>NC_087270.1:1955000-2255000 GCF_015220805.1 Pogoniulus pusillus
CCTGATGATACTGTGATACTGTGATGTTCAAGACCAGATTGGATGAGACAACCTGAGAAAGCTGATCTGGTGAAAGATGTCCCTGCCCATGGCAGAGGGGTTGGACTTAGATGATATTCAAGGTCTCTTCCATCCCAAACTATTTCCTGAGTCTAGCCAGACTGATTAAAGGCTCATCAGCCTCTCCTTGGGGAGATTTTCCTGCCTGTCAGGAGAATTAGGCAGTTGAGCACCTTTTGGATATGAGGGGTATGGAGTGGTGGCTCCATCCAGCTGTGGACAGAAGCGATGTCCTGGGAGCAGAAGTTGGCACCTCAGCTGCCACAACACAGAGCTGTCAGTAGATTAAACTTTAATTGCTTCAGTTAACAGCCTGGAGTCTTAAAACAAACTGCAATCACAGCCACTTTATTTCATGGCCCAGATATAAGCTGTGACAGCTCACATGGCTTCCTACCACGTCCTGCAGCCGGGGCATCCCCAGCAGATGCACAGAGCAGGCTCCCTAAATGCTCCCAGCAGTTATAAGAGAAGGTCTGCCCCAAGGGCCAGACTTTAATTATGAAGAGAGAAGTGCCAGCTGAGCAATACAGACCAAGCCACCAGCCAACTGACTGGCACACAGAGGACCTAGGCAAAAATTCCTCTCCCCTGAGGAGACTGCAGGAGTGATGCATTAGGTACATACCATCCTCTCTCATCCTCATTGCAGTTTAGGGGGGAAGCTGTTTTGTAGTACTTTGATTGGCATTTATTTTTGCCTTTTTCAATCATTTCTCTTCCCATTAGTTTTTAATTGGAGAAGAGTAGATTTAAGTGGGATGTTAGGAGCAAGTTCTTTACCATGAGGATGGTGGAACACGGGAACTGGTTGTCTGGGGATGTAGGCAAAGTCTCATCCTTGGAGATATTCAAAGTCAGGCTCAACAAGGCTCTAAGCAACCTGATCTAGTGTGAGGATATCCCTGCTGACTACAGGGAGGATGGACTAGATGACTTTGGGAAGTTCCTTTCATTCCAAACCACTCTGTGATGCTGTCTCTGAATGTTTTAAGCTGTGCAAAGCCAGATATGTAAGATTATAATAGGGAGATATCAACAGCAGTCCTTCTTGAAGAGGATTAGAAGCCCCTCCTCTTCCTCAGCATATAACATCATACCTTGGAGCAGAAAAAAAAGAGTCTCCACTGCCTTAATCACTCCTAGAAACACAAAAAACCCCATGAAGCTACATCCCAGAATGAAGTGGAAACACTAATCACAATGTGGCATTGGTCTTTTAGGTTGTATCCTGGGCAGGGCATAAGGGATCCCGAGGATGGTGGCTGCAGGGATTAGGGGAGTTTCCTTCACTAGGAAGTTCTGCACTTACTTCATCAGCTTCATCTAGGAGGCCTCCCCTAAATTTCAGGGCTCTTCACTGAGTTTCACCACCCATCACTGAGTTTCAGGGCTCTTCACTGAGTTTCACCACCCATCACTGAATTTCAGGGCTCTTCACTGAGTTTCACCACTCATCACTGAATTTCAGGGCTCTTCATTGAGTTTCACCACTCATCACTGAATTTCAGGGCTCTTCACTTAATTTCACCACCCATCACTGAATTTCAGGGCCCATCACTGAATTTCAGGGCTCTTCACTGAGTTTCACCACCCATCACTAAATTTCAGGGCCCATCACTGAATTTCAGGGCTCTTCACTGAGTTTCACCTCACATCTCCATTTCTGAGGTGTCAAGGCTTCTAATACCAGCACTTAGTTCTTACCTACCATTGAACCTTGCTTACTGGAGATGTACCAGTCCTATAAAAGCAACTGAAAACAACACCAGTTTTGAGGAAGACTACACAGGATGCACCTTTCTCCAGGAAAAATCCACTCTCCTGCCCTAGAGTAACTTCTCCATGCCCTGACTTCACCAGTGGTTCAGACAGGCATGCAGAGCATCACTGCTACATCACTCTCCCAGCCTCAGTAGCACATCCATCCTCCCCAGAAGATTTCAGCTCAGCTTCAAGTAGAAGAGGCTCAGCTTGCCCAAGCTCCCTATTTGTAAAGGGTTAATCCTCCTGAGGAGTGGTCTTGACCCTGACTCCAGATCCTCCTGACTCCTCCCCAGGGGTGGGTCTGAACCTGACTCCAGGTGCAGTGGTTAGCCCACTCCTATTGCCTGTCTAGCCCCCTGTAAAACCAGAGGATCTTCCTATTTCTCTTTTGACTCCCTGCCTGTTAACCATCATCTTGTTGCTGCTCCTTCTTTCTTTTACCATGTGGCCATCCTTCCACGTGGTGGACAAACCCAAATCATTTAGCTTGGAGAAGAGGAGGCTCAAGGGTGTCCCATTGCTCTTTACAACTACCTGCAGGGAGGCTGTAGCCAAGTGGGGTTGGGCTCTGCTGCCAGGCAACCAGCAACAGAACAAGGGGACACAGTCTCAAGCTGTGCCAGGGGAGGTCTAGGATGGATGTTAGGAGGAAGTTGTTGGCAGAGAGAGTGATTGGCACTGGAACGGGCTGCCCAGGGAGGTGGTGGAGTCTCCATCCCTGGAGGTGTTCAAGCAAAGCCTGGATGAGGCATTCAGTGCCATGGTCTGGTTGATTGGCTAGGGCTGCGTGCTAGGTTGGACAGTATGAGCTTGGAGGTCTCTTCCAATCTGCTTGATCCTATGAAATCCTGATTCTGCCTCCATCCATTGCCATCAATCTGGTTGTGTGTATATACATATATATATAGAGAGAGTATCTCATTTTTCCCCTTCCCTATAGCTCTTTGTAACTCCCCTACCTTGCATATCTTCTATTTATTGTTGAAGTTGGTTTTGTTTCTTTGAACTTCCAAATGTAAGTGAAGGTGTGTTTTGGGTGTGTTTTACCTTTTCCTCTCTACATCTAATTCTTTTCTTTCCAAAAGGGGGGAGAGGGGAAGGCATCCCATAATTGTATTGGTTCTGTTAGCTATATTTTGAGTCTCTGAGAAATTTAAACTAGAACCAAGACACATTTTTTCATATTTTCACTCACCAAAATAGCTACACAATCAAAGTGAAAACCTCCCAACTTGCCCCCCCCCAAATGACACCATGACACCAAGACCTGGCACTTGAGAAAAATGGTATCAAAATACATCAGCTTGGGAAAAGCTGAGCAATTCTGAATTCAATCAGGAATGAAAGGTCTTTAAAACACCCAAAACTGATCATTGCTGAGATGTTTCAGGTGGCAGAACAAAGTTGCATTGCCAGAAATTAGCATCAGTTAATAGGAAGAGATAAGAGGACCTAATGGCTGGCCTGGAAGTCCCCAGAATGATTTCCCAGCCTGGCATCATCCCATGCCTTGATGCAAGCCTCTCTCAGATGTATGTCCCATGTATTTCAAGAGGATTTTGCCAATCACTCTTTCCTTGTATCTGCAAAGCTGGAAGAGAGAGAGACATTTATATTCTGCTTGATAAATCCATCATATTTATACACCAAATAAATAGCTTATACCAGCCACTGCCAGGAAATTCCCAATTGTGGAAGAAATTTCTGCCTCCATCAGCCTTGGTGAGGCTAAGACCCTCAATTCCAGAAAGAAGCTGTTTGCTTGCTGTAGCAAAAAGTCCATTTCCAGGTGTTATAAGCATCAAAACAAGAGATTTAAATAATGATTAAACCAATAAACACTTATTAAGGGTGGGGAGTTACTACCTTTGGATTGAAGGAGTTTATCCTAGCAGCCCAGAAAGTACATTTCTGATCAGACATGAAGACAAATGTTAGTAGCCTGTGGTATTTATTTCACACTGCTGAGCTCCTTAGGGCTTGTGAATTAAGCACAAAACACTGAGCAAACACAAACAAAGCGTGGGCAGGGAAATAGCATCATGAGGAAAAAATAAACCAGGAGGAAACCATCCAGTTTTCACAGTACCACAGTATCCCAGTATCAGCAAGGTTGGAAGAGACCTCACAGATCATCAAGTCCAACCCTTTACCACAGAGCTCAAGGCCAGACCATGGCACCAAGTGCCACGTCCAGTCCTGCCTTGAACAGCTCCAGGGACGGCGACTCCACCACCTCCCCGGGCAGCCCATTCCAGTGTCCAATGACTCTCTCAGGGAAGAACTTTCTCCTCACCTCCAGCCTAAATCTCCCCTGGCACAGCCTGAGGCTGTGTCCTCTTGTTCTGGTGCTGGCCAACTGAGAGAAGAGAGCAACCTCCTCCTGGCCACAACCTCCCCTCAGGTAGTTGCAGACAGCAATAAGGTCTGCCCTGAGCCTCCTCTTCTCCAGGCTAACCAATCCCAGCTCCCTCAGCCTCTCCTCGTAGGGCTGTGCTCAAGGCCTCTCCCCAGCCTCGTTGCCCTTCTCTGGACACGCTCAAGCATCTCAATGTCCCTCCTAAACTGGGGGGCCCAGAACTGAACACAGCACTCAAGGTGTGGTCTGAGCAGTGCAGAGTACAGGGGCAGAATGACCTCCCTGCTCCTGCTGACCACACCATTCCTGATGCAGGCCAGGATGCCACTGGCTCTCTTGGCCACCTGGGCACACTGCTGGCTCATGTTCAGGTGGGTATCAATCAGTACCCCCAGATCCCTCTCTGTCTGGTTGCTCTCAGCCACTCCGACCCCAGCCTGTATCTCTGCATGGGGTTGCTGTGGCCAAAGTGCAGCACCCTGCACTTGGAGCTATTGAAGCCATCCCCTTGGACTCTGCCCATCTGTGCAGGCTGTCAAGGTCCCACTGCAGAGCCCTTCTGCCTTCCAACCCAGCCACATCTGCCCCCAGCTTGGTGTCATCTGCACACTTGCTGATGACTGACTCCATGCCCTCATCCAGATCATCTATGAAGATGTTAAAGAGGATGGGGCCCAGCACAGATCCCTGAGGGACACCACTAGTGACAGCTGCCAGCTGGATGTGGCACCATTCACCACCACTCTCTGGGTCCTGCCCTCCAGCCAGTTCCTAACCCAGCACAGAGTGTTGCCATCCAAGCCATGGGCTGACAGCTTAGCCAGCAGTTTGCTGTGGGGGACAGTGTCAAAGGCCTTGCTGAAGTCCAGACAGAGCACATCCACAGGCCTCCCCACATCCACCAAGCAGTCACCTGATCATAGAAGGAGATCAGGTTGGAGAGGCAGGATCTGCCCTTCCTAAACCCATGCTGGCTGGACCTGAGCCCTTTGCCATCCCTCAGGTGCACTCTTATCACCCCCAAGCTAACCTGCTCCATCAGTTTCCCTGGCACTGAGGTCAGGCTGACAGGTCTGTAGTTCCCAGGTTCCTCCATCCCACCCTTCTTGTGGATGGGGACCACGTTGGCAGTTTCCAGTCTCCTGGGACCTCTCTGGTGAGCCAGGACTGCTGGAAAATGATGGAGAGCAGCTTGGCCAGCTCAGCTGCCAGCTCTCTCAGCACCCTGGGATGGATCCCATCTGGTCCCATGGACTTGTGGGTGTCCAGGTGGCTCAGCAGGTCCTGAACTGATTCTTCATGAATTTCCAGGGGAACACACTGCTCCCCGACCCCATCCCCCAGTTCAAGAGGCCACTTGCCCTGAACTCCTCCCTCCTTACTGTTGAAAACTGAGCTGAAGAAGGCATTCAGGACCTCAGCCTTTTCTACATCATCAGTTATAGTGTTCCCCTCCTGGTCCAGTAAGCAGTGGAGGCTCTTCTTGCCCTTCCTTTTAGCACTGATACATTTATAAAAGTGCTTTTTGTTATCCTTCACAGAGGTGGCAGCCTAAGTTCTAGCTGGGCCTTAGCCTCTCTCATTTTTCTCCTGCATAATCTGGCTACCTCCTTAAACACGTCAGGAGAAGCCTTCCCCTCCTTCCAGAGGTGATCCAGCCTCTTTTTCTCCCCCAATTCCTTCAGGAGCTGTTTGCTCATCCAGGCTGGTCGCCTTCCCTGCCGGCTCATCTTTGGGCACGTGGGAACTGCCAGCTCCTGTGCCCTCAAGAGCTCCTGTTTAAAGTATGTCCAACCATCCTGGACCCCTTTGTTCCCAAGGACTGCTGCCCAGGGGACATTGGAAATAAGTTTCTTGAGCAAACTGAAGTTTGCCCTCCGAAAGTCCAAGGTGTAGGCTTTGTTGTAGTGCCTCCCTACCTCCCTGCATATTGAAAACTCCACTCACTCATGATCACTACACCCCAGGCAGCCTCCCACTGCCACATCTCCTACCAGCCCTTCTCTGTTGGAGAGCAGCAGGTCAAGCTGAGCTTGACCCCTAGTAGGCTCACTTAACAGCTGGGACATGAAGCTGTCCTCCATGCACTCTAGAAATCTCCTGGACTGCCTCCTCTCTGCTGAATTAAGTTCCCAGCAGATATCTGGCAGGTTAAAGTCACCCACAAGGACAAGATCTGAAGATCTTGAGACAGCCTCCAACTGTTTGTAAAATACCTCATCTGTTTCCTCATCCTGGTTGGGTGGTCTATAACAGACTCCAACCAGGATGTCAGATTTGTTTGTCCTCCCTCTGATTTTAACCCACAAGCTCTCAACCCCTTTGTCCCTCACCTCAAGCTCAGTGGCAAGGAGTGACTCCCTAACATACAGAGCCACCCCTCCTCCTCTTCTCCCTTGCCCTTCTCTCCTGAAGAGGTTATATCCCCCCAGTATAGCAGCCCAGTCGTGCCTGTCATCCCACCAAGTGTCTGAAATGGCAACTATCTCATAGTCACCCTGGTGGACCAGGACTTGCAGTTCCTCCTGCTTGTTACCCAAGCTGCGTGCATTGGTGTAGATGCACTTCAGCTGGGCTCTCGATTCTCCAATTGTCCCTAGTTTCCTTCCCACTCTCTCCTTCTCACAGAGAGTAATTGCCTCACCCACCCCCTTCAGACCTAGTTTAAAGCCCACCTAATGAGCCCTGCCAACTCCAGTGCCAGGACTCTTCTGCCCCTCCTAGACAGCTGCACCCCATCGTGATCATGCTGGTCTGGCTCAGTAAAAGTTCCCCCAAGGTCGAAGAACCCAAAGTGTCTCCTCTCACACCATCCCTTGAGCCAGTTGTTGATGTCATAGGTTCTGCTGTTCCTCTCTGTGAACTCCCTTGCCACAGAGGGAACTGAGCAGAACACCACCTGTGCTCCTGCCCCATCTATCAATTTCCCCAGGGCCTTAAATTCCTTTTTAATTGCCCTGGTGCCCTTCTTCTCGATTTCATCCCTGCCAGCCTGTATTACCAGCAAGGGGTAATAATCAGAGGGCTGGATTAGGTTAGGGATTCTCCTGGTGATGTCCCTAACCCGGGCACCAGGAAGGGAGTAGACCTCCCTGTGAGATGGGTTGGGACGACAAATGGGTCCCTCTGTCCCCCTCAAGACTGAGTCCCCAGCAACTACAACCCTCCTCTTTTTCTTGTTTTTTGTGGAGCTGGTCACCACAGTTGGTGGCAACTGCTCCACCCTAGGCAATGTCACAGTTGGATGCTCCTCGTTGTTCTCACCCTCTGTACCCTCTGTATGCAGGGCCTCATACTTGTTGTGCAAGGGCAGAGGAAGAGGAGGAGAGGGCTGGGGTGGATTTCCCTTACTACCCCTGACAGGGATCTGTACCCATCCCTCACTGTTTCCAGGGGCAGCTTCCTTAGCAGGGGGGATCTGCAGAGCCTGCACCCACAGATCCAGCTCCCTTTCATTCTCCCTTATTGACCTGAGCCTGGATACTTTGTCCTTCAGCTCGGCCACTTCATCTTTCAATTCTGCCACCAAGGTGAGAAGGAAGTTCACCTGCTCACACCTGGTGCAGTTGTTCTCCCCTTCCCCTTCTGCAGCAAGTGAGAGGCTCCAGCACTCCCTGCATCCAGTAGCCTGGACTCCTGTGCTTTCCTGGGTCAAGTCAGTCTGCATGCACACGCTTTTCCTGCCCTTCGTAGTGTGAGTGACAGGCATAGTGCACAGAGATACTGAAAGGCAGAGACAGAAGGGGAAAAACAACAACAACAACAACAACAACAACAAAAACCCCAAACCCAAAAAGCTCCCAGCCGCAGGAGGCTCTGCAGCCAAAATGCAGCAGCAGAACAGAGCAGAAAAACCGAGCTGAGCAGCAGTGCCTGCAGTGCTCTCCTGATAGGCTCTGCAGCCAAAATGGTTTTGGTCCAAATTAGAATATGTTCCTCTTGTCCAAACCGAATGGTACTCTACTCTCAGTGCTGCTTCTCTGCAGTTCATCACTTCAGCTAAAAATCACAGAATCACAGAATGCCAGGGGTTAGAAGGGACCTACAAAGCTCATCCAGTCCAAACTCCCTGCCAGAGTAGGATCACCTAGACCAGAGAGCACAGGAATGCATCCAGGCAGCTCTTGAATATCTCCAGAGAGGGAGACTCTGCAACCCCCCTGGGCAGCCTGTGCCAGGGCTCTGGCACCCTCACAGGAGAAAAAAAACTCCTTACGTTTAAATGAAACTTCCTATGGCTCAGCTTCCAGCCAGTGCCCCTTGGCCTGGCACTGGGCATCACCCAGCAGAGCCTGGCTCCAGCCTCTAGCCACTCACCTGCACACCTTGAGAACCATTGCTGAGGTCACCTCTCAGCTCCTCCTCTCCCAGCAGCACAGCCCCAGCTCCCTCAGGCTCTTCTAACAGAACTGTTCCATTCCCTTCAGCATTTTTGTGGCTCTGCACTGGTCTCTCTCAAACAGTCCTATGTCCCTCTTGACCTTGGGGGGCTCAGAACTGGACACAGTGCTCCAGATGTGGCCTCACCAGGTCAGAGTAGAGGGGCAGGAGAACTCTCAACCTACTAGTCACAGCCCTTTTAATTCATCCCAGAATGGCATTGGGCCTCCTGGCCACAAGAACATTTTGTTCATCCAGCTGGCTGAAGCACAACTGTCTCCTGCCTTTTAGCAGCCCCGATGATGTCCACCGTGAGATGAAAACCATCACGCACTGGCGTGCTCCTGTTGCTCTCTATTTCTGGGTAAAACACATTCAGCTAGCACTTAAAACAAGAGCTGAGCTCAGCTGCATCCTGGCAGGCAGCTTGTGCTGTAAATCCTCCCTTGGCACATTCCCAGCCATCCTGCTGGCCCTTCTGGGAGCAAACCCAGGGAATTTGGGTTCCAGGGCTTGACAACCCTTTCAGAGGAGGAATTGTTCAACACATCCAATATATGTGACTTGAGGCCATTTCCTCTTGTCCTTTCACTTGTTCCTCGTGAGAAGAGACCAACCTCCACCTCACAGCCACCTCCTTTCAGGGAGTTCACAGGATCACAGGATGTTAGGGGTTGGAAGGGACCTGCAGAGTTTATCAAGTCCAGCCCCCCTGCCATGCAGCATCCCCCAGGGTAGTCTGCACAGGAATGCATCCAGGTGGCTTTTGAAAGTGTCCAGAGAAGGAGACTCCACAACCTCTCTGGGCAGCCTGCTCCAGGGCTCTGTCACCCTCACTCTAAAGAAGTTTCTCCTCATGTTGAGCTGAAATCTTCTCTGTTCCAATTTGTAGCTGCTGCTCCTTGGCTCATTGCTGCTGACCACGAAAAAGAGCTTGGCCCCAGGCACTTGACATCCACCCCTCAGGGATTTGTACACATTGATCAGATCCACTCTCAGCTTTCTCTTTTCCAGGCTAAACAGCCCCAGGGCTCTCAGTTTCTCTCCACAGGAGAGATACTCAAGTCCCCCGCTTATCCTCATGTCTCTCTTGAATTGAGAAGCCCAAACTAGTGTTATAGCATAATATTAGCCCCCCATGAAGCCATTCTGCACAGAGATATAGCAAGGTTTTAAACTGTGTCTGAGTAGGCTGCACCACCAAAGGAAACAAAATAATGGGCACACAGGCTTGGAGGGGTGGAGAAAGCCTGAGTTCATCACCCCATGGTTTTCACAGATTGCACTGGGTTGGAAGGCACCCTCGAAGCTCATCTTGTCAAGCTTCTCTGCAGTCAGCAAGGACACCTCCAACTACATGTGTTCAGTTCTGGGCCCCCCAGTTTAGGAGGGACATTGAGATGCTTGAGCGTGTCCAGAGAAGGGCAACGAGGCTGGGGAGAGGCCTTGAGCACAGCCCTACGAGGAGAGGCTGAGGGAGCTGGGATTGGTTAGCCTGGAGAAGAGGAGGCTCAGGGGAGACCTTATTGCTGTCTACAACTACCTGAGGAGAGGTTGTGGCCAGGAGGAGGTTGCTCTCTTCTCTCAGGTGGCCAGCACCAGAACAAGAGGACACAGCCTCAGGCTGTGCCAGGGGAGATTTAGGCTGGAGGTGAGGAGAAAGTTCTTCCCTGAGAGAGTCATTGGACACTGGAATGGGCTGCCCGGGGAGGTGGTGGAGTCGCCGTCCCTGGAGCTGTTCAAGGCAGGACTGGACGTGGCACTTGGTGCCATGGTCTGGCCTTGAGCTCTGTGGTAAAGGGTTGGACTTGATGATCTGTGAGGTCTCTTCCAACCCTGATGATACTGGGATACTGTGATACTGTGATACATCAGGGTGCCCAGAGACACATCAAGGCTGATCTTGAATGTCTCTAGGGACTGGGCCTCAACCTCACCCTGGTCAATCTGTTCTCACTGTAAAGAACTTCCTTCTGGTGTCTTAAGATCCTGGAGTCTAACTATTGTCTAGAGCTATCAAGTCTGGTGCTAAAACATAGCCCTTCATACCACATCTCTGCATCTTTTAAACATGTCCTGGCAGGGTGATGAAAATCATCATCGTTTTACTGACACTTGTAAATTTGCCTCCTTGGGGTAGAAAAAAAACCCCTCCAGATTTCCTCCTCTCTTCAAAAGTTTTCACTTTCCCCTCTGCTCTGCCCTGAGGAGACCACACCTGGAGGGCTGTGTCCAGTTTTGGTCTCCCCAGTTCAAGAAGGACAGGAATATACCGGAGAGTGTCCAGTGGGGATACAAAGATGATGAAGGGGCAGCAAAATAGGTCTGATGAGGAAAGACTGAGAGACCTGAGGCTGGTTAACCTGCAAAAAAGAAGACTGAGAGGGGATCTCATTAATGTTTACAAGTATCTGTAGGGTGGGTATCAAGAAGGGGCCAGGCTCTTTTTGGCAGTGGTAGGGCAAGAGGCAATGGCTACAAACTGGAGCTCAGACAGTTCCGTCTCAACATGAGGGAAAACTTCTTCAGTGTAAGCCCTGGGGCAGGCTGCCCAGAGAGGCTGTGGAATCTCTGTCTCTGGAGACTCTAAAGACCAATCTGGATGCTCTCCTGTATGACCTGCCCTAGGTGACCCTGCACTGACAGAGGGGGTTGGACTTGATCTTCACTGCTCCCTTCCAACCCCTACCATTCTCTGATTCTCTTTGGTTAATTCTATGTCACCAATTTTTTTTCAGCTGTTCCTCAGAGACAGAAATTGTGTTTAATATTTCATGAGACACTGCAAGCAGCTCTGCTGTGAAGGTCAGGGACTGGAAGGCTTCTGAAAGGGAGCCTGCAAGAGCTGTGCTTTATTTTCCTGTGATAAATCATTTACTCTGCAAATGATCTCTATTTCATGAGTTCTGAACGTCCCCTGACTAGCTGCCTAGCCTTTGCCTTGCACTGCTTCTTTCCTTTCCTTAGAGCAGAGCTCTTACTTGCATTCATTTTGCTATTGTTAGCCACCAGCTGTCACTGGGAAAACAACAGTCTGGCAGTCCAGGAGACAGCCTGCAGCCTGCAAGGGCAGCTCATCTCCTGAAAGCAAGCCACAGATTTAGGCAGGGAAAAGACATCAGCTTGAAACACATCTCTGCCCCCACCAGCCCCCGTGCTACATGCTCAGGGTCACCTGACCCAGAAGGAAGAAGCTTAAAAGTCCCTTAAAAACAATAACAGAACAAGATTTCTTTATTGCATTCCAATTTAAAGTGTTTGTTGGTCCCCTCTCCTCTCATCTGTCCTCTCAAGGAGCTGACTTTTCAGGGGGTGATGAAGCTGAAACAAGGCAACCTGTTGTTAGGTGCAGAAAAGCCTGAGCTTGTGGAAGACAAGGCTGTGAGATGGCAAATTTGTTCTTCACCAAGGCTTTAAGCTTCTGAGTTTCGTGGCTTTCAGGGTAGGAGCATGAGAGAGACCTCTTCATGTCAGTATAATTAAAGGAGGTTGTGTTTTGAAGTCTTATAGGTTGTTTTGAAGTCTTGGGGCTTGTGTTTTGTTGTTGCTCCAGGATGTTTGTTAACATTCCTGCTTCACTGGATCATAGAATGGTTTGGGTTGGAAGGGACCACAAAGATCATCCAGTTCCAAACCCACTGCCATGGACAGGGACACCTTCTACTAGCTCAGGTTGCTCATGGCCTCATCCAACCTGGCCTTGAACACCTCCAGGGAGGGAGCAGCCACAACCTCCCTGGGCAACCTGTGCCAGTGTCTCACCACTCTCACTGCAAATGAATTCTTTCTAATCTCCAGTCTAAATCTGCCCTCCTCAAGCTTCAATCCATTCCCTCTCATCCTATGACTGTAAGCCCTTCTAAAAAGTCCCTATTTCAGCTTTCTTGTAGGTCCTCTTCAAGTACTGGAAGTCTGCTCTAAGGTCTCCCCAGAGCCTTTGTTCTTCAGGCTGAACAGTCCCAACTTTCTCAGCCTGTCCCCACTGGGGAGGTTCTCCATCTCTCTGATCGTCTTTGTGGCCTCCTCTGGATCCATTCCAGCCATTCCACGTCCCTCTTATACTGGGGAGACACACCATTCCCCTCCCCTTTCTGAAACACCACAATCCCAGGATGAAAAAGAAGCATAGCACCTCAAAAAAATACTCTACACAGCTTAAAAACCAGTCCCAAACCCTTAAAAGCATGAAGACACCCTCCTGTAAGCTGCTTGCTTTTCTTTCCCCTGCTCTTTGCAGATATTTATAGCTCAGCCACATGTGGTTGTAAAGATTTATTATGAGTCTGTGGAATAAGTCCCTTTACTGTGTGCAGCAAACGGCTGAGTTTGGTCTCTGAGACAGCAGGGTAATAACATGCAGCTCCCCTCCAGCTCAGGACTGAGCCACAGTTAATGCTCTGTGCTTATTTGTCCTGGGCATTGGAGTTCTGCTCTGTACACCCAGTAAGTGCATGGCACACTGGATGTGGAATGGACTGGGAAGTGTGGGGCAGAGACCGTTTGAAGGAAGCAAGGCAGTTTTCAGGGTACTCAAGTGTCCCACAAAAGGGAAAAAAGAGTAGAACCCACTAAAGGAAAAAACAAAAAGAGTAGGTGCTCCAGTGGAAGTGCAGCTTTTCAGTGTCTAAAAGGGGGCTATAAGATGGAAATGGAGCCTTTTATGATTCTAGGATTATCAAAGATGGAAGTGGAGCTTTTTAGGACTTCAAAATGGACTATAGAGTGGAAGTGGAGCCCTGCCAGGGTAGGTATAGGCTGGATATTAGGAAGAAGTTCTTCACAGAGAGAGTGATTTCCCATTGGAATGGGCTGCCCAGGGAGGTGGTGGAGGCACTGTCCCTGGGGGTCTTCAAGAAAAGCCTGGATGAGGCACTTGGTGCCATGGTCTGGTTGATTGGCTAGGGCTGGGTGCTAGGTTGGACTGGATGATCTTGGAGGTCTCTTCCAACCTGCTTGATTCTATGATATGATTCAGTACTGAAAAATGGACTATAGAGTGGAAGTGGAGCCTTTCAGCACTGAAAAATGGACTATAGGGTAGAAGTGGAGCCTTTCATGATTCTATGGCTCTATAAGATGCAAGTGGAGCCCTTCAGTACTTAAAAATGGACTATAGAGTGGAAGTGGAGCCTTTCAGTACTTAAAAATGGACTATAGAGTGGAAGTGGAACCCTTCAGTACTTAAAAATGGACTATAGAGTGGAAGTGGAGCCTTTCAGTACTTAAAAATGGACTATAGAGTGGAAGTGGAACCCTTCAGTACTTAAAAATGGACTATAGAGTGGAAGTGGAGCCTTTCAGTACTTAAAAATGGACTATAGAGTGGAAGTGGAGCCTTTCAGTACTTAAAAATGGACTATAGAGTGGAAGTGGAGCCTTTCAGTACTGAAAAATGGACTATAGGGTGGAAGTGGAGCCTTTTAGTACTTAAAAATGGACTATAGAGTGGAATTGGAGCCTTTCAGTACTGAAAAATGGACTATAGAGTGGAAGTGGAGCCTTTCAGTACTGAAAAATGGACTATAGAGTGGAAGTGGAGCCTTTCAGTACTGAAAAATGGACTATAGAGTGGAAGTGGAGCCTTTCAGTACTTAAAAATGGACTATAGAGTGGAAGTGGAGCCTTTCAGTACTTAAAAATGGACTATAGAGTGGAATTGGAGCCTTTCAGTACTTAAAAATGGACTATAGAGTGGAAGTGGAGCCTTTCAGTACTGAAAAATGGACTATAGAGTGGAAGTGGAGCCCTTCAGTATTGAAAAATGGACTATAGGGTGGAAGTGGAGCCTTCCATGATTCTATGACTCTATAAGATGGAAGTAGAGCCCTTCAGTACTCAAAAATGGACTATAGAGTGGAAGTGGAGCCTTCCATGATTCTATGACTCTATAAGATGGAAGTAGAGCCCTTCAGTACTCAAAAATGGACTATAGGGTGGAAGTGGAGCCTTCCATGATTCTATGACTCTATAAGATGGAAGTGGAGCCCTCCAGTACTGAAAAATGGACTATAGGGTGGAAGTGGAGCCTTCCATGATTCTATGACTCTATAAGATGAAAGTGGGGCATTTTGGTAGTTAAAAAGGGACTAGAAGATGAAAATGGAGCCTTTCATGATTCTATGATTGTATAAGGTGGAAGTGGAGCCTTTCAGTACTTAAAAAGGGAGTACAGGATGGAAATGGAGCCTTTTAGTACTTAAAAATGGATTATAAGATGGGGACAGACTTTTTATCAGAGCCTGCTGCAACAGGGCAAGGGGTGATGGTTTTAAACTAATAGAGGGGGATTAAGGCTGGAGAGGAGTAAATGCTTTCCACTATTAGTGGTGAGACACTGACACTGTTTGCAAAGAGACATGGTAGATACCCTACTCCTGGAAACATTTCAGGTTTGGGGGACTCTGGGCAACCTGCTCTAGTTGCAGATGTCTCTACTGACCACAGGGGTTTGGACTAGATGACATTGGAAGGTTCTTTCCAACCCAAACCATTCTGTAATTCTAGGTGGTGTCCTGATAGGTAATAGTGTGAGGAAAGCAAAAAGGCCCAGGATGGTGCCCAAGTTCCAAGGCAGCAGAATGAAAGCTTAACTGGGATCTATTTGTTTTCATTCTCTCCTGCACAAGTTTCCAGAGCATTTGCTTCACTCTGTTTCAGAAGGAAAACAGCCAAGATGGTGACATGCCCAGCGAAATGCAAAGTCTGACCTGGAGCTCCACAAGCAGACCTGACTTCTTGGATCCCACTCAGCCTCAAGCCCAGCATTCCCAGAGATGCATCCTGCACCTTCCATTCATATGGTGGCTATCCATGGGGAGCTGCAGCTGATGGTTTAGGTAGTACTAAGACTATACTGGACCCTCACAGGAAGTTGTTTGCTAAGAAGGCTCTAAGGTGACCTTATTGTGGCCTTTCAGTATCTTAACTGGGCTACAGGAAAGCTGGGGAGATACTTTTTAGGATACCAGGGAGTGATAAGACTGGAGGGGGATGGAACCAAGGTAGAAATGGGTAGATTCAGTCTGGATATTAGGAGGAAGTTCTTCAGCATGGGGGTGGTGAGAGCCTGGAATGGGCTGCCCAGGGAGGTGGTGAAAGCCTCATCCCTGGAGGTGTTTAAGGCCAGGCTGGATGAAATGATGACAGCCTGATCTAGAATGAGGTGCCCTTGCCCTTGGCAGTACTGTTGGAACTGGGTGATCCTTGTGGTCCTTTCCAACCCTGACTGATTCCATCATTCTCTGAAGACTGAGGGAGGCTCTGCATGCTTTGCAATCCACTTCATTACTTTGCCCAGTGGCTAATTGCATACGGTTCCATTTAACCTCTCAACGTTAAATCACAGCCAGGACTCCCATAGGTCTGGGAGAGCTACCTTGAAAGAAAATAAATGACATCTGCAATCCCCAGCTCAGTTTACAATATTAAGGTGAGGTTTGGTGGTGGGGTTTTTTTTTGAGGGCTATTTAAAGCAACCTGCAGCAGTTAAACCCCATTTATTTTGCTATTTACCTTCCAATCTCCCCTTCCCCCACTAAGCCACTGGCTCCATAGGGGCAGAAGCACTGCACTGACACATGGTGGTTTTTAATAGGGTGGAAGGTGACTTCAAATCTCAGCGAGTTTGGAAGTGGCCTTGTTCTAAGCACAGCTAGATCCTGCAGCCCAGGCCAAGACATGAATTAGGGTTTATAATGCTGCAGAGAGAATACCAGAGAATTAAAAGAAAAACATTTCAGCCTGAGTAGGAAAATTTTCTGTGTTCCCTTTTACAGCCAACCATAACTTTCAGGGGATGAGTTATGCTTTCTGTTATTGGCATGTTTTTCGAGTCAAATAAAAACTGTTTTCCAGGAGAGGTGGAGTTGGCTTCCCAAGTCGCTCCTCATCCTCTTGACCATGATTTCTGCCCAGATCTGTGGTTTTCATTCACTTCTCTATTTAAAAACAAACCCCAACACGACAACCAATCCCCTCCCAAAGGCTTAAACATCTGCACTGGCACGAAGAGAAGAGGAGGCTCAGGGGAGATCTTGTTGCTCTCTACAACGGCCTGAAAGGAGGTTGTAGCCAGGTGGGGTTTGTCTCTTCTCCCAGGCACCCAGGGACAGAACAAGGGGACACAGCCTCAAGCTGTACCAGAGTAGGTTCAGGCTGGATGTTAGGAAGAAGTTCTTGACAGCAAGAGTGATTGGCATTGGAATGGGCTGCCCGGGGAAGTGGTGGATTCATCATACCTGGAGATGTTTAAAAGGAGACTGGATGAGGCATTTAGTGCCAGGGGTTAGTTAATTAGAAGGTGTTGGGTGGTAGCTTGGACTTGATGATCTTAGAGATCTTTTACAACCTGCTTAATTCTGTGACTCTGTGGTTCTGTGATAAGGTGAAGAGAGCTTATTTCTGCTAATGTCTTTCTGAGGGCTTCCAGTCTATTGACATTAAGACTTGTCCTTGTTTCAAGGAGGGAATCACAGGTAGAATCATAGAATCATTTTGGTTGGAAAAGACCTCAAAGATTGAGTCCAGCCATCAACCTAACACCATCACAGCCATTAAGCCATGTCCCCAACTGCCTGTCCACATGTTTCTTGAGCACCTTCAGACATGGTGACTCCACCACCTCCCTGGGTAACTATCCCAATGCCTGATCACTCTTTTAGTTAAGAATATTTTTCCTAACACCCAAACAGGAAAGCTGGGGAGGGACTTTTTAGGCTGTCAGGTAGTGATAGGACTGGGGGGAACAGAACCAAGCTAGAAATGAGGAGATTCAGACTGGATGTTAGGAAGAAGTTCTTCAGCATGAGGGTGGTGAGAGCCTGGAAGGGGTTGCCCAGGGAGGTGGTGGAAGTCCCATCCCTGGAGGTGTTTAAGGCCAGGTTGTATGAGGCTGTGGACAGCCTGACCTAGTGTGAGGTGTCCCTGGGCATGGCAGGGGGTTGGAACTGGATGATCCTTGTGGTCCCTTCCAACCCTGACTGATTCTATGATTCTATGAAATCAGGCTTGGAGACCTCCAGGTATGAATACAGCCAAGATAAAGCAGCAATGAAAGCCCCATCTCTAAAGCCTTGCCTGTGAAGGTCTACTTGCAGAGCCTGTGAAATCCTGTACCCATAAAGTCCACAGAGAACTCAAGGCAAATTTTAGCTGGTTTCCCTCTTTCTTTGAAGTCCACGAGTCAAATGTATCCACCTGTAGATCTGAGCCCCTGACTGAAGGTGAGATGACACCTTTTTCAGAGCAGAAAAGAGCCAAGACAGTTTTCATCTTCATTTAATTCTATCCTCACCCTGGATTCTGAAACCAATGTGGTTTAAGCTGAACCCATGGAAGCACAGGATGGTATTTCTCCAACAGAGAAATGTGGGTGAACCACGTTCTGCTGAAAAAGCTCACATCAAAGCAGGCAGCAGCATCCAAATCAACATCTCTGCAGGAAAAAAGACCTAACTTCAACAATGTTTTCTTTTCTGCTATGAGAAAGTATTTGAAAATGAAATATTTTGCTTAGAAATGTTGCTGGAGTCTGAATCTTTCAGACTTGCCAAAATACCCCCAAATAATCGGGTTAGGAAACAAAGTGACTTGCACAGAATCACAGAATGTGTCTGCTTGGGGGGGACCTTCAAGACCATTCGGCCCAACCTTTGACCCAACACTTCAAGGTCAACACTAAACCATGTCCCTAAGTGCCAGCTATGCACCCTTCAAACACCTCCAGGGGTGGTGAATCCACCACTGCCCTGGGCAGACTTTTCCTGCAGCACATGGAATTCTGACCTTCTTGTGCCACTCAACAGCCATGTTTTGACTTTCACTCTGGTCTACAGTGACAATCATCAGAATGCAAAACTTTCCACCCAGCTGTATGGCAAAACTCCTGATTTTCTGCTGCTCCTTTACGCTGTTGGACATCTTGGTCTTTACACAGTGGCACCTGCCTCAAGTTGTGCTGCTTCCCCCCAAACTAGGACAGGCAGAGCTCATCCACCAACTCCTCTCTTTGCTGCTCTGCTGCCCTGTGCAAATCACACCTGCCCAAAACATCAGCCTTCACAGCAGAAGTGGCTGAGCATGTGTGGAGCTAGCAGCTCAGACCTACAACCACAGTCCACATTGCTTCTGGAGCACAGCAGCTTGATGTGGTCAGCTAGACATAGAAGAGAACAGCAGCTCCTGCCTGGCCCCACAGCATGGAGCTGGAAGAGTCAGTCCCTGGATATGGTGCACCTGTGCACAGTCCCTCATTTTGCATGTGGTCAGCTATACATAGAAGAGAACAGCAGCTCCTGCCTGGCCCAAAGCATGGAGCTAGAAGAGTCCCTGGATATGGTGCACCTGTGCATAGTCCCTCATTTTGCATGTGGTCAGCTATACATAGAAGAGAACAGAAGCTCCTGCCTGACCCAAAGCATGGAGCTGGAAGACTCCCTGGATATGGTGCACCTGTGCATAGTCCCTCATCTTTTATGTTGTCAGCTAGACACAGAAGGGAGCAGCAGCTCCTGCTTGGCCCCACAGCATGGAGCTGGAAGAGCCCCTGGATATGGTGCTCCAGTATCAGCCATGGGATAATGGAGCTGAACCCAACAACATTAATCTTTTTTTCCCCCTTTTTAATACAGTATAAACACAGTAGCAGCAAAGCCAAGAGAGATAAAGCCTTACCTGATCTCCACAGTGACCATATGTCCAGCAGTGATCCTCTCCTACTCCTGGTGCAGCACAAAGGCTCAGCCGTTCAAAAACCATTGCTTGGCTGCTGGTGGCAGAGGACAGACAGCAAAGAGCTAGGAACAGAAGAAAGTGGAACAAGACTGTCAGAGGGATAAACTCATCTGTTTGGACTATGACTGCTGCTCCAGTGGTTTTGAGTCTTTCCAAAGACCCAGTGCTGCGATGAGCAGTTAATAACAGATGTTCAGCTGCTCCAGACACTTGAATGAGTTTTGGACACGAAGGGAGAAAAAAAAATACATATATAGCCTATTGGAGAGCATGGGGCTGTGGTTAAAGCACCAGGCTTGGATGCAGCTCCTCTTTCATAGCCCAGCTCTGACACAGATTTCCCACAGGCACACTCAATCTGCACACCCCTGTCCACAGCTTGCTCCTCTGGGCATCCAGATGGAGTGAAAACCAAGGGCATGCCTCTGAGGCAGGAATCAGACATGTAAACTCCTCTGCCTCACCCTGAACAATGGGAAAATGTGAGGGGTTTTCTACTCATGTCTAAGGTTCTAATGACAAATGTGAGTAGTATCTCTTGGGCTGACACAAATTTAGGTGGATAATGGAGCAGGAAACGGGTTAGAGCACCTTTGCCCCACTCAGAGAAGGTCACTACTCTACTCTGAACATCTAGAAACACTCCAGCCCTTGAGTTGTGTACTTTTAGCCCTATTTACTGTGGTCAGATAGGAGCTGAGTTCCTCTCACCAAGGTACCCCATCAGGCTTGGTGTGATGAGGAGCTGACCTAGAGCACAGAGATCAAACCAGCAGAAGAATCATGGAATGTTAGGGGTTGGAAGGGACTTCTGAAGATCATCTAATCCAGCCCCCCCTGCCAAAGCAGGAGATTATATAGCAGGTCACACGGGAAAGTATCCAGATTGGTCTTTAAAGTCTCTAGGGAAGGAGACTCCACAACCTCTCTGGGCAGCCTGCTCCAGGGCTCTGTCACCCTTACAATAAAGAAGTTCCTACTCAGGCTGAGGTGGAACTTGCTGTGTTCCAGCCCATACCCATTGTTTCTTGTCCCATTACTGGGCACCACTGAAAAGAGACTGGCACCTTCTTGACACCCACCCCTCAGGTATTTATAGAGATTAATAAGATCTCCTCTCAGCCTTTGCTTCTCCAGATTAAACAGCCCTAAGTCTCTCGATCTTTCTTCACAGAAGATATGTTCAAGTCCCCCAGTCATCCTCACAGCTCTCTGTTGGACTCCCTCCAACAGTAGATCCCTGTCACCCTGAATTGTTGAGCCTAAAACTGGACATGGTATTCCAGGTGTGGTTTTAAGAGGGCAGAGTAGAGGGAGAGGAGAACCTCCCTGGACCTGCTGGATACACTTTTCCTAATGTACCCTAGGATGCTATATTGAACCTCTTGTCCCAAGGGCATACTGCCACCCTTAGGAACGACTGCACACATCCGTTTCTAGTATGAGGTGTCCCTGCCCATAGCAAGGGCAGCTGAAACTGAATGATCCTTGAGGTTCCTTCCAGCCCTGACAGTTCTATGATTTTATGATTTCTACACCTCATTTGTATACTGGAAGGTCTCAGAAAGAAAGATTAAGCTTCAATACACCAACATCATATCTATCTATATCTATCTCTATCTGTCTAGCTCCATCTCTGTCTCCACCTCCATCTCCACATCCATCTCCACCTCCATTTCCATCTCTATCTCTATCTCTATCTCTATCTCTATCTCTATCTCTATCTCTATCTCTATCTCTATCTCTATCTCTATTTCTCTCTCTCTCTCTCTATCTCATACCTATCTCTCTCTCTCATCTCTATCTCTCTCTCTATCTCTACCTCCATCTCTCTCTCTATCTCATACCTATCTCTCTCTCATACCTATCTCTATCTCTATCTCTATCTCTATCTCTATCTCCATCCTCTCTCTATCTCATACCTATCTCTCTCTCTCTCATACCTATCTCTATCTCTATCTCCATCTCTATCTCTATTTCTCTCTCTCTCTATCTCATACCTATCTCTCTCTCATCTCTATCTCTATCTCTATCTCTATCTCTATCTCTATCTCTATCTCTATCTCTATCTCTATCTCTATCTCTATGTCTATCTCTATCTCTATCTCTATCTCTATCTCTATCTCTATCTCTATCTCTATCTTTATTTCTATCTCTCTCTTTCTCTATCTCTCTAAATATATTATGTATATCATGCATATCTATATAATCTACATCATCTACATAACCTACATCATCTATATTTATATCTATATCTATATCTATATCTATATCTATATCTATATCTATATCTATATGTCAATATCTCTGCTTCTATATCATCTGTATCATCTCTATATCTATAGCATCTCTATCTATAATCTACATTTACACACACATAAAGACATCAGAGCTGCTTGCAAAATCCACAGAATGGATTTGGGATGAAATCTCAGCTCTGTTGAGATCAATGGCAGGTTAGTCACTGACATCAGCAGATCACAGCCTTACCCTTAGCAGAAAGAGAGCCTCACTTGGGGAAAAATGTAGGTTTTAGTGCTGCAATGGGGGTAGCTAATTAAAAACAAACCTACAAGCAGGGGAGGGAAAAGAAAAAGAAAACTCACTAAGAGCTGAGATGGTTTGGTCCAAAAGCTCTAATAAAGAACTAAGTTGGGAAATTGAACTTTTAATAGTAGCATTACCAAGAGCAGAGATTAATTTTATTTGCCTTGTTTTCAAACCTCTGGTTGGACTTTTAGACAATTTCTTTTCTCTTTCTTTCTTTCTTTCTTTCTTTCTTTCTTTCTTTCTTTCTTTCTTTCTTTCTTTCTTTCTTTCTTTCTTTCTTTCTTTCTTTCTTTCTTTCTTTCTTTCTTTCTTTCTTTCTTTCTTTCTCTTTTCTTTCTTTCTTTCTTTCTTTCTTTCTTTCTTTCTTTCTTTCTTTCTTTCTTTCTTTCTTTCTTTCTCTTTTCTTTCTTTCTTTCTTTCTTTCTTTCTTTCTTTCTTTCTTTCTTTCTTTCTTTCTTTCTTTCTTTCTTTCTTTCCTCTTTCTCTCTTTCTCTCTCTCTTTCTCTTCTTTCTTTCTTTCTTTCTTTCTTTCTTTCTTTCTTTCTTTCTTTCTTTCTTTCTTTCTTTCTTTCTTTCTTTCTTTCTTTCCTCTTTCTCTCTTTCTCTCTCTCTTTCTCTTCTTTCTTTCTTTCTTTCTTTCTTTCTTTCTTTCTTTCTTTCTTTCTTTCTTTCTTTCTTTCTTTCTTTCTCTCTCTCTCTCTCTCTCTCTCTTTCTCTCTTTCTCTATCATTTCCTTCCTTCCTTCCTTCCTTCCTTCCTTCCTTCCTTCCTTCCTTCCTTCCTTCCTTCCTTCCTTCCTTCCTTCCTTCCTTCCTTCCTTCCTTCCTTCCTCCCTCCCTCCCTCCCTTCCTCCCTCCCTTCCTTCCTCCCTTTTTCTTGGGGGGATTCCCTCTTTTAAAATGTCAGAACCTCTTGGGTCTCTTCATCTTCTTGTTCAGCAACTCTTACTAGGTTTAAATAACGGACTGTAGCTGAGTATGGAGGTGAGAGCTGCCAGGACGGAGGTTTCCTACTAGGCAAAACCTTAATCCCACTTCCAGAGCTGGAGTCAGTACAGAGAATCCAATTTCACTTGGCTGACGAATGACTGCAGGTAAGTTGGGTAAGGAAGAAGCATAAAACACAGCTAGGGGAGGACACAGGCTTCAGCCTCTGCACAGGCAAACCCAAGGACTTGGATTTTGGGCTGACTATGTATATATGACAATGTGGCTTTTATTTTTAGACACTTTTTGTCGTTCTATTTACATATTTAACACCTCCCCCCCCCCCCCACCCCCCCCCCCCCCCCCCCCCCCCCGCAATAAGATAACTGCAAATTGTAAACCAAATACAAAACAAAATGAAGTTGTCAGGGACCAGAAGACCTCAACTACCACAAACACAAAGTCAGAGGAGCAAGAGTGGAAGCCCATTTAAAACGTCCTAACCTGGGGCAAAATGCAAGGCACATCAAGAGCCCAAGCACCTAAGTTTGTAGGTCTTAACCTTCAAAATAAAACCAAGCCAGGGAAGTTGTGGAGTTAATCATAGAATCATAGAATCATAGAATCAGCCAGGTTGGAAGAGACCTCCAAGATCATCCAGTCCAACCTAGCACCCAGCCCTAGCCAATCAACCAGACCATGGCACTAAGTGCCTCATCCAGACTTTTCTTGAAGACCCCCAGGGACGGTGCCTCCACCACCTCCCTGGGCAGCCCATTCCAATGCCAATCACTCTCTCTGTGAAGAACTTCTTCCTAACATCCAGCCTAGACCTCCCCTGGCACAACTTGAGACTGTGTCCCCTTGTTCTATTGCTGGTTGCCTGGGAGAAGAGGCCACCCCCCACCTGGCTACAATGTCCCTTCAGGTAGTTGTAGACAGTAATAAGGTCACCCCTGAGCCTCCTCTTCTCCAGGCTAAACACCCCCAGCTCCCTCAGCCTCTCCTCATAGGGTTTGTGTTCCAGGCCCCTCACCAGCTTTGTTGCCCTTCTCTGGACACCTTCCAGCACCTCAACATCTTTCTTGAATTGAGGGGCCCAGAACTGGACACAGCACTCAAGGTATGGCCTGACCAGTGCTGAGTACAGGGGAAGAATAACCTCCCTTGTCCTACTGGCCACACTGTTCCTGATGCAGGCAACAATGCCTTTGGCTTTCTTGGCCACCTGGGCACAAGTCTTCCTCTCTGGAGATATTCAAGAGCTGCCTGGATGCGTTCCTGTGTGACCTACTCTGGGTGACTCTGCTCCGACACGGGGGTTGGACTGGATGAACTTTGGAGGTCCCTTCCAGCCCATGACATGCTGTGATGCTGTGAATCATTTTGAATTTGATGTTATTTAGGAATCTTAGCAGGACTTGCCCCTCCATGTCTTGCTCCCACTACCATCTGCATGGGCTGTGGGGACTAGGACAGTGACTACAGATCAGTGGCATGAGGGACAAAGCTGGTGAGCAATAAACCAAATCTATTTGCCACTGGATGAGGCACAGGACTGGTCTAAGCCTGCACAAATAGAGTCAGGAATTGCCAAAGAAACCTCAAAGCAAGGCTCGAGAGAATCAGCCAGGAGATGGCAGAGCTGAGCTCAGATCCTCTCTGAACCTGGTGGGTCCAAAACTCCTTTTTACCCTCCAAAGTGAGGCTCCTCTTTGTGCTGAGTCTTTGAACGATGAGACAAACCCGAATGACACTTCTCACCCCAACACACACACGGATCTATTTTCCAGAGAGCAATCAGAAATGCAAGTCTCCAGTAAAGAGCCTGAAGCTGTCACACACACAACTCTCCCCAGCTGTGTTCAATTCAACAAGAAATACAATTTAAAAGGTTTTGAGACATCTCACAACATCTTCCCTGCATTTAATGCAACGGGTATTTATTTAACAGGAAATAAGAAGCCTCAGCAAGTATGGCCATGTTCAGGGACAACTTAGTTCTTACATGGATCAGGAACAGGACTGTGGTGAGCCCCAAGGATTGATGCCTCCTGGTCTGGACCCCTCCCACCCCTTTCTTAGGGAAAGATCACAGAAACATAAATGGTAGGTATGGGAAGGGACCTCTGAAGATCATCTGGTCCAGCCCCCCCTGCCAAAGCAGGAGAATATAAGGCAGGTGGGTGGGAAAGCATCCAGACTGGTCTTTAAAGCCCCTAGAGAAGAAGACTCCACAACCCCTCTGGGCAGCCTGCTCCAGGGCTCTGTCACCCTTACAATAAAGAAGTTTCTCCTCATCCTGAGGTGGAACCTCCTGTGTTCCAGCTTGTACCCACTGCCCCTTGTCCTATCACAGGACATCATTGAAAAGAGCCTGGCCCCATCTTCTTGACACCCACCCTCTAGATATTTGCAAATATTAATAACCTCTTGGTTGTTAATGACCATTAATGACCTCTTGGTCATCTCTTTTCAGCACTAAACAGCCCCAAGTCTCTCAGCCTCAGTTCAAGAGAACTTCAAGCAGCTCATGGTCTCCATGCATCAGGCAAGAGCCTGTCAGCCACCAGAACTGTCAGCAGCACAGCTACACCACAGGGCTCTGCTCCCACAGGAAGAAATCCCATGGGAAGCCAGATCTTAGAATCATAGAATGATTTAGGTTGGAAGGGACCTCAAAGCTCAGCCAGTTCCAACCCCCTGCCATAGGCAGACACCTCCCACTAGAACAGGTCGCTCAAGGTCTCATCCAACCTGGCCTTCAACACCTCCAGGGAGCTTGTGGAGCACAGAATCACCCAATGTGATTGAAGATTCTGTGCTTCTGTGCTCTGCAACCTCCCTGGACAACCTGTGCCAGTGTCTCTCCACCCTCACTGCAAACAACTTCTTCCTACCATCCACTTTCAATCTCACCTCTGCCAGGTTAAACCCATTCCTCTTCATCCTGTCATTACAAGACCTTGTCAATAGTCCCTCCACAGCACTCCTGCAGCCCACTTCGCATCCTGCAAGGTCACTCCAAGGTCTCCTGGAAGCCTTCTCTTCTCCAGGTTGCACAGCCCCAACTCTCTCAGCCTCTCCTCACAGCACAGCTGCTGCAGCCCTCTCAGCATCTTGGTGGCCTCCTCTGCACTGGCTCCAACACTTCCATGTGCTGCTTGTGCTGGGGGCTCCAGAAGTGCACCCAGGAGTGCAGGTGGGGTGTGAGGAGAGCAGAGCCAAGGGGCAGAATCCCCTCCCTTGCCCTGTGCCCACACTGCTCTTGCTGCAGCCCAGCACAGGGTTGTGTCTGGGCTGCACTCACACTGCAGCCTCCTGTTGAGCTT
Organism: Pogoniulus pusillus; assembly: GCF_015220805.1. Classification (NCBI taxonomy): domain Eukaryota; kingdom Metazoa; phylum Chordata; class Aves; order Piciformes; family Lybiidae; genus Pogoniulus; species Pogoniulus pusillus. The sequence continues at coordinate 1,981,106 of NC_087270.1, forward strand.
TTAATCAACCCAGACCCCAAGTCTCCAGGTATGGCTTGTGCCATATTTGCACCTTAACAACACCTCAAGTGCAAACCAAGGAACTGCTGCACCCTACAAGGCCCTGTCCAGGAAGCTCAACTGCACGTGGGAAGATTTTAGAGCCAAACACATCTGGAATAAAAATCCCACAGGCCCTAGTTTCCCCAGACTCTGAGCTGTTTGACACAGAAGCACTCAGCAGTCATGTAATAAACAGCATTTGTGTGCACTGAGCTTTTTTGGTAGCTGCATTTTACAGGGCTGTTTGAAGAGCCCTTATGGAAGGTCATAAGAGGGGAAAATGATAGTTATTTGGCTGAAACAGAGATCATCCCTCCTGAGTGCAGACAGTTGATGTATTGGAGCAGTTTATTTTCTGAGAAAATAAGTGTTGTGGTTTTTCAGTCTGGCTTCCCAAAGAAATGAGGGTAGTGCAATCTCTCAAGTGTACCTCTCTCCACCAAAACCTCTCTCTCTCCAGTCTCTATGCTTAGCTGCAGCCAGACAAGAGAATTAGAGCTCAAGAAATTAGGAGGGAAATAAAGAAAAACTCAGCAATTATCCTCAGAGAAAAGACTAAAAGAATCATAGAATCATAGAATCAAGCAGATTGGAAGAGACCTCCAAGATCTTCCAGTCCAACCTAGCACCCAGCCCTGGCCAATCAACCAGACCATGGCACTAAGTGCCTCAGCCAGGCTTTGCTTCAACACCTCCAGGGAGGTGACTCCACCACCTCTCTGCACAGCCCATTCCAATGCCAATCACTCTCTGTCAGGAACTTTCTCCTAATACTCAGTCTATACCTCCCCTGGCACAACTTGAGACTGTGTCCCCTTGTTCTGTTGCTGGTTGCCTGGGAGAAGAGCCCAGCCCCACCTGGCTATAATCTCCCTTCAGGTAGTTGTAGAGAGCAATGAGGTCTGCCCTGAGCCTCCTCTTCTCCCAGCTGCACACCCCCAGCTCCCTCAACCTCTCCTCACAGGGCTGTGCGCCAGGCCCTCACCATCCTTTCTGCCCTTCTCTGGACACCTTCAGTACCTCAACATCTCTCTTGAATTAAGGAACCCAGAACTGGAAACAGTACTGAAGACATGGGAAGGGCTGCTCCATGTTCTGGAGAGCTAACAGCACCCACATCATTCCTGTTCATAGGAATGTACTCTGTTGGAAGAGACATTCAAGTTTATCTAGTCTGACCTGCAAGCTCATTGAGTGCAAATTTTGACCCAGCACTGCAAAGTCACTACCAAACCAGGTCCCTTAGACTCTGGTTCACACGATATTTAAACACCTCAGGGTCACAAAATCACAGAACTTTAGAGGTTGGAAGGGACCTCCAGAGATTATAATTCATTAGCCTAGGGCTGCCAAGCTCCACACTAACCCATGTCTTTCAGCACCACATCTACAAGGCTTTTCAACCCCCCCAGGGGATGCTGACTCCACCAGTGCATTGGGCAGCCTGCTCCAGGGCTTGACAACCCTTTCGGAGAAGGAATTGCTCAACATGTCCAACATAGGTGACTTTAGGCCATTTCCTCTTGTCCTTTCATTTGTTCCTTGTGAGAAGTGACCAACCTCCACCTCACAGCCATCTCCTTTCAGGGAGTTCACAGGACCACAGGATGTTAGGGGTTGGAAGGGACCTGCAGAGATAGTCCAGTCCAACCCCCCTGCCATGCAGCATCCCCCAGAGTAATCAGCACAGGAGTGCATCCAGGTGGCTTTTGAAAGTGTCCAGAGAAGGAGACTCCACAACCTCCCTGGGCAGCCTGCTCCAGGGCTCTGGCACCCTCACTCTAAAGAAGTTTCTCCTCATGCTGAGCTGAAACCTTCTCTGTTCCAGTTTGTAGCTGTTGCTCCTTGGCTCATTGCTGCTGACCACGAAAAAGAGCTTGGCCCCAGGCACTTGACACCCACCCCTCAGAGATTTGTACACATTGCTCAGATCTCCTCTCAGCCTTCTCTTCATAGATTCATAGAATCATAGAATTTTCCAGGTTGGAAGAGACCTCCAAGCTCATCCAGTCCAACCTAGCACCCAGCCCTGTCCAGTCAACCAGACCATGGCACTGAGTGCCCCATACAATCTTTTCTTGAACACCTCCAGTGATGGCAACTCCACCACCTCCCTGGGCAGCCCATTCCAATGGCAAATCACTTTGTCAAGAGTTTGAACTCTTCTCCAGACTAAACAGGCCCAGGGCTCTCAGGCTTTCTCCATAAGGGAGATGCTCAAGTCCCCCAGTCATCCTTGTGGCTCTCTGCTGGACTCTCTCCAGGAGGTCTCTGTCTCTTGAACTGTGGAGCCCAAAACCCAACACAGTATTCCAAGTGTGGTCTCACTAAGGCAGAGCAGAGGGGTAGAAGAACCTCCCTAGCCCTGCTGGCCACACTTTTCCTGATGCCCCCCAGGATGCCATTGGCTCTCTTGCCCGCTAGGGCACATTGCTGGCCCATGGAGAACTTGCTGCCCACCAAGGTCTTTCTCCACGGAGCTGCTTTCCTCCAGGGATGGTGACTCCACCACTGCCCTGGGCAGACCATCCCAATGTATCACAGTATTATTAGGATTGGAAGAGACCTCACAGATCATCAAGTCCAACCCTTTACCACAGAGCTCAAGGCCAGACCATGGCACCAAGTGCCACGTCCAATCCTGCCTTGAACAGCTCCAGGGATGGCGACTCCACCTTTCCTGAAAGGGTTTGGTAACCCTTTCAGGAAAGAAGTATTTCCTAATATCCAGCTTCAATCTCCCCTGGTGCAGCTTATAACCATTTTCTCTGGCCATACAATCATAGAATCAATCAGGTTTGGAAGGGACCACAAGGATCATCCAGCTCCATCTCCCCTGCCATGGGCAGAGATACCCTACCCTAGATCAGGCTGCCCACAGCCTCATCCAGCCTGGCCTTAAACACTTCCAGGAATGGGGCCTCAACCACCTCCCTGGGCAACTCATTCCAGGCTCTCACTACTCTCATGGTGAGGTCCTGTTGTTTCCCAGCAGGTAGAAAAGGCTGCTCCCTTCTCTCTCCAACCTCTTTGGAAGAAGTTGTAGAGAGCGATGAGGTCTTCCCTCAGCCTCCTCTTTTCCAGACTGAGCACGGACCAGTCAGGGGCAGCAGGAGCAGAAAGGTTGTGCTTTGTGACATAATCTCTTCCCTCAAAAGGTAAAAATCCCAAAGGCAGGAAGAAATGGGATGAAGCCACAGATATGAGCTGTGGGAAACAATATCCTTGCAATCATATAATGGTAGGGTTGAAAGGGAGCTCTGAAGATCATGCTGTCTACAACTACCTGGAGGGAGGTTATAGCCAGGTGGAGTTGGTCTCTTCTGCCAGGCAACCAGCAATAGAACAAGGGGACACAGTCTCAAGTGGTGCCAGGTGAGGTCTAGGCTGGATGCTAAGAGGAAGCTCTTGACAGAGAGAGTGATTGGCATTGGAATGGGCTGTGCAGGGAGGTGGTAGAATCACCATCATTGGAGGTGTTGAAGCCAAGCCTGGTTGGGGCACTTAATGCCATGGTCTAGTTGATTGGCTAGGGCTGGGTGCTAGGTTGGACTGGATGAGCTTGGAGGTCTTATCCAACCTGGTTGATTTGATGATTCTATGATTGAATCCAATGCCCCTGCCAGAGCAGGATCATCTAGGGAAGGTCACATAGGAAAGCATCCAGATTGGTCTTTGAAGCCTTCAGAGAAGGAGACTGCACAACCTCTCTGAGCAGCCTGCTCCAGGGCTCTGTCACCCTTACAAGCAAAGAAGTCTTTCCTCATGTTGAGGTGGAACTTTCCATGATCCAGTTTGTGTCCTCAGCCCCTTGTCCTCTCACAGCACACCATTGAAAAGAGCCTGGCACCTTCTTCTTCCCATCACCCATCAGGTATTTACAGACAATAACCAGATTTCCTTTCAATCTTCTCTTCTCCAGACTAAACAACCCTAGGTACCTCAGCCTTTCCTCACCAGGCAGATGTTCCATTCCCTTCATCACCCTGGTAGCTTCTGTTAGACTGTCTCCAGTACTTCCCTGTCCCTCTGGAACTGAGGAGTCCAGAACTGGACACAATACTGCAGATGTGGTGTCACCAAGGCAGAGTACAGAGAGAGAGGACAACCTCCCTTGACCTGCTGGCCAGGATATCGTCGACTTTCTTGGTCACAAGGGCATGTTGCTGGCCCATGCACACTCGTGTACTTTGGCCACAACAACCCCATGCAGAGATACAGGCTGGGGTCAGAGTGGCTGGAGAGCAGCCAGACAGAGAGGGAGCTGGGGGTACTGATTGATACCCACCTGAACATGAGCCAGCAGTGTGCCCAGGTGGCCAAGAGAGCCAGTGGCATCCTGGCCTGCATCAGGAATGGTGTGGCCAGCAGGAGCAGGGAGGTCATTCTGCCCCTGTACTCTGCACTGCTTAGACCACACCTTGAGTGCTGTGTTCAGTTCTGGGCCCCCCAGTTTAGGAGGGACATTGAGATGCTTGAGCGTGTCCAGAGAAGGGCAACGAGGCTGGGGAGAGGCCTTGAGCACAGCCCTACGAGGAGAGGCTGAGGGAGCTGGGATTGGTTAGCCTGGAGAAGAGGAGGCTCAGGGGAGACCTCATTGCTGTCTGCAACTACCTGAGGGGTGGTTGTGGCCAGGAGGAGGTTGCTCTCTTCTCTCAGGTGGCCAGCACCAGAACAAGAGGACACAGCCTCAAGCTGTGCCAGGGGAGATTTAGGCTGGAGGTGAGGAGAAAGTTCTTCCCTGAGAGAGTCATTGGGCACTGGAATGGGCTGCCCGGGGAGGTGGTGGAGTCGCCGTCCCTGGAGCTGTTCAAGGCAGGACTGGACGTGGCACTTGGTGCCATGGTCTGGCCTTGAGCTCTGTGCTAAAGGGTTGGACTTGATGATCTGTGAGGTCTCTTCCAACCCTGATAATACTGGGATACTGTGATACTGTGAAGTGTGCAGGGCTCCAGATTTTGTAGACAACACAGCCTGCTGAAATCAACTCAGTAAACTGTACAACAGCACATTTGAGAGACAGGTCCACTGGAGACCCTGCATCAGCTTCCAAAGAGTCAGTGACATTCATTGTCCCTTATTTCCAGAACAAAATCCATTGTGATTGTCCTTTTGGACTTGTTTTTGGTGAGGCCACACCTCCACGATTGTGTTCAGTTTTGGGTATCACAATACAAGAGAGATGTGGAGGTGCTGGAGCAAGTCCAGAGAAGGGCAACAAAGCTGGGGAAGGGCCTGGAGAATAAATCTGATGAGAAGCAACAGAGGGAGGTAGGGATGGGTAGTTTGAAGAAAAGATGGCTAATGGCAGACCTCTTTGCTGTCTACAGTTAGCTGAGGGGACATTGTGGAGAGGCTGCTGCTGGGCTCTGCTCACAGGGAATTGGAGACAGAGCAAGGGGGAATGGCCTCAAGCTGAGGCTGGGAAGGTTTAGGTCGGACATTAGGAAGAAGTTTTTCAGGGAGAGAGTGGTCAGGGACTGGAATGAGCTGCCCAGGGAGGTGGTGGAGTCACCCAGCCTGGGTGTGTTGGATGTGGTGCTTAGGGCTCTGGTTTAAGGTGAATCTTTTGGAGTAGGGTTCTAGGTAGGACTTGGTGCTCCTGAGGGGCTTTGCCAACCTGCATTTTTCTGTGATTCTGTGACCAGATCTATGGCAATATTTCTCACTAACCAAACCAAACCTAGCTCCAGGAGAGCTAGGCATGGTGCTGCAACACTTCCAGAGACTCCTGGTGGCCTTGTCCTCCATGACAACAAGGAAGGAAAGCCTCATCATCATCCTCTCAGTACCACCATCAAGCCACTTTGAGTGGCCCTGGAGATGAAAGTGCTATGGTATTGTTTTACAGGGACAAGGCTGAACCCTCCTGGACACACTGAGGCTGCTGCTACTGAGCAGTGAACATGGTTTCAGGACACCTCTAGGACCTGCAAACATCCCAGCTCTGGTCAGAGCTATATACACCTCAGTCCTGATGCAAGCTGCAAACATTTCATCTTTGGTCCTATGGGTCCTCCTTCCATTGCTACAATTTCACCTTTCCATAGGAGAGAAGCAGTTATGCTGTTTAGTGAAACAGATACTCACCACCTGATGGAAAACCATCTGCTTGTAGGCATTTTCCTCTCTTTCCCTACTTCATGTTGGTGACCACCCATTGCCAAGGTCTATCTCTGGCAGACTGCCTGCTGATGAGTTTTCCAAACCCCAGCAGCTTGCTGGCAGCTAGGAAGGTCTGCCTCCAGCACTCAGCCTCTCTAGTTTTGTTTCCCTGGTCTGGGTTGTGTGTTTGTTCTTCTTCACCTTGATTCCTGAAAAGTCAAACTTCTGGTGCTGGGGTCAACATTGGGAGGAAATGACAATCCCAGCTGAAAGTGCCATGTGGACCCATTGCAGTGAAACCTCCTGTTGCAGCTTGGCAGCCTTAAAACTCCTGATACTGGCAAACACAACCAAACAAGGAGAAGAACCAAGGGTGAGAAAGCAAGGAGCAGCAGCTTGCTGCTTCCCACTCAACTGGATGTCAGATGTGCAAACACATCCATCAATGCAAGGGCACAAGAAATGTGGATCTCCATCACCCTCACCTTCCATAATTATGGGGATGCAAACCAGCCAAGAGCTCCAGCCAAGCAGATCATGAGGTCCTTGGTACCCTGCTTTATGTTTCCCCCTTTTTTACCACCACTTCAAATACCTGACAAGGACTTTTCACAAGGTCTGAGGTGTGAGGTGCCGAGCTGGGGGGAGAGGGAAAGGGTTGGGGGGAGGGGATGTTTCCCACAGTTAATGAAAGGTTCCTCTTTGCCCCTCGTTGCCTTTGAAGCCCAAACAGCCCCCAGCAGATCCAGGAATTTGCTGGTGATTTACGACTATTTGGACAAGTGGTGAGCAGAGAGGGACTGGATGGAAGAGTCTTACTCCTCTCTGGCAGTGAGCTCTGCCAAAGAGGTGGGTGAAGGCTCCCCTAGTGTCACTTTGGAGGGTCTCATGGAACAGTTTTGGTGGGATGGGTTTTGTTGGCTGCTGGTGGGACAAGATAAGTGCCTGGGCAGGTTGAATGAAAGAAAACAAACATCTATATCTGTATCTATATCTATATATATAGAGAGAGGTAGATGAAAGGAAGAATTATTTTACACTAAGAGTGGTGAGACACTTGCCCAAGCTGGCCAGAGAGTTAATAGGTGTCCCCAGCCATGGAAATATTGCAGGACAGGTTAGATGCCCTCATCTAGTTGCAGATGTCCCTGCTTACTGCAGTGAGGTTGCACTAGGTGACCTTTAAAAGTCCCTTCCAACCCAAACTGGTCTATCATTCCATGGTTCTATGGTTCCATGATTCCATGAAAGGATAAGAAGGTACACACAGTTAGCTATCAGCACCACTGGACTGGTGACTTCCATCCCCACATCTGGAAGGGCTGGAGGAAGATCAGGAGGGCTTAAATAAATAACTGCCTAAATCCCAGTGGCAAAATTCACACTTGTCAGCCTCAGTTATTTCCAGCATTTCCTGCACAACCCACAGCATGGAGAACATCTCTCTGCCTAATGGCAGGAGGTCACACATCATCCCACAATTCCAGGACTAGAAAATCTGGGAGCAAGCAGATGGAGGAACATGACCAAACTTCAGCCCATCCATCCATCCATCCATCCATCCATCCATCCATCCACACTCTGCAGGTTTCTGAGTGCTGCAGAGCAGTCTGGAGAGGAGAAAGCTCCCAGGTGACCTTATTGTAGCCTTTCAGTGTCTTAAGGGGGTCTACAAGAAAGCTGAGGAGGGACTTTTTAGGATGTCAGGTAGTGATAGGACTGGGGGGAATGGAATCAAGTTAAAAATGGGGAGATTCAGCCTGGATGTTAGGAAGCTTTTCCCCATGAGGGTGATGAGAGCCTGGAATGGGTTGCCCAGGGAGGTGGTGGAAGCCAGGCTGGATGAGACTGTTGACAGCCTGGTTTAGTGTGAGGTGTCCTTGCCCATGGCAGGGGGTTTGGAACTAGATGATCCTTGTGGTCCCTTCCAACCCTGACTGATTCTATGATTTTCACAGGCTCATGGGATGTCAGGGGTTGGAAGGGACCAAAAGAGATCATCAAGTCCTCTGCCAGAGCAGGACCATACAGTCTAGCCCAGGACACATAGGACCACATCCAGACAGGCCTGGAAAGTCTCCAGAGAAGGAGACTCCACAACCTCTCTGGGCAGCCTGTGCCAGTGCTCTGGGACCCTTCCATGCAAGAAGTTCCCCCTTGTGTTGAGCTGGAGCCTCCTGTGCTGCAGCTTCCATCCATTGACTCTTTGTCCTATCCCAGGGAGCAGTGAACAGAGCAGCAAGTGAGAAAAGCCTTTCTTATTCCCACCGCCCTATAACATCCACCACCTTCTGTTCTGAAGCTTCAGAGATGGAGTGCAGGTTCATGGAGGCCCAGAGTGAAGGTCTAAGTCCAAGGGTGGCAGGAGCAAAGGGTGAGGAGCAGAAGTTGTCCCAGCTCGAGCTGTGCTGCAGAGGTCTGTGCTGCTCCCCTTTGCAGTGTACAGAGGCACCTGGGAAGGTGGAGCTCTCCAAGAGCCCATCACCATGCTGCTGTGGTTTCAGGTGTCTATAAACCATCTTCTGGTTGGGTTCAGAGCCTCCAGAGATTTGTAGATTCCTGGAGCAGTTTGGGTTGGAAGCAACCTTGAAGACCATCTGGTTCCTGTCCCCCTGGTGTTGACATGGACCCTCTCTGCTAGACCAGATTGCTACAGGCCTTATCCTGCCTGGCCTGGAACACCTTCAGGGAGGGGGCATCCATGACCTCTCTGGGCAACCTGTTGCATGAGATGGGCTGGGCTGGTCTGCTCTGGCAGGGGTGCAAGCTCATCCAACAGGAAGCTGAGTGCCTGCCCAAAGATGCTTTACTGGCCAGGTTGTATTTCCCCTCCAAGCCCAGACCTGCTGCCTTCAGGCTCATTTTCCTCTTGCTGCCTGAATTTCTGCTCCAGCTAATCCATAATCTATTCTCTCCCATTATTCCTGTGCCAAAGCTGCTCAAATCCTCTCCGCCCAGCATCCTTTCTACCTCCCACGGTCCCACACACCAGGTACCACGAGGCTGCTGCTTGGTCCCAGCTCCAGTCCCTCCTGAATGGCTTTTTCCAAAGCTTTGCTTCTGTTTGCTAATATCTTTTAAATCCTTGGATTTCCAGGGCTTTTGAAAATGCAACCTAATCCTCCCCAGCTTTAATTCCCCACTTTGAAACACCTTTCAAAGGAGATTAAAGTTTACTTTATCTCTTCTCATATGCTTTAAAATTCAGATTTCAGACTAAATCCAACTGTCCCACCAGCAAAAAGGACTCCCTACAGCTCCAGGCAAGGGAGTGGAGAATGCTGCAACCACCTTTCTCTTTGCAGGGGCTTTGGCATGAGGATCCATCTGCTCTGTGGCCCTGGCACAGCCTGCTCCCATCTGTCCCAGGTGGGTTCTGGGACTAAACATATAATCATAGAATGTCAGGGGCTGGAAGGGATCTCCAAAGCTCATCCAGTCCAAACTCCCTGCCAGAGCAGGATCACCCAGAGCAGAGCACACAGGAATGCATCCAGGCAGCTCTTGAATATCTCCAGAGAGGGAGGCTCCACAACCCTCCTGGGCAGCCTGTGCCAGGGCTCTGTCACCCTCACAGGGAGAAAAATCCTCCTCATGTTTAAATGGAACTTCCTATGGTTCAGCTTCCAACCAGTGCCCCTTGGCCTGGCACTGGGCATCACCCAGCAGAGCCTGGCTCCAGCCTCCTGCCACTCACCTGCACATCTTGAGAACCACTGCTGAGGTCACCTCTCAGCTCCTCCTCTCCCAGCAGCACAGCCCCAGCTCCCTCAGGCTCTCCTCTTAACAGAGCTGTTCCATTCCCTTCAGCAGCTTTGTGGCTCTGTGCTGAATATTCTCAAGCAGTTCTACATCCCTCTTGAACTGGGGAGCCCAGAAATGGACACAATCCTCCAGATGTGGCCTCACCAGGGCATAGCAGAGTCACAGGAGAACCTCCCTCAACCACCCACAGCCCTTCTAATCCACCCTAGAATGGCATTTGCCCTCCTGGCCACCAGAGCACATTGCTGGCTCAAGGTCAGCCTCCCATCAACTAGGACCCCCAGATCCTTTTCCCCTTTGCTGCCTTCCAACATCTCAGTCCCCAACCTATATCGACCCCTGGGGTTGTTCTTTCCCAGTGCCAGACTCTCCCTTGCTCTTGTTGAACTTCATTCCATTTCTCCCTTCCCACCCCTCCAGCCTGCCCAGGCCTGGCTGAATGCCAGCACAGCCTCTGCTGTGGCAGCCACTCCACTCACTTTGGTATCATCAGCAAACTTGCTGCCCGTGCCCTCTGTGCCCTCAGCCAGGTCACTGATAAATATCTTTAACAGAACTGGTCCCAGTAGTGACCTAAGCTTCCCCCCACCTCCCCCCACAAAGCTCCAAGAAATTTTAGGGCATTTCAGGTCTTTTCTTAGGGGAGGAAAAGTTCAGGTCAGAGTTTTCTGCCAGGGTTATGAATTTATTTGCTCTATTTTCTTCTTTAAGGAGCATCAGCTCTGTGCTTTTATAGGGAGCTGGGATGTGTTTTGGGTTGATTCATGTTTCAGAAGGAATTTCAAGCAGCTTGCCCTTCTTGGGAGAGGGAGATGAGCCAGTGTGACCCCCCTCCCCAGCATCCCTCTCCCTGGCAGTCTCCCCTAGCAATTTCAAGCCTCTTTCTCTGCCATTTACTGACCCCAAGCATCTTGAAATTTCCATTCATCACAGACTTGGGAGAGCACAGAGGTGGGAGACACTATTTCTGCCTTGGCTGAAGACAAGACTGTTGGAGAAGCATGGCCTTTGTTAGACACCACAGTGGCACAGTTGAGACTGTAGGAGGACACTGGCACAGGTTGCCAGGGAGGTTGTGGATGCTCCCTCCTTGGAGGCTGGCTCAGACCTTGAGTAAATTGGTCAGGTGGGAAGTGTCCCTGCCCATGACAGGGGGATTGAAACTAGGTGATCTTTAAGGCCCCCTCCAACCCATTCTATGAATCCATGACTTTTAGGGAGGAAAAGGATGCAAAGCAGGCAGAGCATCTACTGCTTGGCAGCTGCTTGGCTTCTTGGGCCTCTTCTCCACATTTTCCTTTTTCCCTTCTTGTATGCAAATAGGTTACCAGAAACTGCTGGATCCAGAGAAAGGGAAGAAAGGAGAAAGGAAGGGAGAAAGGAAGGGAGAAAGGAAGGGAGAAAGGAGGGGGGGAAAAGAAGGGGAAAAGTGAGAAAGGAAGAAAGGAGGGGAGAAATGTAGGAGGGAAAAAAGGGGGAAGAGACAAAGGGACAATGAAACAAAGAAGGAAAGGAAGAAGGAAAGAAGGAAAGAAGGAAAGAAGGAAAGAAAGAAAGAAGGAAAGAAAGAAAGAAAGAAAGGAAGAAGGAAATAAGGGAAGAAGGGAAAGAAAGGAAGGAAAGAAGGGAAAGAAAGGAAAGAAAGGAAGAAAGGAAGAAAGAAAGGAAGAAAGAAAGGAAGGAAGGAAGGAAGGAAGGAAGGAAGGAAGGAAGGAAGGAAGGAAGGAAGGAAGGAAGGAAGGAAGGAAGGAAGGAAGGAAGAAAGGAAGGAAGAAAGGAAGAAAGGAAGAAAGAAAGAAAGAAAGAAAGAAAGAAAGAAAGAAAGAAAGAAAGAAAGAAAGAAAGAAAGAAAGAAAGAAAGAAAGAAAGAAAGAAAGAAAGGAAGAAAGGAAGTAAGTAAGAAAGAAAGAAAGAAAGAAAGAAAGAAAGAAAGAAAGAAAGAAAGAAAGAAAGAAAGAAAGAGAGAGAGAAAGAAAGAGGGAAAGAAAGAGGGAAAGAAAGAAAGAAAGAAAGAAAGAAAGAAAGAAAGAAAGAAAGAAAGAAAGAAAGAAAGAAAGAAAGAAAGAAAGAAAGAAAGAAAGAGGGAAAGAAAGAAAGAAAGAAAGAAAGAAAGAAAGAAAGAAAGAAAGAAAGAAAGAGGGAAAGAAAGAGGGAAAGAAAGAAAGAAAGAAAGAAAGAAAGAAAGAAAGAAAGAAAGAAAGAAAGAAAGAAAGAAAGAAAGAAAGAAAGAAAGAAAGAAAGGAAGAAAGAAAGGAAGAAAGAAAGGAAGAAAGAAAGAAAGGAAGAAAGAAAGGAAGAAAGGAAGGAAGAAAGAAAGGAAGAAAGAAAGAAAGGAAGAAAGAAAGAAAGAAAGGAAGAAAGAAAGAAAGAAAGAAAGAAAGAAAGAAAGAAAGAAAGAAAGAAAGAAAGAAAGAAAGAAAGAAAGAAAGAAAGAAAGAAAGAAAGAAAGAAAGAAAGAAAGAAAGAAAGAAAGAAAGAAAGAAAGGAGGAAAGAAAGAAAGAAAGAAAGAAAGAAAGAAAGAAAGAAAGAAAGAAAGAAAGAAAGAAAGAAAGAAAGAAAGAAAGAAAGAAAGAAAGAAGGGAAGAAAGAAAGAAAGAGAAGAGAGGAAGGGAGAAAGGAAGGGGAAAATGGAAAAGGAAGAAAGGAGGGGAGAGATACAGGAGGGAAGAAAGGGAAAAAGGGAGAAAGGAAGAATGAAAGTGAGAAGGGAACAATGAAAGGGAGAAAGAGAAAGAGAGAGAGAAGAGAGAGAGGATAAAAGAAAGAGAGAAAGAGAGAGAGAGAAAGAGAGGAAGGAAGAAAGGAAAGAAGGAAGAAAGAAATAGAAAGAGAGCGAAACAGGAAGGAAGGAAGGAAGGAAGGAAGGAAGGAAGGAAGGAAGGAAGGAAGGAAGGAAGGAAGGAAGGAAAGAGGAAAGAAAGGAAGAAAGGAAGAAAGGAAGAAAGGAAGAAAGGAAGAAAGGAAGAAAGGAAGAAAGGAAGAAAGGAAGAAAGGAAGAAAGGAAGAAAGGAAGAAAGGAAGAAAGGAAGAAAGAAAGAAAGAAAGAAAGAAAGAAAGAAAGAAAGAAAGAAAGAAAGAAAGAAAGAAAGAAAGAAAGAAAGAAAGAGAGAGAAAGAAGAGCCTCCAAATCCTCTGTACATTCCCCTTTTTCTGTCAAATAAACCAAAATATGACATTGGAGTTTTGCACTGAAGTGATTGTAATATTCTTTCTTTTACAAGAGCCTTTAAAGTTCATCTTTAGGGCTCTGATATTGAAAGCAGGGCAAAGGAATTGTTTGTGTGGATTATTTGAGTTTTTATGAAAGAAATCCAAACCAGGTGGGTTCCTCCCTTCAGTTTTTAATAAAAAGTAAAAGTTCTAGCACATCACCCACCCCCTTTGCTTCCTCCCCCCCTCCCCTTTTTCATTTCTATTCTCTCTTTGGCCAAGGACAGGACACATCTTTTTCACTTTCCTGATGAGAAATATGATTTGGAGCACACACAGGCTTGGAAGGATGGAGAAATCCTGAGTTCATCACCTCATGGTATTCATAGATTGCATTGGGTTGGAAGTATATAGGGGGTGATGGTTGGTGCTGAGCTGGCTGCTGGGCATCACTTTCACAGTATCATCATCATCAGGGTTGGAAGAGACCTCACAGATCCTCAAGTCCAACCCTTTAGCACAGAGCTCAAGGCCAGACCATGGCACCAAGTGCCACGTCCAGTCCTGCCTTGAACAGCTCCAGGGACGGCGACTCCACCACCTCCCCGGGCAGCCCATTCCAGTGCCCAATGACTCTCTCAGGGAAGAACTTTCTCCTCACCTCCAGCCTAAATCTCCCCTGGCACAGCCTGAGGCTGTGTCCTCTTGTTCTGGTGCTGGCCCCCTGAGAGAAGAGAGCAACCTCCTCCTGGCCACAACCACCCCTCAGGTAGTTGTAGACAGCAATAAGGTCTCCCCTGAGCCTCCTCTTCTCCAGGCTAACCAATCCCAGCTCCCTCAGCCTCTCCTCGTAGGGCTGTGCTCAAGGCCTCTCCCCAGCCTCGTTGCCCTTCTCTGGACACGCTCAAGCATCTCAATGTCCCTCCTAAACTGGGGGGCCCAGAACTGAACACAGCACTCAAGGTGTGGTCTAAGCAGTGCAGAGTACAGGGGCAGAATGACCTCCCTGCTCCTGCTGACCACACCATTCCTGATGCAGGCCAGGATGCCACTGGCTCTCTTGGCCACCTGGGCACACTGCTGGCTCATGTTCAGGTGGGTATCAATCAGTACCCCCAGATCCCTCTCTGTCTGGCTGCTCTCAGCCACTCCGACCCCAGCCTGTATCTCTGCATGGGGTTGTTGTGGCCAAAGTGCAGCACCCTGCACTTGGAGCTATTGAACCCCATCCCATTGGACTCTGCCCATCTGTCCAGGCAGTCAAGGTCCTGCTGCAGAGCCCTTCTGCCTTCCAACTCAGTCACATCTGCCCCCAGCTTGGTGTCATCTGCACACTTGATGATGACTGACTCCATGCCCTCATCCAGATCATCTATGAAGATGTTAAAGAGGATGGGGCCCAGCACTGATCCCTGAGGGACACCACTAGTGACTGGCCGCCAGCTGCAGTAAGGCACTGCTCTGCAGTAAGACAGAGATGCCCTGGCTTCCATGCATCCCATCCCCACCTGTCATGATAAAAACCATCCCAAGGGAGTTTATCTCTCCCAGTTAAACATAATCTGTTCTATTCTAATTAAATATGACCATGCTGGCAGCCTGGAAGTCCCCAGTTTGACAGACTCAGAGATGGCATCATGTTGGAAGGGGCCCTCAAAGCTCATCTTGTCCAGCATACCTACAGTCAGCAGGGACACCTCCAACTATATCAGGCTGCCCAGGGTCACATCAAGGCTGTTCTTGAAGGTCACCAGGGACTAGGCCTCAACCTGAGCAACCTCTTCCAGTATTTCACCACTCTCATTGTGCAGAACTTCCTCTTTAATCTGCCCTGCTCCAGTTTCAGACCATTGCCCCATATGCCTGTCACTCCAAGCCCTTCTAAACAGCCACTCCTCAGCCCTCCTGTAGGTCCTCTGCAGCTATTGAAATGTAGTTATAAGATCATAGAATCATAGAATCATAGAATCAACCAGGTTGGAAGAGACCTCCAAGCTCATCCAGTCCAACCTAGCACCTAGCCCTAGCCAGTCAACTAGACCATGGCACCGGAACCTTCTCTTCTTCAGGATGAACAGCCCCAATTCTTCCAGCCTGTCTTCACAGGAGAGGTGTTCCAGCCCCCTGATCACCTCTCTGGCCCTCTGTGAACCCACTCCAGAAGATCTGTTACTCTCAGGTTGGGGATCCCATCGTAGCTGGAGCCAGTATTCCAGAGTGGCAGAATCACCCCTCTCAGTGCTTGCTAGGAAGGAAGCATGACAATCATGCTGCCTGCCTGCAACTCCCCTTCTGCTGCTCCAGAGTGTTCCTGGACCTCTCCTGTCAGTGAATTTGACAAGAGGAACTGACATCTGAGATTTCCCATTGGAATGGGCTGCCCAGGGAGGTGGTGGAGGCACCGTCCCAGGGGGTCTTCAAGAAAAGACTGGATGAGGCACTTAGTGCCATGGTCTGGTTGATTGGCTAGGGCTGGGTGCTAGGTCGGACTGGATGATCTTGGAGGTCTCTTCCAACCTGCCTGATTCTATGATTCTATGATTCTATGTATGCTGTGCTTGAGGTCTTTGAGTAGATGAGGAGGGGTTAGTCCATCCACGCAGCATGAGCTCAGCCCTAGCTCAGACACCACTGGAGCTGCAGATCAGATGAGCCAACTTCATGTAGACCTGGGAAGGAAGGCTGAAGAGCTGGGACTTGGAAGGAGCAGGCTGCAGGGGTGCACAGCAGACCACCTACCTGTGCAGCTCCTGCCTGTGACCTCCAAAGCTTCGTGCAGCTGCAGAGGTGCTCGAGCATGGCCAAGCAAGGACAATGGCGCTGGTGAAGGGCCTCTAGCAAAAGCATCTGAGGGAATTGGGGTTGTTTAGACTGCAGAAAGGGAGGCTGAGAAACTTCACTCTCTACAGTTTGCTGAAAGGAGATGGTAGCAAGGAGGAGTTTGTTTTCCAAGGAACAAGCAGTAGGACCCCATTAGTGATTATCAAGATGTGCAGGTGAGTGGCAGGAGGCTGGAGCCAGGCTCTGCTGGGTGATGCCCAGTGCCAGGCCAATGGGCACTGGGTGGAGGCTGAGCCATAGGAAGTTCCATTTAAACATGAGGAGGATTTTTTTTCCCCTGTGAGGGTGCCAGATCCCTGGCACAGGTTGTCCAGGGGAGTTGTGAAGTGTCCCTCTCTGGACATATTCAAAACCCACCTGGATGCATTCCTGTGTCTAGGTGACCCTGCTCTGGCAGGGAGGTTGGACTGGATGAGCTTTGGAGGTCCCTTCCAGCCCCAGCTGTGATTCTCTGGTTCTGTGACTCTGCAGCAAGAGGAAATCACAGAATCATAGATTGGAGGTTCCTTTCCACCCCTGACATTCTGTGGAACAAGCTCAAGCTTTGCCTGCACGGGTTTAGGGTAGACATTAGGAACAATTTATTCCCCAAAGAGGTTGTCAAGCCCTAGAACAGGCTGCCCAGGGCTGTGGTGGAGTCATTATCCCTAAGGAGGTTGAAAAGCCATGTGCTGAGGGACATGGTTTGGTGGTCACCTGCAGTACTGGCTTAACTGTTGGTCTTGAGGATCTTAAAGGTCTTTTCCAGCCTGAATATTTCTGTGATTGTGTGAAACAGCAATGAGACAGGAGATTTTCAGAGGATGGCTGAAAACATAAAACCAATACCTTTTAACCCAAGAAACAGCTGGAAAGAGGAGGGATAGGGAGGTTACACCTTCCCCCCAACTTGCTCTTGCAAACTTCACCAGGGAAGAGCATGGTGATGGAGATGCTTCCTGGCTGTGTCCATCCCTCTGCTCTCAGGGCTTCAGATGCTGAGGCAGGTCAAGGGGCAATGATTTTAAACTGAAAGAGAGGAGATTTAGACTGGATAGAAGGAGGACATTTTTGACACTGAGAGTGGTGAGACACTGGCCAAGGTTGCCCAGACAGGTGGTAAATGCCCCACTGCTGGAAACATTGCAGGTCAGGTTGGACAGGGCTCTGAGCATCCTGCTGGAGCTGCAGATGCCCCTGGGGGAGGATTGAACTGTGTGACCTTTAAAGGTCCCTTGCAACCTAAACCATTCTGTGATTCTATGATCCCAGAGTAGGATATTGCCATGGGCAAGTGGGCTCCCTGGAGCCTCCCAGCACCACGGACCATACCTGAGTGCTTCCTGCAGGTGGGAGCTATCTGGAGGGCAGCTGCTCTGGAAAGCCTTGGCAGGCTCCTGGCACTGGAGAAAGGGCTGGTTTTGGTTTGGAGCTGCAGCCAACATCCCCAAGCTGTTTCATTACCCTGAACTCTGCTTCTCCCCTGCATTTCTCCTCCTGTCACAAGAGTTTCCTGTATTCTGCTTATCACATTTTATTCTGTCTCCTCCATTAAGAAGGAAATAAAACACTGGCTGAAGCTCATAAAGCTCAGATGAAACCCTGATGAGCCCTGAAGTGCCTGGTGGGGCCAGGCTGCTGCACAGGCACTCAGAAGCAGCCAGATGGGGTGGGAATGGGGAGGGGGGGGGGAATTTTCAGCAGGGAGCAGCCCCCAGCACTATGTTGGTTTAGCTCTGGATAAAAATTTCCCTGCCTCAGTGTTGTGATCTGCTTTTAAGATGTGGGTTGCCATCCTTGTGGGAATAACCAGAATCCCAGAACTCGAGTATGGTGAGGGTTGGGATAGACCTCTGGAGAACATCTGGTCCAACCCCTCTACTGAAGCAGGATCACCCAGAGCAAGATGCAGGTTGCCCAGGATCCCATCCAGATGTGTCTGGAATCTCTCCAGAGAAGGAGACTCCAGAATCCCTCTGGGCAGCCTGCTCCAGAGCTCCAACACCCTCTCAGCAAAGTAGTTTTTCCTCATATTCAGATGAAACCTCCTGGGTTCTAGTGTGTGCCCATTGCCCCTTGGCTTGTTGCTTGGCCCCACTGAAAATACTTTGGGCCCTATTCTCTTGGCCTCTGCCCTTTAGATATTGATCAACATTGAGCTCTCAGGCTCCTCTTGTCTGTGCTACACAGCCCCTGTTCTGTCAGCCTTTCATCATCAGAGACATGCTCCAGTCCCCTAAGCATCTTTGCAGCCTCTGCTGCAGCAGTTCCCTCTCTCTCTTGAACTGGGAAGCCCAGAGTCAGTGTGCACAGAATCAGTCAGGGTTGGAAGGGACCACAAGGAGCAGCCAGTTCCAACCCCCCTGCCATGCCCAGGGACACCCTACCCTAGAGCAGGCTGCACACAGCCTCAGCCAGCCTGGCCTTAAACACCTCCAGCCATGGGGCCTCAACCACCTCCCTGGGCAACCCAGTCCAGCCTCTCACCACTCTCATGCTCAACAACTTCCTCCTCACCTCCAGCCTGACTCTCCCCACCTCCAGCTTTGCTCCATTCCCCCCACTCCTGGTACTGACTGATATCCTAAAATGTCCCTCCCCAGGTGTTTTGTAGCCCCCTTCAGATCCTGGAAGGCCACAAGAAGGTCACCTGGGAGCCTCCTCTGCTGCAGACACAACAGCCCCAACTCTTTCACTCTGTGCTCACAGCAGAGCTGCTGCAGCCCTCTCAGCATCCTCCTGGCCCTGCTCTGGACACACTCCAGCATCTCCACATCCCTCTTTCTCCAGGGACTCCAGAACTGGATGCAGTACTCCAGGTCAGGTCTCACCAGAGCAGAGCAGAGGAAGAGAATCACCTCCCTGGCCCTGCTGGCCACACTTCTGCTGCTGCAGCCCAGGCTCTGCTTGGCTTTCTGGGCTGCAAGTGCACACTGCTGGCTCCTGTGGAGCTTCTCCTCCAGCAGCACCCCCAAGTCCCTCTCCTCAGGGCTACTCTCCAGCCACTCACTGCCCAGCCTGCATTTGTGCTTGGCATTGCCTCCACCCAGCTGCAAGACCTTACACCTGGTCTTGTTGAACCTCCTGAGCTTGGCTTGTGCCCACCTCTGCAGCCTGTGCAGCTCCCTCTGGATGGATCCCTGCCCTCCAGCCTGGCTGCTGCAGCTGGTGTTGTCAGCAAACTTGCTGAGGCTGCACTCAACGCCTCTGCCCATGGCACCCACAAAGATGCTGAACAAGACTGGTGCCAGGACTGATCCCTGAGGGACTCCACTTGTCACTGGCCTCCACTTGGCCATGTTCCCATTGACAGCCACTCTTTAGGTGCTGCCAGTTCTTTATCCATCTAGAGAACTGGCTCCAGATATGGGAGAATAGAGTTAGAGGAATACATCCCTTGATCTACTGGCCACACTCTTCCTCATGCACCCCAGGATACCATTAGCCTTCCTGGCCAAGAGGGACCATTGCTGACTCAGAGTGACCGTGCCCACCAACACTCTCCGGTCCTTCCCCATGGAGCTGCTCTCAACTGACAACCCCTCACCTCTACTGGTGCATGATGTCACTCCCTCCACAAGAGGTGATGTTCCCAGACCCACCAGAACATTCATTTCTTATGTGATTATTGTGTCTCTTTCTGCCTGCTGAGGAAACAGCAGTGATGGATGAGAACTTTCCTTCTGGGTTATGCTTTCCAGCTCACGCCTGCTCTCTGTTGCTCCTCCTGGACTCCCTCTCCATCTTCCCACCAGGCAGGTGGAATAACACAGGCTGGAATAAAAATCACTAAAAATACAAATTAGAGGGATAGGAGGCTTCCAGCCCTGCCATGTGTCGTGCAGCATGGCTTGATAACGTAGGTGTCAGCTCTGTGGAACAGATCTGACCTTTTCCTCTGCTCACCTGTGCTGAAGAGCTGTATTTCATAGGATCACAGAATGGTTTGGGTTGGATGGGAACTGAAAGATCAACCCCTACCTACCACAGGCAGGGAAACCTTTACAGAACCACAGAATCATAGAATTAATCAGGTTGGAAAAGACCTCTAAGATCATTGAGCCCAACCTGTCACCTAACTCTTCTAATTAACTAACCCCTGGCACTAAGTGCCTCATGCAGCCTCCTCTTACACACCTCCAGGAATGGGTACTCCACCACCTCCCTGGGCAGCCCATTCCAATGCCAATCACTCTCTTTGCCGATGACTTCCTCCTAACATAGAGCCTGAACCTCCCCTGGCACAGCTTGAGCCTATATCCTCTTGTTCTGTGTCTGGGTGCCAGGCAGAAGAGCCCAACCCCACCTGGCTACAGCCACCCAATGAGCTCTGCCCTGAGCCTCCTCTGCTGCAGGCTGCACCCCCCCAGCTCCCTCAGCCTCTCCTCACAGGGCTGTGCTCCAGGCCCCTCCCCAGCCTTGCTGCCCTGCTCTGGACACCTTCCAGCACCTCAACATCTCTCTTCAACTGAAGAGCCCACAACTGGACACAGCACTCCAGGGGTGGCCTGAGCAGTGCAGAGCACAGGGGCAGAAGAACCTCCCTTGTCCTGCTGCCCACACTGCTCCTGAGCCAGACCAGGATGCCATTGGCTCTGCTGCCCACCTGGGCACACTGCTGCCTCAGCTTCAGCTGCTGTCAACCAGTACCCCCAGGTCCCCCTCTGCCTGGCTGCTCTCAGCCACTCTATCTCCAGCTGTAGCTCTGCATGGGGTTGTTGTGGCCAGCACTAGCCCAGGTTGCTCAAGGCCTCACCCATCCTGGCCTCCAACAGCTCCAAGGAGGGGACATGCAAGACCTTTCTGGGCAACTTGTTCCAGAGGCTCCTCACCCTTACTGTATAGAATCATAGAATGGTTTGGGTTAAAAGGGACCTTGAAGATCATCTAATTACTTCTACAAACTCCACCTGCAGCTGCTGGCTTCAAAACCTGGCACAAATTTCAGCCATTGGGAAACCTCAGCAAAGGGTCACAAGCCTGAATCACAAGCAGCTGCCTGCCTTTCTGGAGGACAACAGCCAGTACAAAGCTGGTTCCCAAGGCAAATCAGCATTGTTTGTCCATGTCTTTCCTCAAAGCCAACCATGTCTTAACTTGAGGGAAAGCAACACATCAGGAGGAAGGACAAGAGGGGCCCCAGGACCAAGTGGTTCTGTAAACACCACAGTTTGGTTATCAAAGCAACCCACACACGCAGCAGGGTTTTGAGGTCAGACACATGCAAGTGCATAAAGCAAAGCTGAACTGGTCTGAGATCTTGGCTGTTGGACTTGATGTTGGACTGATCTCCCCAGCCCAACCTCCCTGCCATGGCAGTGTCACCTAGAGCAGGTCACACAGGAACATGTTCAGGCAGGTTTTGAATGGCTCCAGAGATGAGGATTCCACAGCCTCTCTGGGCAGCCTGCTCCAGTGCTCCAGCACCCTTCAACTAAAGAAGCTCCAGCAACAGAACAAGGGGACAGTCTTGAGTTGTGCTGGGGTAGGTATAGGCTTGATATTAGGAGGAAGTTGTTGACAGAGAGTGATTGGCATTGGAATGGGCTGCCCAGGGAGGTGGTGGAGTCACCCTGGAGCAAAGACTGGCTGGGGCACTTAATGCCATGATCTGGTTGATTGGCCAGGGCTGGGTGCTAGGTTGGACTGGATGATCTTGGAGGTCTCCTCCAACCTGGTTGATTCTATGATTCTAAGACGTCCAGAGATCCTTTCCAACTCCTACTGTTCTATCTAGTGGCCCTAGTAAGACCACACCTGGAATACTGTGTCCAGTTTTGGGCTCCCCAGTTTAGAAGAGACAGGGACCTGCTGGAGAGAGTCCAGTGGAGAGCCAGGAGGATGACTGAGGGACTTGAGCATCTCCCCTATCAAGACAGACTGAGACCACTGGGGCTGTTTAGTCTGCATAAGAGAAAGCTGAGAGTGGATCTGATCAATGTGTACAAATCTCTGAGGGGTGGGTGTCAAGTGCCTGGGGCCAAGCTCTTTTTGGTGGTCAGCAGCAATAAGCCAAAGAGCACCAGCTACAAAGTGGAATAGAGAAGGTTTCAGCTCAAGATGAGGAGAAACTTCTTTCCAGTGAGGATGCCAGAGCCCTGGAGCAGGCTGCCCAGAGAGGTTGTGGAGTCTCCTTCTTTTGAGACTTTCAAAAGCCACCTGGATGCATTCCTGTGCTGACTACCCTGGGGGATCCTGCTTGGCAGGAAGGTTGGACTTGGTCTCTGGAGGTCCCTTCCAACCTCTACTGTTCTGTGATTCTGTGATCTGTGAATCTTGGCCAGCTCTTTATTAACCCAGCTGCAAATGTCTTGAACTCTTCCTAAAGCTGCAGAGGGTTATGAGAAGTCTGTCCTCAGCCAGCCTGCACTGCCACATGTTCCTAATAAGTAACAACTCCAGAAGATGACAAATCCATTTGCATCCCACCAACTGAGCCCTCTGTTAATGTTGCTGCTGGAAGAAGAGAGGACAGCCCTCCAAGCTGAGTCCACACAAAGAGGATCTTCACTTTATGGTGAGGTTCCTCCACTGAGCTCAACCAACCTGTGCTGGTCCAGACCAAGCATCTGTACATTTCTTTACTGCGAGGGTACTGGAGCCCTGGAGCAGGCTGCCCAAAGAGATTGAGGAGTTTCCTTCTCTAGAGCTTTTCAAGACCTGTCTGGATGTGTTACTGTGTGATTTGTCCTAAGTTATGCTGTTTTGGCAGGGGGGTTGGACTCAATGACCTTCAGAGGTGCCTTCCAGCCCCTACCATTCTATAGTACTATGATTGGCATGTCCTGGTCTTTGTTTAATATGCTTGGGCTCTGGCACATCATTTATATTGTCCCACAGCTGCTGGCTGTGCTTCTGTCTGGGGTAAGTGATCAAACCCTGGCACGACTGCCTGGGAACAGTTTTGAGTGATCTGCCTGGAAAAATCCCTATAAAATAAATAGCTCTTTGAGGTGTGGAGTCAGGGCCGTGCAGGAAAGGGAAACAGAAACATTTGTGCTGTAGCAGCAGGAGAAAGATTGGGTGACACTGAATGAACAAGCATAGAGTATCACCAGAAACAAGCTCCAACTTGTTAATGAGAGAATGGATCCAAACCCAGGCAAAGTCAACTCAGTTTCCACAAAGGGATCCTGTTTGCTGCCAGATTTTGTCTCCTAGAGCTGATGAAGTCTCTTGTGCAGCATTTGCAGGCTAAACATGACAGGGAAGCACCAAGGAGAGGCAGAGATCTTGGATCACAGCTGCAGGTATCCAAAGGCTATGAGGAGCTGCTGGGTGAGGATACAGGTCTGCAGGTCATAGCAATGTGGTCCTGCAGGGCTCTGAGCTCCTACCAATTAGCAGCCAGGCTGGAGATTGTCTCTGTTGGACCAGGGGACTGCTTTCTCTCAGCAGATGAAGATCTGGCCATGGATCTTCAGATTAAGGCAGAACAGATGAAGACATGGACCACGAATGAAGGTTAGAACCTTTTTCCTAACCTGGGTTAAATGGAAGGAGCCAAAACCCAAGCATAAAACTTGCAAGATGTAGAAACTCCAGCTGGACTTGACCAAAGGCTATGGCAGAAAGAACATGGAGCTGTGTTTTCACAGTATCACAGTATCATCAGGGTTGGAAGAGACCTCACAGATCATCAGCAGTAATCAAATAACCAAGGAAGAAAGTGCAAGGAGCACCTGGCTGATGGTGACCCAAACCTTCTTCACTCTCAGCATTTAATCACTTTGAGAAACTGGACAGCAGTTAACATGTGCCCTGGGCTGCAGCAAGAGCAGTGTGGGCAGCAGGGCAAGGGAGGGGATTCTGCCCCTTGGCTCTGCTCTCCTCACACCCCACCTGCACTCCTGGGTGCACTTCTGGAGCCCCCAGCACAAGCAGCACATGGAAGTGTTGGAGCCAGCGCAGAGGAGGCCACCAAGATGCTGAGAGGGCTGCAGCAGCTGTGCTGTGAGGAGAGGCTGAGAGAGTTGGGGCTGTGCAGCCTGGAGAAGAGAAGGCTTCCAGGAGAGCTTGGAGTGGCCTTGCAGGATGTGAAGGAGGCTGCAGGAGGCTGGGGAGGGACTACTGACAAGGCCTTGTAATGACAGGATGAGGAGGAATGGGTTTGAAGTGTCAGAGGGGAGATTGAAAGTGGATGTTAGGCAGAAATTTTTTGGAGTGAGGGTGGTGAGACACTGGCACAGGTTGCCCAGGGAGGTTGTGGAGCACAGAATGACCCAATGTGATTGAAGAGGTATTGAAGGCCAGGTTGGATGAGGCCTTGAGTGAACCTGTTCTTGTGGGAGGTCTCCCTATCTATGGCAGGGGGTTGGAACTAGATGACCTTTGAGGTCCCATCCAACCTAAGCCATTCCATGATTCTATGATTCTATGCTGAGTTTCCCATTCTGGAGCAGGAGCCATAAAGTAGCTCTTTGTATAGGGGGAGGAATCAAAGCCAAAGGAATGATGTGTGGGGCTCTTTGTCCAGAAGCCAAGTGCCCAGACAGGGAGATGCAGGCTTCTTGGGCTCTTTCCACATTACAAACCCAGCAGAAGCTCATGTTTCTCTAGGCTGACATCTGTAAATAGCCATTCTCTCTCCATGCTCCAGCAAAGATTGTTTTCTCTGGCTGCAGCACTCAGCTCCAGTTGTGCCTCATCTTGTCTACAGGTGAACTGGCCACAGAGGCACAAAACTGGGGCACAAGCAAGAGACTGGTGGGACAAATGAGTGCCTGTATGGTTTGGACAGCACGATCCAGCAAAGAGCTGGAAGGATGGAGGGCGTTGTTCTGCTGGGTGTTGTTGCTAGCTCTGCCATCAAGCCATTGATGTTCCATGGGCAAAGCATCTCCTCTTACTTGTGTGAGGTGCTCACCTGTGTTGAGATACTGGAATGTGTCCAGAGAAGGGCAGCAAGGCTGGGGAGGGGCCTGGAGCACAGCCCTGTGAGGAGAGGCTGAGGGAGCTGGGGGTGTGCAGCCTGCAGAAGAGGAGGCTCAGGGCAGAGCTCATTACTGTCTGCAGCTCCCTGAAGGGAGGCTGTAGCCAGGTGGGGTTGGGCTCTGCTGCCAGGCAACCAGCAACAGAACAAGGGGACACAGCCTGAAGCTGTGCCAGGGGAGATTCAGGCTGGATATCAGGAGGAAGTTGTTGCCAGAGAGGATTGGCATTGGAATGGGCTGCCCAGGGAGGTGGTGCAGTTGCCATCCCTGGAGGTGTTTAAGAGGAGGCTGCATGAGGCACTTAGTGCCAGGGGTTAGTTAATTAGAAGAGTTAGGTGATAGGTTGGACTCAGTGATCTTAGAGGTCATTTTCAACCTGATTAATTCTATGATTCTGTGGTTCTGTAAAGAAGTTGTTTGCAGTGAGGGTGGTGAGACACTGAACCAGGTTGCCCAGGGAGGTTGTGGCTGCTTACTCCCTGCAGGTGGTCAGGACTAGGCTAGATGAAGCCCTGAGCAACCTGTTCTAGTGAGAGATGTCCCTGCCTATGGCAGGAGGTTGGAACTGTCTGAGCTTTGAGGTCCCTTCCAACCTAACCCATTCTATGGTTCTATGATTTGAAGTGGTGCTTGCCTTGAGGTGGATCTTCAACAGGAGGTCTGCCTGACCACCTCCTGCACAGAATCAGAGGCTCACAGGATGTCAGGGGTTGGAAGGGACCCAAAGAGAGGACTGAGACAACTCTCCTGCCAGAACAGGACCATGATCTAGCTTATGTGGCAGAGGAATGCATCTGCACTTGGGTGATAGCGTGTAGCCAGCCATGCCCCCATAAACACAAACAAGGTGAAGAGGTTGGAGGCCCAACCAGCTCAAGCTATTTTCTCCTGAAATCTTCCACATGACATTTCCAGGAGGTTGAATTCCACCACGAAGCCTTTCCAAAGAAACCTTTTGTTGCTTGGATCCAAAAACCTCTTCAAGCAGTCGGTCGCCGCCAACATTTTTCCCTCTGAGATGCTGACTTCTCGGTGCAGTTCAGAGGACAAGGGAAGCATTTGAGGTCTCATAAAACTTCTTGCCCAGCTCTTGCACTGAGTCACAACTTCCTCTGCCATTAACGTTCGTACCCGGGAGCAAGCTGCCCTACCTAACCACAGCCCGTGAGGAGGGAGGATGCTGACTAACATTCACACCAGAAGACAGTCAGAACATCTGGAGAGAATAAAACCTCTGACAAATCCCTGTTCCCAGAGTAGACAGTCCCATAAAACAGATCTGCTGGGAGCCAAATTAAATAAGAGGAAGGTGTAAATGGATTCCTTTCTCTGTGTGGAGAAAAAGGGATATTTTTCCATGCTGGTTCCCAGGGAAGGAGCAACTCAGCTCTCCTGCTGGTGAGTGATGCCCAGGAAGGATCCACTGCTATGATTTTTACCCCTGGCCCGGTGGATATCAAGGTGGAGAATGGGTTTCCTGCCTCTTCCCACTGCTCTTCTGCTCAGGGTTGGCAAGTTTGGTGGGGCTGGGAAGGCTCCATGCTGAGCAGGGAGAAATTGAACACAAACCCTATGAGGAGAGGCTGAGGGAGCTGGGATTGTTTAGCCTGGAGAAGAGGAGGCTGAGGGGTGACCTTATTGCTGTCTACAACTACCTGAAGGGAGGTTATAGCCAGGTGGGGGTGGTCTCTTCTCCCAGGCAACCAGCAACAGAACAAGGGGACACAGCCTCAAGCTGTGCCAGGGGAGGTTCAAGCTGGATGTCAGGAGGAAGTTGTTGGCAGAGAGAGTGATTGGCATTGGAATGGGCTGCTCAGGGTGGTGACAGAGGTCAACACCTGGAGATGTTGAAGCAAAGCCTGGCTGGGGCACTTAGTGCCATGGTCTGGTTGATTGGCTAGGGCTGGGTGCTAGGTTGGACTGGATGAGCTTGGAGGTCTCTTCCAACCTGCTTGATTCTGTGATTCTATAATTCTATGAATGAAATTCAGCAAGGGCAAGGGGAGAGTCTTGCAGCTGGGAAAGAACAACCCCAGGCATCAGGATAGGTTGGAGACTGAGCTGTTGGAAGACGGTGAAGGGGAAAGGATCTGGGGGTCCTAGATGATGGGAGGCTGACCTTGAGCCAGCAATGTGCTCTGGTGGCCAGGAGGGCCAATGCCATTCTAGGGTGGATTAGAAGGGCTGTAGTAAGGTCAAGAGAGGTTCTCCTGCCCCTCTCCTCTGCCCTGCTGAGGCTGCATCTGGAGTACTGTGTCCAGTTCTGGGCTCTTCAGTTCAAGAGGGACATAGAACTGCTGGAAAGAGTCCAGCAGAAAGCCACAAAGCTGCTGAAGGCAATGGAACAGCTCTGTTAGGAGGAGAGCCTGAGGGAGCTGGGGCTGTGCTGCTGGGAGAGGAGGAGCTGAGAGGTGACCTCAGCAATGGTTCTCAAGATGTGCAGGTGAGTGGCAGGAGGCTGGAGCCAGGCTCTGCTGGGTGATGCCCAGTGCCAGGCCAAGGGGCACTGGCTGGAAGCTGAGCCATGGGAAGTTCCATTTAAACATGAGGAGGAATTTTTTTCCCTGTGAGGGTGCCAGAACCCTGGCACAGGCTGCCCAGGGGGGTTGTGGAGTCTCCCTCTCTGGAGATATTTAAGACCCACCTGGATGCATTCCTGTGTGCTCTGCTCTAGGTGATCCTGCTCTGTCATGGGGATTGGACTGGATGAACTTTTGAGGTCCCTTCCAGCCCCTGACACTCTATGACTCTGATGTTTTGGGGAGGAGGACTGAGTGTTCATCAACAGGTGTAACAGGTAGGAATCAAGGGAGGGCCCAGCCACTTTGGATTAGTTCTGTGTGTTTTCCTCACACAAGATAATCACAGGTCAAAGTTGAAGCTTCAAATAAAGCAACAAGGGGAGGAAAAAAAGTCATTAAAGTAAATGAATTAAGCAATGAATGGTTGGGGGATAAACAAAGAGTCACTGAGTGATAAAGCTGCAGCTCCATCCCTTCAGGGGACATCACTGGGGGTTGGAGAGAGTTGAATGCATTTTGAGCTGGAAGGGACTTCTCTGTGTCCAAGTTTAGCTCCAAGGATGCCTCTTACAGGGATAAGGGGGATAATGACGTCAATTTGAGGGGAAAAAGCATCCTCCCTTCTAATCCTGCCTGCATTTTATAGGCTGCTAATGAGTGAACTCCACGTTCCTGGGCAGAACATCCTCTTCTAGAAAAAAAAAAAAAAAAAATCCTTCCTCTTTTATGGGGAATTAAAAAAAAAAAAAAGGGCAGTCAATATTTTCAGATATTTCTATGAAAAAAAGGCCCAGAAAATCTCCACAGATTGCAGAAAAGAAAAAAAGGCACTGAAAAGGTGCACCCAAGCAGCTGTTCCTCTTCAGCTGGCCACAGATGACTTCCTCAACACCACCCAACTCTGGGATTTCCAATGTTTTCTGCCCCTCCAAACATGTTCACCATCGAGACCAGACTCTTCTGCCCCTTTTTTACCCTCAACCACTTTCAGAAGGCTCATCCTTATCATAGAATCATAGAATCAGAATCAACCAGGTTGGAAGAGACCTCCAAGATCATCCAGTCCAACCTAGCACCCAGCCCTAGCCAATCAACCAGACCATGGCACTAAGTGCCTCATCCAGGCTTTGCTTGAAGACCCCCAGGGACGGTGCCTCCACCACCTCCCTGGGCAGCCCATTCCAATGCCAATCACTCTCTCTGTGAAGAACTTCTTCCTAACATCCAGCCTAGACCTACCCTGGCACAACTTGAGACTGTGTCCCCTTGTTCTATTGCTGGTTGCCTGGGAGAAGAGGCCACCCCTCACCTGGCTACAATGCCCCTTCAGGTAGTTGTAGACAGTAATAAGATCACCCCTGAGCCTCCTCTTCTCCAGGCTAAACACCCCCAGCTCCCTCAGCCTCTCCTCATAGGATTTGTGCTCCAGGCCCCTCTCCAGCTTTGTTGCCCTTCTCTGGACATGTTCCAGCACCTCAACATCTTTCTTGAATTGAGGAGCCCAGAACTTACTGGGCTTTGCACAGCCTCTGGTCACTTGTTTGCCTTTGCCTCTTTACTGGGATAAAGCAGATCCAGCACTCAGTCTCTGAAGAACACGGTGGGAGTGTGGGGTGTGTGTGGGGGGTGTGAATGTTTTTTTTTTTTATGGTGCCCGTCAGTAATTCAGGGTTTAAAATAGGAGGAGAAAAGGAGGGGTACCAGGTCAGAGGCAGCAGCAGAGGCATTCCCGACATCCACAAGAGCTCCGGAATCACAAAGGATGCCTTAGGTTGCCACCTAGTGACTCCGTAAACGAAGGACCACTGCTTCTAGAGGGTCTTCTTTGTACCTGCATTGGATGAGCCTCCTTGTCTCAGGTGCTGGGCATGCACCACTACTCAAATTTCCCCCCTTTAGTGCCAAAGCCACCGAGACAACAGCCCACGGACCATGAACATAGAGATGCCATGGGGTCTGTTGTAGCACTGGTTCATCTGTGCCCTCCTGCTTCTTCCCTCTTAATCACAAAACTGGTTTGGTTGGAATAGACCTCTAAGGTTGTCTGGGTCAAATTATTGACCTAATGCCACCATGGTCATTAAACTGTGTCACAAAGTGTCACATCCACATCTTTCTTGAACACTTCCAGGGATGGGGACTCCAGCACCTCCCTGGGCAGCCAATTCCAGTTCCTGACCACTCCTGCAGCAAAGAAAGTTTTCCTCATCTCCAACCTAAACCTCCTCTGGCACAACTCAGGCCACTTCCTCTTGTCCTATCACCTAATTCTAGGGTGACACCTAGACCAACCCCCACCTCATGCCAACCTCCCTTCAGGGAGTTGTAGAGAGCAAGGAGGTCATCCCTCATCATCCTGCCAAGTCTAGGATCAGGAGTGAGGTCAGGCCACCCCTGATGGCCTCCTTCAAAAACTTGCCCTGGGCACACAAGGGTATTTGAACTGAGTACCACAGCTCAAGGTGACACCCTTTGTGGCAGCACCTAGGGCCACCCCTTGTCCCAGCAAGGGCTGCAGGCACTGACCTGCAGAACGGTGGCATCAGGTGGCCTAGAAACATTCAACCTGGCACTCTCTGCCCCAGGCATGCAGGAGGAGTCCAGCTGGGCAGCTCTGCCTCCAGCCACCCTGATGGGAGCCCGTCCTGGGTCATGGGAGCAGACAGCTGGAGAAGATGTCTTTTGGACAAAAAAAAAAAGCTAATGAAAGTTTGGCAAAGAGTTTTCATTTTTTGGTTTAAGGAGCTGGAAATGTGCAGGGCCAAGTGCTGCCCCTCCAGCTCCTGCTGAGCCTCCTGATCTCCCAGGAGGAATTCTGTTCACCTGGAGAGGGAAAAGTAGAGAAGTGTCAGAGGGGGGAGCTCTGGGATTTTCCTCCTGGCTTCCATGAGGTGTCTTCTGTGTCCCCAGGTCCTTGCCTGGAGAAAAGAGGTCTCCAGGGAGACCTTATAGTGGCCTTCCAGTATATGAAGGGGGCTAGAGGAGAGCTGGGGAGGGATTTTTGACAAGGGCTTGTAAGTGATAGGATGAGAGGAAATGGCTTTGAGCTGCAGGAGGGCAGAATTAGACTGGAGATTAGAAAGATACTATTGACAGGGAGGGTGGTGAGACTCTGCAACAGGTTGCCCAGGGAGGTTGTGGATGTCCCCCTCCCTGGAGATGTTCAAGACCAGGTTGGGTGAGACCTCGAGCAGCCTGGGCCAGTGGGAGCTGTCCTTGCCCATTGCAGTGGGGTCACAACTGGATGATATTTAAGGTTCCCTTCCAAAGCAACCCATTCTATGAATCTCTGATCCTATAGCACCGCAGAGAGATGTCACTGCTCAGCTGCCCCCTCTGATGCAGTCAGTCAGGCACACTGATGGATGATGCTGGCTCATAAAGGGGTCTTTATGCCCCAGAAACAACCAGGGGCACTTGAATTGATTTATGCAGGGCAGGAGCGCATGTGTCTGTCGGTGAATGAGGGGGGTGTGACCCACTGCCACCCAGCACCCCATAACTCCTGTGCCCTGACAGCACCCCTCAGCTCCATGACACCACTGGTGACACCCCAGTGGGACAGCTCGTTCCTTGCCTATGCTTTATGGGGCGAGGTGTGATGCCTGGGCTTCATGTGCCCCCCTGCCCCTCGGGCAGGCTGTGGCCAGGGGAATACCTGCTGTGGGTAATTTAATCTCCTCTACATTGGAGTACCTGCTGTAATGAGCCTCATTATGAAGCTCTATTTAAAGCTCCATTTAAGCCAGACAAAAAATAGCTCTTTCTGTGGGCATGGAGTGGGCCAGCAGCTCCAATTAAAGGTGTGCTGCTGATGGCAGGGCTTCCTTCTCCAAGAAACTAAAGAAACCCCAGCAAGGTATCTCTGAAGTCACTGGAAACAATCCTCCAGAGATAATAAACCACCAAAACCAGCAATCACAGGAGAAAATAATGGAATGATTGAGTTGCTTGGGTGGGAAAATACCTTTAACATCATCAAGTCCAACATCAACCCAGTGCTACCAGGTTAACACTAAACTGCATCCCTCAGCAACACACCTACATAACTCTTAGATCCTTGCCAGGGATGGGGATTCCACCACTTCCCTGGGCAGCCTGTTCAAGGGTTTGACAACCTTTCTGGAGAAGAAATTATTCCCAATGTTCAGCTGAAAACTGCCCTGGTGCAACTTGAAGCCTCTTGTTCCTTGGGAGAGGAGACCAACTTCCACCTCACTCCTGTCTCCTTTCAGGGAGTTGTAGAAAGTGAGGTGCACTTCCCATAGCCTCCTTTCCTCTAGGATCATAGGATCATGGAATGGTTTAGGTTGGAAGGGACCTCAAAGATCATCTAGTCCCTGCCACAGGCAGGACACCTTCGACTAGAACAGGTCGCTCAAGCCCTCATCTAACCTAGCCTTGAACACCTCAAGATGGTAGGGAAGTGTTTGGTATTTCTGTGATTCCATGGGGTGGGACTCAGTGACCTCTGGAGGTCCCTTCTAACCCTTAGCATTCTAGGATTCATTAATTGTACTCAGCTCTGGTGAGGCCACACCTCGAGTGTTTTGTTTTGGTTTTTTTGGGGGCACCTAATTACAAGAGGGATGTGGAGGTGCTGGAGCCAGGCAGAGGAGGGCAAGGATGCTGGGGAAGGGCCTGGAGAATGAATCTTATGAGAAGTCACTAAGGGAGATGGAGATAGTTAGTGTGAAAAAGAGGAGGATGAGGGAGACCTCATTGCTGTCTGCAGCTGCCTGAAAGGAAGTCGTGGATAGTTTGGTGCTGGTCTTGTCACAGCCTAGGAAGCCAACCAGAGCCTGGGCTGTAGTGAGAGCAGTGTGGTCAGCAGGGCCAGGGAAGTGATTCAGCCTCTCTACTCTGCACTAGTGAGACCCCACCTGGAGTTCCAGTTCTGCAGCCCCTGGTACAAGAGGGCTATGGATGTGCTGAAAGGTGACCAGAGAAGGGCCATGAGGATGAGCAGAGGGCTGGAGCTGCTCTGCTGTGAGGAGAGACTGAGGGAGTTGGGGCTGTTCAGTCTGGAGAGGAGAAGGCTCCCAGCTGACCTTCTTGTGGCCTTTTAGTATGTTAAGGGAGCTACAAGAAAGCTGGGGAGGGACTTTTTAGGCTGTCAGGTAGTGATAAGAGTGGGGGGAATGGAACCAAGCTAGAAATGGGGAGACTTGAGCCTGGATGTTAGGAAGAAGTTCTTCATCATGAGGGTGGTGAGAGCCTGGAAGGGGTTGCCCAGGGAGATGGTTGAGGCCCCATGCCTGGAGGTGTTTAAGGCCAGGCTGGATGAGGCTCTGAACAGCCTGATCTAGTGTGAGGTGTCTTTGCCCAAGGCAGGGTTGTTGGAACTAGATTATTCTTGTGGTGCTTTCTAACGCTGACTGACTCTGTGGTTCTAATTACTGATAGAAGAAGAGGGAATGGCCTCAAGCTGTGACTGGATAGGTTTAGACTGGACATTAGGAAGCATTTTTTCCCAGCTAGAGTGGCCAGGCATTGCAATGTGCTGCCCAGGGAGGTGGTTGAGTCACCAACCCTGCATGTGTCTAGAAGTCATTCAGATGTGGTGCTTGGGGATACAGTTTAGGGTACACCTTTCAGAGTAGGGATATTGGTTGGACACATTGAACCTGAGGGACATTTCCAAACAGAACATTTCTGTTGTTCTGTAAAACTCTTCCTGCACTCAGCACTGCTCAGGCCACACCTTGAATGCTGTGTCCAGCTCTAGGCCCCTCAGTTGAAGAGAGATGTTGAGGTACTGGAAGGTGTCCAGAGAAGGGCAGAAAGGCTGGGGAGGGGCTTGGAACACAAACCCTATGAGGAGAGGCTGAGGGAGCTGGGGGTGTGCAGCCTGCAGAAGAGGAGGCTCAGGGCAGACCTCATTGCTCTCTACAACTACCTGAAGGGAAGCTGTAGCCAGGTGGGGTTGATCTCTTCTGCCAGGCAACCACCAATAGAACAAGGGGACACAGCCTCAAGTTGTGCCAGGGGAGGTCTAGGCTGGATGTTAGGAGGAAGTTGTTGGCAGAGAGAGTGACTGGCATTGGAATGGGCTGCCCAGGGAGGTGGTGGAGTTGCCGTTCCTGGAAGTGTTGAAGGAAAGCCTGGCTGGGGCACTTAGTGCCATGGTCTGGTTGATTAGACAGAGCTCGGTGATAGATTGGATTGGATGAGCTTGATTAGGTAGATTGGACTGGATGGATAGGTTGGATGGATGGGTTGGACTGGATGATCTTGGAGGTCTCTTCCAACCTGATTGATTCTATGATTCTATGCAGTGATGAAATTCCAGTTTCCTTTAAACCAGGAGTCTCCTTAAACTCTTGTTTACCCTGCAGGGCTGCAGGAGGAGGATGACCCAAGTTGTTGCAACCCAAGTGATCTGGGTTGGGCAAACACCTGCTTTCCATCACTTAATAACACCAAAAAGCTCCTGGCTGCTGGGCTGCTGGGCTGCTGCCGTTTACTCTCCCGCAAATTATTGTGGCTTTTTTTTTTTTGGCTCTCAGTTGACAAAGATAAATGATGGGATTAATATATATTGGAGGAGACCCAGGGAAAAGTTTGCTAGCAAAGAGAAAGGCTTGATATTATTTCCCTCAGGTAACGGAACACAGACAAACTGGATTAAGAGTAATTTGCTGTGGGGCTTAGCTGCGATCAGAAGCCATTAGCGGAGCGGCGTGCATGGAAATTGCTTTTTCTTTTCTGAAGGAGGAATTAGAATGGCTTTCATTACCTTGCTGGCACTGGGCAAGGAGGAGCCATTCCTTTTTATTCTTTTGGTTTTTTTGGGGAGGAGGAAAAACAGAGCTCGCTAAGTGCACCTCACATACTCATCAGGTTGTTTAGGTTGGAAAAGAGCTTGGAGATCATCACAGTATCATCATCAGGGTTGGAAGAGACCTCACAGACCATCAAGTCCAACCCTTTACCACAGAGCTCAAGGCCAGACCATGGCACCAAGTGCCACGTCCAGTCCTGCCTTGAACAGCTCCAGGGACGGCGACTCCACCACCTCCCCGGGCAGCCCATTCCAGTGTCCAATGACTCTCTCAGGGAAGAACTTTCTCCTCACCTCCAGCCTAAATCTCCCCTGGCACAGCCTGAGGCTGTGTCCTCTCGTTCTGGCACTGGCCACCTGAGAGAAGAGAGCAACCTCCTCCTGGCCACAACCTCCCCTCAGGTAGTTGCAGACAGCAATAAGGTCTCCCCTGAGCCTCCTCTTCTCCAGGCTAACCAATCCCAGCTCCCTCAGCCTCTCCTCGTAGGGCTGTGCTCAAGGCCTCTCCCCAGCCTCGTTGCCCTTCTCTGGACACACTCAAGCATCTCAATGTCCCTCCTAAACTGGGGGGCCCAGAACTGAACACAGCACTCAAGGTGTGGTCTAAGCAGTGCAGAGTACAGGGGCAGAATGACCTCCCTGCTCCTGCTGGCCACACCATTCCTGATGCAGGCCAGGATGCCACTGGCTCTCTTGGCCACCTGGGCACACTGCTGGCTCATGTTCAGGTGGGTATCAATCAGCACCCCCAGCTCCCTCTCTGTCTGGCTGCTCTCCAGCCACTCCGACCCCAGCCTGTATCTCTGCATGGGGTTGTTGTGGCCAAAGTGCAGCACCCTGCACTTGGAGCTATTGAACCCCATCCCATTGGACTCTGCCCATCTGTGCAGGTGGTCAAGGTCCTGCTGCAGAGCCCTTCTGCCCTCCAACCCAGCCACATCTGCCCCCAGCTTGGTGTCATCTGCAAACTTGCTGATGACTGACTCCATGCCCTCATCCAGATCATCTATGAAGATGTTAAAGAGGATGGGGCCCAGCACAGATCCCTGAGGGACACCACATCGAGTCTGGGGAAGAGGAAGCCTGCAGAATCACAGAATTAACCAGGCTGGATAAGGTCTCTAAGATCATTGAATCCAACCTATCACCTAACACCTTCTAATTAACTAAACCACGGAGCTAAGTGCCTCATCCAGCCTCCTTTTAAATATCTCTAGGGATGGCAGCTCCACCACCCCTCCAGGCAGCCCATTCCAATGACAATCACTCTTTCCATGAAGAACTTCTTCCTAAAATCCAGCCTGAACCTGCCCTGGTGTATCTTAGAATCATAGAATCAAGCAAGTTGGAAGAGACCTCCACGCTCAAGCCTAGCACCCAGCCCATGCCAATCAACCAGACCACGGCATTAAGTGCCCCAGCCAGGCTTTGCTTCAACACTTCCAGGGACAGTGACTCCACCACCTCCCTGGGCAGCCCATTCCAATGCCAATCACTCTCTCTGGCAACAACTTCCTCCTAACATCCAGCCTAGACCTCCCCTGGTTCAACTTGAGACTTTGTCCCCTTGTTCTTTTGCTGGTTGCCTGGCAGAAGAGATCAACCCCACCTGGCTACAGCCTCCCTTCAGGTAGTTGTAGACAGCAATGAGCTTGGCCCTGAGCCTCCTCTGCTGCAGGCTGCACACCCCCAGCTCCCTTAGCCTCTCCTCACAGGGCTGTGCTCCAGGCCCCTCCCCAGCCTTTCTGCCTTTCTCTGGACATGTTGAAGCTCCTCAACATCTTTCTTATATTGAGGGCTCAGGGCAGACCTCATTGCTGTCTGCAACTACGTAAAGGTAGGTCATAGCCAGGTGAGGTTGGTCTCTTCTCCCAGGCACCTAGGGACAGAACAAGAGGACACAGCCTCAAGCTGCACCACAGTAAATTTAGGCTGGATGTCAGAAAGAAGTTCTTCACAGAGAGAGTGATTGGCATTGGAATGGGCTGCCCAGGGAGGTGGTGGAGTTGCCGTCCCTGGGAGTGCTTAAAAGGAGACTGGATGAGGCACTAAGCGCCATGGGTTAGTTGATTAGGAGGTGTTGGGTAATAGGTTGGACTTGGTGATCTCAAAAGTCTTTTCCAACCTGACTGATTCTGTGATTCTGTGATTCTGAGTCCAACCTTCCACATTACACCACCGTGGCCATTGAACCATGTCCCAAAGTGCCTTGTCCCTATGATTCTTGAACAGCTCAAGGGATGGCGACTCCAGCACCTCCCTGAGCAGCCTCTTCAGGGATGGTGACTCCTGCACCTCTCTGGGCAACCTAATCCAACACCTGAGACCACTCCTGCAGGAACAAAATCGCAGAACCACAGAAACATTCAGGTTGCAAACTCCCCTCAGGATCACCAAGTCCAACAGATATCCCTACTCTACAAGGTTCACTCAACCATATCTAAAAGAGCCACATCTGAATGACTTTTAGACACATCCACTGCCAGATCACAGAATTCCAGAATCCCAGCATGCTGCAAGTTGAAAGGAATCTCTGGGAACCCTCTGATCCAATTGCCCTGATAAATCAGGGTCACCAGCATCATGTTCAGGTGAGTTTGGAATCTCTCCAGAGGAGACTCCACAGTCTCTCTGAGGAGTCAGATCCATCAAAAACCCTCACAGCAAAGCTTTTCCTCATGTTCAGATAGAACTTCCTGAGCCTGTCGCCCCTTGTCCTGTCTCTGGGCACCACAGAAAAGAGCCTGGCCCCATCCTCTTGCTCCCCACCTTTTACATACTTAACAGACACTCTCTGAGGCTGCTCTTCTCCAGGCTACACAGCCAGGTCTCAGCCTTTCATCATCAGAGAGATCACAGAATCAACCAGGTTGGAAAAGACCTCTAGAATTATCGAGTCCAAACTTAACACCTAACCCTTCTAATTAACTGAATCATGGCACTAAGATCCTCCAGGTCCCTCAGCATCTTTGTAGCCTTCCTCCACTGCAATGTTTCCAGTAGTTCCCTGTCTCTCTTGAACTGGGAAGCCCACACCTGGAGCCAGTATTTCAGATGTGGACTCCCTGAGGCAGACCAGAGGGTAAAGAGAACCTCCCTCAACCTGCTGGCCATACTCTTCTTCCCACGGCCCCAATGCATCACCCCACTGCTGTTCCAGCACACTCAGGGTCCCCACCATGGTGGGACTCTGGGTGGTTGGCATCGTCCAGCAGCCCATCCTGGGCTCTGCAGCTTGGTGGAACCACAATTCTGCCAGCCTGGCAGGTCTGGAAAACAAAACTGGAAGTAATCCCTTTTGATCGGATGCTAATCCCAGATAATTGCTTTGAGGCTTAACTGGAAAACTGCATTTTCTTAGGAGGGGGAGGATGGGTCAGTTTGAAAGGGCTTTGATGGAGATGCTTGTTTTAGCAGAGGGAGCTCAATGGCTGCTGGCAGCTCAGGATGCCAGGAGTAATGACACAGGCCATGATCCCGTGATTAAAACAGTCTTGTCTGCAGGCAGCCAGCCCCATGGGCAGAGCTCTAGAGGAAGGAGCTTGTCCAAACCCCTCCAGAGTACTGGAAAAATGCATCTCACATCTCTGATATTTCAACTGAGAAATGCTGGTGCTGCAGTAAGTGATCCATGGGACAGCAACGTGCCCTTGGGGCCAAAGGTACCCTGGGGTGCATTCTAGAGGAGTGTGGCCAGCAGGGTGTGGGAGGTTCTCCTCTTTCTCTACTCTGCCCTGGTGAGACCTCATCTGGAATACTGTGTCCAGTTCTGAGCTCCTCAGTTCAAGAGGGACAGAGATGTACTAGAGAGTGTCCAATGAAGCCTGTGAGGGGGGTGAAGGGACTTGAACATCATTGAATCATAGAACGGTTTGGGTCAGAAGGGACCTTAAGGATCATACAGTTTTGACTCCAGTGTCATGGGCAGGGACAGCTTCCACATGGTGGGGAAGAGCCTGTCAGTCATCAGAACTGTCAGCAGCACAGCCACACCACAGGGCTCTGCTCCCACAGGAAGAAATCCCATGGGAAGCCAGCGCTTAGAATCATGGAATGGTTTAGGTTGGAAGGGACATCAAAGCCCAGCCAGTGCCAGCCCCCTGCATAGGCAGGGACACCTCCCACTAGAACAGGTGGCTCAAGGCCACCTCGTTCAGCCTGGCTTTCAACACCTCCACAAGGGAGCATCCATGACCTCCCTGAGCAACCTGTGCCAGGGTCTCACCACCTTCACTGGCAAGAATTTCATTCTAATCTGCAGTCCAAATCTCCCCTCTTACAACCCAAAGCCATTTCCCCTCCACCTGTCACTACAAAACCTCACAAAAGTCCCTCCCCGGCTCTCTTGTAGCCTGTTCAGGTACCAGAAGGCTGCTCTAAGGGAAGGCTGAGAGACCTGGGGCTGTTCAGTCTGGAGAAGGCTGAGAGGGGATCTTATTAATGTTTATAAATATCTGAAGGGTGGGTGTCAAGAAGAAGGGGCCAGGCTTTTTCCAGTGGTGTCCTGTGATAGGACAAGAGGCAGTGGATGCAAACTGGAATGCAGAAAGTTCCACCTCAACATCAGGAAAAGCTTCTTTGCTGTAAGGATGACAGAACTCTGGAACAGGCTGCCCAGAGGGGTTGTGGAGTCTCCTTCACTGGAGACTTTCAATACCCATCTGGATGCATTCCTGTGTGACCTGCCCTAGGTGATCCTGCTTTGGCAGGGGGGTTGGACTCAATGAACTTCAGAGGTCCCTTCCACCCTCTACTATTTTATGATTCTATGATATTTCAGAGTCAAATTATTTGGCATCTCAATACCAAAACATTGATGTTACCATACCAAAATACTGACAATGCCATAGCAAAATACCAGTATTTCATTACACTGGGGAGAAAATATCAATATTGATAAGAAAGTGGGCAGCAGGGCAAGGGAGGGGATTCTGCCCCTTGGCTCTGCTCTCCTCAAACCCCACCTCACTCCTGGGTGCAGTTATGGAGCCTCCAGCACAAGCAGGACATGGAAGTGTTGGAGCAAGACCAGGGAAGGCCACCAAGATGCTGAGAGGGCTGCAGCAGCTGTGCTGTGAGGAGAGGCTGAGAGAATTGGGGCTGTGCAGCCTGCAGAAGAGAAGGCTTCCAGGACACCTTGGAGTGGCCTTCCAGGACATGAAGGGGGCTGCAGGAGGGCTGTGGAGGGACTACTGACAAGGTCTTGTAATGACAGGACCAGGAGGAATGGGTTTGAAGTGTCAGAGGGGAGATTGAAACTGGATGTTAGGCAGAAATTATTTGCAGTGAGGGTGGTGAGAGACTGGCATAGGTTGAGGATGGTGAGACACTGGCACAGGTTACCCAGGGAGGTTGTGGAGCACAGAAGCACAGAATGTGATCTTTGATGACATTCTGTGCCTCTGTGATCCACAACCTCCCTGGAGGTGTTCAGTCCAGGTTGGATGAGGCCTTGAGCAACCTATTCTAGTGGGAGGTGTCCCTGTCTATGGCAGGGGTTGGAACTGGCTGAGTTTTGAGATCCCTTCCAACCTAAACCATTCTGTGATTCTATAAAACTGCTGCCATGGGATCCTTAAAGAGGTGAAGTGCATTGGGGGTTTTTGTGGTGATGGCATAAAGTCATGGCTTAACAAATCCTGTCTTGGCAGGGAGGTTGGACTTCATGATCTCTGCATGTTCCTTCCAACCTCTAAAGTTCTGTGACTCTGTGGTTCCGTAGGGGCAACTCAGACTGCCATGGCCTTTCCCACCCCTTGCCTGTGCCTGTGGGCACGGCAGAATTGCTCCCTGTTTTGGGGATAAAAGGCACATTTAGGATATAATCAGCCTCCTTAGGCACCACGACCTGCCTGCCAGCTGAATTCCTCTCTCTGAGCACACCATAAATCACAAACCTGAGTGAGCCAGAGGTGTAAAAGCAGCGATCCGAGCACATCTAATGGCTTGAAGGGGGAAAGCTGGTTTTGGATGGCAGCTTGTGGGTCACTGTGCTCTTACTCTGTTCCCCCTGAGCCCCAGAGCCAGGCTGACAGCGAGCATTCTTCCTGCCTAGCCTCTAAAACTGCTGAACAATGGATTCCCCATTGTTCATTAACCAAAGGGCTCTCCTTTGGCTGCTGTGGGTGTTGAAATGTTAGCTGTGGCTGAGGCTGGAGGAACAAGGTGATTCTGTGTCCCTAGGAAGGTGGCATGTCAGGGGGAGGTTAGTGAAAGAGCTGGAGAGCAGTGAAGGGGAAATGGACCTGCAAGTCCTGGTGGATGGAAGATTGACCATGAGCCAGCAGTGTGCTCTTATGGCCAGGAGTGCCAAAGCCATCCTGGGGTGGATTAGAAGGGCTGTGGTTAGTAGGTCAAGGGAGGTTCTCCTGCTTCTCTACTGTGCCCTGGTGGGGCTGTATCTGGAGTACTGTGTCCAGTTCAAGAAGGACATAGATCTGCTTGAGAGACTCCAGTGCAGAGCCACAAGGACTATCAGAATCAGAATTAATCAGGTTGAAAAAGACCTCCAAGATCATTGAGTTCAACCTATTAGCTAACACCTCCTAATTAACTAAGGCCCTAAGTGCCTCATCCAGCCTCTCTCTTAGAAGGAGAGCCACAGAGAACTGGAGCTGTGCTGCTTGGAGAAGGGGAGACTGAGAGGTGACCTCATCAGTGGTTATCAATATGTAAAGGGTGAATGCCCAGAGGCTGGAGCCAGGCTCTGTTGGGTGATGCCCAGTGCCAGGACAAGGGGCAATATGTGGAAGCTAAAGCATAGAAAGCTCCATGGAAACATGAGAAAAAATGACTTCACTGTGAGGGTGACAGAGCACTGGAACAGGCTGCCCAGGAGAGGTTGTGCAGTCTCCCTCTCTGGAGATACCCAAGACTCACCTGGAGGTGCTCCTATGTGACCTGGTATAAGTTATCCTGCTCTGCAGTGGGGCTGGACGGGATGAGCTTTGGAGGTCACTTCCAGCCCCTAACATTCTGTGATTCTGTGATTCTCTGATACTGGCTCACCAAGGAAGGATTGCTCTATTTAGGCACTGAAAGTCCTGGCTGAGGCTTTGATTGTGGGGATAGGTGGGTGAAGTATCCTAACAAGGCACCAGCCACAGAAAGTAGGAGAAATGGGTGGCCAGAACCCTGCTGAGACTGGATCAAGTTGGGTGGACCAAGTGAAACAAGCCTCAGCCCTTACAGCAGCCTTCCAGTACCTAAAGGAGACTGCAAGAAAGCTGGAATGGGACTTTTTACAAGGGCATGTAGTGATAGGATGAGAGGGAATGGATTGAACAAGAAACCTGGATAGGGCATTCCTACAAGGACAAGTAGTGATAGGATGAGAGGGAATGGATTGAACAAGAAAGCTTGGCAGGGCATTCCTACAAGGACAAGTAGTGATAGGATGAGAGGGAATGGATTGAACAAGAAAGCTTGGCAGGGCACTCCTACAAGGACAAGTAGTGATAGGATGAGAGGGAATGGATTGAACAAGAAAGCTTGGCAGGGCATTCCTACAAAGACAAGTAGTGATAGGATGAGAGGGGATGGATTGAACAAGAAAGCTTGGCAGGGCACTCCTACAAGGACAAGTAGTGATAGGATGAGAGGGAATGGATTGAACAAGAAAGCTTGGCAGGGCATTCCTACAAGGGCAGGTAGTGATAGGATGAGAGGGAATGGATTGAACAAGAAAGCTTGGCAGGGCATTCCTACAAGGGCAGGTAGTGATAGGATGAGAGGGAATGGATTGAACAAGAAAGCTTGGCAGGGCATTCCTACAAGGGCAGGTAGTGATAGGATGAGAGGGAATGGATTGAAGCTTGAGGCAGATTTAAATGGAGATAAGGAAGAAATTCTTTCCAGTGAGGATGGTGAGACACTGGCATAGGCTGCCCTTGGAGGTTGTGGATGCCTCCTCCCTGGAGGTGTTCAAGGCTAGGTTGGATGAGGCCTTGGGCAACTTGACATAGTGAGAGGTGTCCCTGCCCGTGGCATGGGGGTTGGAACTGGATGGTCTTTATAAGGTCCCTTCCAGCCCAAACCATTCTGTGAATCTATGAATCTATGAAAATCTTAACTTTCTTCTTGATGTTAAAATAACATTCTCAGGTTAAGAGACAGAAATGAAGGCTGAGCCCTTGGGTGCCAGGGTTCTTTCAGATGGGTGAGGTTTGCTCTAGGGTTCCACCTCAGCACAAGGGGGGACTTCTTTACTTTAAGGATCATGGAGCCCTGGCACAGGCTGCCCAGAGAGGTTGTGGAGTCTCCTTCTCTGGAGCCTTTCAAGGCCTGCCTGGATGTGTTCCTGTGTGATCTGTGCTAGTTTCTGTGGTCCTGCTCTGGCAGGGGGGTTGGACTCGATGATCTCCTTGGGTCCCTTCCAACCCCTAACATCCTGGGAGCCTGGGAGCCTGCAGCAGAGTCTGCCTTTGCTTTGTGGTCCTTCGCCCACTGGAGGGAGCATACAGCAAACGATTCCATCAGCCGGTTTGAAACGGACGTGCACACAAACCAGCGCCAAGCACCTGTGGTTAGGTTTTGATCCGTGCAAAGAAAACAGTAAAAGGGACTCAAAGAATTAAACACCAGAAAAGTAAAAAGAGGAACAGGATTTGGTTCCTTCTGGGTACTGATTGCAAGGAGTCTTTCCTGTACAGAAGGATGCAGGCAGCCAATGGAGCTTCCCCTTAACTTAGAGATGAACACAGTTACCTTGGTTTTTTTGAGAGATCAAAGATCTATGTGTATTTATGTCACAAATCAATGAAATATATATATGGACATCCAATAGAATCAGCAGCTGGAATCCTGGAGGAGCAGGGGAAGCCCCCAGGCACTGTGCTGTGGAATCCGAGTAAGGTCAACATTGCACTTTGGGGGAGCTACACCTTACAACAGGCAGACTCACAGAAACATCTAGGTTGGCAAAGCCCCCCAGGGCTCCTCTGATCCAACCTAGGCAAAGCCCCCCAGGGCTCCTCTAATCCAACCTAGAACCCTGCTCTACACAATTCACCTTAGATCATATCCCCAAGCACCACATCTGTACGATTTCTGGACACAGCCAGGGTTGGTGACTCCACCACCTCCCTGGGCAGTTCATTCCAGTGCCTGACCACCCCAGCTGGGAAAAAAATTCCTAATATCTAGTCTAAACTTACCCAGTGGCAGCTTGAGGCCATTCCCTCTTGTTCTATCACTAATTACCTGTGAGAAGAGACCAGCACCACCCTCTCTACAACCTCTTTTGAGGTAGCTGTAGACAGCCATGAGTTCTCCCCTCAGCCTCCTCTTTTCCAAACTAAGTAGCCCCAGCTTGTTTTTTTACCTAATGGTAAGGCAAAAATATGTGCTGGTCCTGAACCTTACTGCTGTGTCACCAAGGGCCTCAAAACCTCACAGGAGAGCAGATGAGAAGCATCCTATGAGGAGAGGTTGAGGGAGCTGGGCCTGTTTAGCCTGGAGAAGAGGAGGCTCAGGGGTGAGCTTATTACTGTCTACAACTACCTGAAGGGAGGCTGTAGCCAGGTGGGGGGTGGCCTCTTCTCCCAGGCAACCAGCAATAGAACAAGGGGACATAGTCTCAAGTTGTGCCAGGGTAGGTCTAGGCTGGATATTAGGAAGAAGTTCTTCACAGAGAGAGTGATTGGCATTGGAATGGGCTGCCCAGGGAGGTGGTGGAGGCACCGTGCCTGGGGGTCTTCAAGAAAAGCCTGGCTGAGGCACTTAGTGCCATGGTCTGGTTGACTGGCTAGGGCTGGGTGCTAGGTTGGCCTGG
The DNA here is from genome assembly GCF_015220805.1 of Pogoniulus pusillus. NCBI lineage: Eukaryota > Metazoa > Chordata > Aves > Piciformes > Lybiidae > Pogoniulus > Pogoniulus pusillus. Next base: position 2,025,000 of record NC_087270.1, read on the forward strand.
ATGATCTTGCAGGTCTCTTCCAACCTGGTTGATTCTATGATTCTATGATTCTATGATCCCCTGCAAAGTCACATCTTGCACTTCCCAATGTCATTCTTAGGCACCCTGAGCAGCTGTGTCCTGCCCTCCTCAGGACCAGGTACAGCCCTATAGATTCTTCTGTATGGAGGCATTGCTGGTAGAAAGCACCAAGTGATGCTGAGCACAGGGGTACAAGATTACAGGGGGTTAGGGGTTGGAAGGGACCGCTGGAGATCATTGAGTCATTAATGGTGTTCCTCAGGGATCTGTCTTGGGACCACTTCTTTTTGCCATCTTTATTGACAACCTTGATTCAGGCATAGAGAGTGGCAGCAGGAAGTCTGCAGGTGACACCAAGTGAGGTGGCAGTGTTACAGTATCACAGTATCACAGTATCATCAGGGTTGGAAGAGACCTCACAGATCATCAAGTCCAACCCTTTACCACAGAGCTCAAGGCCAGACCATGGCACCAAGTGCCACGTCCAGTCCTGCCTTGAACAGCTCCAGGGACGGCGACTCCACCACCTCCCCACGCAGCCCATTCCAGTGTCCAATGACTCTCTCAAGGAAGAACTTTCTCCTCACCTCCAGCCTAAATCTCCCCTGGCACAGCCTGAGGCTGTGTCCTCTTGTTCTGGTGCTGGCCACCTGAGAGAAGAGAGCAACCTCCTCCTGGCCACAACCTCCCCTCAGGTAGTTGCAGACAGCAATAAGGTCTGCCCTGAGCCTCCTCTTCTCCAGGCTAACCAATCCCAGCTCCCTCAGCCTCTCCTCGTAGGGCTGTGCTCAAGGCCCCTCCCCAGCCTCGTCGCCCTTCTCTGGACACGCTCAAGCATCTCAATGTCCCTCCTAAACTGGGGGGCCCAGAACTGGACACAGCACTCAAGGTGTGGTCTAACCAGTGCAGAGTACAGGGGCAGAATGAGCTCCCTGCTCCTGCTGGCCACACCATTCCTGATGCAGGCCAGGATGCCACTGGCTCTCTTGGCCACCTGGGCACACTGCTGGCTCACTGCCAATCACTCTCTCTGGCAACAACTTTCTCCTAACATCCAGCCTAGACTTCCAAGAAAAGGGGAAAGGTTTCAGATCACTTAAGAGGACCTCTTATCTGATGAGTTTCTCCTCTGCAAGGCTGCTAATCTCCTTTTTTACCTGAGGTAGATTCCTCCAGTTCTTAGGATAAATGTTCATCACTGGGAGGAGTGTGATGGGGAGAAATGTTGAGTATTGGAGAGAAATCTTGAATGCAGGAACCTAAACAGGACCTAGCCGAAATATATCATCCTCTTGAGGAGGGCATGATGATGTTCCAGATGTTGTTTTCAGACTCTACCTTCCTTTGAAGGTGTTTTGTGCCTGTTTTGGCTGCAGGCATGCAAAGGGCAGCAAACCCCCAAGCTGCTCCAGTGCCCTCCCAGCAGCGCTGCATCCAGCACCACTCGCTGTTATTAGCACAGTCAACAGGACAATATTGATTCAGAGGCTTTGTGGTTTACCAGCAGAGTTTGGTTGTTGGCCTCCACACCATTGCCTGACTCATAAACACACATGAAGTCCCAAACAGTTCGTTTGCATCTCAGACAGTTGAGTTGGTGTGAGAGATTTATTTATTTGCCTTCATTTCAAGTCATATTTCCCTCGAGAATTCCTGAGGAGGAATAACAACAGGCAGCAGTGCAGGTTGGGGCTGCCCTGCTGGAAAGCAGCTCCACGGAGAAAGCCCTTGGAGTGCTGGTGGGCAGCAAGTTCTGCATGGGCCAGCAACGTGCCCTTGTGGGCAAGAGAACCAATGGCATCCTGGGGGGCATCAGGAAAAGTGTGGCCAGCAGGGCTAGGGAGGTTCTGCTAGAATCACAGAATCATAGAATGGTTGAGGTTGGGAGGGACCTCAAAGCTCAGCCAGTTCCAACCCTCTCCCACAAGAACAGGTCACTCAAGGTCTCATTCAACCTGGCCTTCAACACCACCAGGGAGGTTGTGGAGCACAGAATCACCCAATGTGATCGAAGATTGCCTCCCTGGGCAACCTGTGCCAGTGTCTCACCACCCTCACTCCAAAGAACTTCTTCCTAACAGCCACTTTCAATCTCCCCTCTGACACTTCAAACCTATTTTTCCTCATCCTGGCATGACAAGACCTTGTCAATAGCCCCTCCTCAGCCCTCCTGCAGCCCCCTTCCCATCCTGGAAGGCCACTCCAAGCTCTCCTGGAAGCCTTCTCTTCTCCAGGCTGCACAGCCCCAACTCTCTCAGCCTCTCCTCACAGCACAGCTGCTGCAGCCCTCTCAGCATCTTGGTGGCCTTCTCTGGACTTGCTTCAACTCTCTGATGTTCTCCCCTTCATCTTTGCCCTGGTGAGACCACATCTGCAGTACTGTGTCAGATTTTGGGCTCCCCAGTTCAAGAGAGACAGGGACCTGCTGGAGACAGTCCAGTGGAGAGCCAGAAGGATGAGCTGGGGACTTGAGCATCTCTCCTATGGAGAGATCCTGACAGCCCTGGGGCTGTTTAGTCTGGAGAAGAGAAGGCTGAGAGTGGATCTGATCAATGTGTACAGATCTCTGAGGGGTGGATGTCAAGTGCCTGGGGCCAAGCTCTTTTTGGTGGTCAGCAGCAATAAGTCAAGGAGCAATGGATACAAACTGGAACAGAAAAGGTTTCAGCTCAGCATGAGGAGAAAATTCTTTCCAGTGAGGGTGCCAGAGCCCTGGAGCAGGCTGCCCAGGGAGGTTGTGGAGTCTCCCTCTCTGGAGACTTTCCAAATCTGCCTGGATACATTCCTGTGCAGACTACTCTGGGGTCCCTGCTTTTGGCAGGGAGCTTGAACTGGATGATCTCTGGAGGTCCCTTCCAACCTCTACTGTTCTGTGATTCTGTGATCTGTGAATCTTGGCCAGCTCTTTATTAACCCAGCTGCAAATGTCTTGAACTCTTCCTAAAGCTGCAGAGGGTTATGAGAAGTCTGTCCTCAGCCAGCCTGCACTGCCACATGTTCCTAATAAGTAACAACTCCAGAAGATGACAAATCCATTTGCATCCCACCAGCTGAGCCCTCTGTTAATGTTGCTGCTGGAAGAAGAGAGGACAGCCCTCCAAGCTGAGTCCACACAAAGAGGATCTTCACTTCCTTATGGTGAAGCTCCTCCACTGAGCTCAATCAACCTGTGATTCCCTGAGATGTTACTGCCTTCATAGGGCCTGATCCAACACCTATTGATACTCAGGGGAGCCCTTCCAGGGAACTCAATAGCCTTCAGATAGTGGCCACCAGGACACCATTTCTAGAGGTCCTGAGCAAACACAGCCCCCCAGGGCCTTCAGTTCTGCTTCGTGAGAGACATCCTTTGAACCTCAGGCCTGTGGTTTGAGGGTAATTCCTCCTGCCTGCCTCTTGACAGGTTGTCAGTTAAGTGTAGGTGATGCCTTTACATGCAGTTGCCTGCTGGATGGTTTGGAAGGGGAAAAAAAGACCTGTTCAGGAGCTCTGGCATGCCATGTGGGGATGATTAAACAAGTTAAGGCTTAATGAACCTTCCCTTTGGCTTCAGTGACTGAGGGCCTGTCCCCCAAATCACCTCACTTAAAAATTACCTTGAAATGATGCAGTTGTTATAACAGAGCCTGATGCTGCCACAGTGCCTTCCTGCACAGCCATAGGTGGAGCCAAGGTCGGATGCCTTTGCATAATGTGCTCCATTCCAGGGTCAACCCAAACCTTGGTGGCCAGGCCTTATGTGTAAAGCAAGAGACTGGGAGAAATCATGGCATGCTGCAAGGACTCCCTTACTGCATTAGAGCTGCTTCATACCCATCTACCCACCCTGAGGTCTCAGCAGCATGGTTTTAGGGAGACAAGCAAGCATGAGATGCCTCTCCACTCTTCTGGCACCTTGCATCCCAGCTGAGCAGCAAACACCCCAAAAAATGAGTTGAAATCACAGATTTCACCTTCCCAGGATTCACTGAGACCAGGATGTCCCAGCTTGGGATGTTCCCTGGTCAAGAGCTGGCACCAGCCCAGCTCCTTGCCAAGTGCTTGCAATTCCTGCCTGCCTGACAAACTCTCCTATGAATTTCCTCTCTCTTCACCACAGTCTTCACCATTTGATTGAGAGATCTTTGTGGCAGGGCCAATATATTTCAACTCCCTTTACTGGTGGCAAAAAAACCCTTGCTCTGGTGATACATTTTCTTTTGCAGAAGATATTCCTGGTGTGGAGAGCAAATGCTGCCACCAAAGTCCTGCTGTCACCTACTTCATCATTTTTCTGTACCTCTAGCAACCAGGATATGACCAGGATTGCACTCCTTGGAATTGTGACTTCTTCTTGGACTCCTTTCTTGATCCTCCTTTTCTCTCAGCTAAGCAACCCCAGCATCCTCAGCTGCTCCTCACAAGACTTGTGCTCTAGGCCCTTCTCTGGCTTCACTGCTTTCAATGGCTTCAGCATCTCAGTGTCTTTTCCTGAAGTGAGGGGCCCAAAGCTGAACCCTGTGTTCAAGGTGTAGCCTCACCACTGCCCTGTACTGGGGGACAACCACTGCCCTAGTGCTGCTGGACACACTACTGCTGATCCAAGCTATTTGCAATAGGAGTTTAAAATCTGGAATCCAAAAGTCCCTTCAGTTCTGCCCATAATGGAGGTTCTCACAAAGGTTTTCTAATTTAGAGCAAAGCCATGGGAGAGTCCAGATCAGTCTGAGGCTGCAACATCTTCTTATTACATACTAAGGGATTAAGAAAGCACCAAGTGTGGCAGGAGGAGCCACCAAGTGTAACCAGAGATGCTGAGGCACCAGCTGCAGGAGGGAGGCTCTGCAGCCAAACCCTACCCACCTCACAGCAGCTGCATTTTGGGGAACAAAGCCTGTCCATGAGAGGTTTGCTTGCATGTGGTGGTGACACATGTATGACCTACACCATCCCCACCCATTCTTGGAGGTCTTTCCCAGCAAAGACTATTCTATGACTCTGTGACTGGAATGGGCTGCCCAGAGAGGTTGTGAAGTCTCCTTTGGAGTTGTTCAAAACCCACTTGAATGCATTCCTGTGAGGACCACTCTGGGTGATCCTGCTTTTGGCAGGGGGAGTTGGATGGGATGATCTCTGGGGATGCCTTCCAACCTCTAATATTCTGTGCTTCTGTGATTTGGAACGGGCTGCCCAGAGAGGTGGTGGAGTCGCCATCCCTGGAGGTGCTCAAGAAATGTGTGGACATGGCACTTTGGGATGTGATTTAATGACCATGGTGGTGTTGGGTCAGTGGTTGGACTCAGTGATCTTGGAGGTCTTCTCCAGCCAAGGCAGTTCTATGACCTCTATGCTTTTTATGATTCTATGATCACAGTGTTTACAGCAGTGGGAGACTTCTCACCCTCTGATCTAATGCATCTTGACTCTATGGCATGGTCAGACTGAACCAGTCACTGGAGATGCACGTCGTGAAGGCACAAACAAAGGCCATATGTAGAGAAGACTTGAGAGTGTCAGCATAGCATCTCTGGTACCTATTTGGGATGGAAAAAGCTGCCAGCTCTGAGCTCCCATTGCCTTCATTGGATAATGTGGTTGATGATCTTAATTGGAAGCAGTTTTTTCCAGATTCCATTGCTCCAGGCAGAACGAGGCTGTGGAGAGAAGTCTGGGAGCAGGAGCATGGGCAGTTATTAAGCACAGGGCTGAGAGAAGTAGTTTCTGCAGGCAGAGTGAAATGTTGGCAGGTTCCTGATAAAAGCTCCTTTTAGTAGGAGGTGTCCCTGGCTATGAAGGGAGTTGGAAGCAGATGATCTTTGAGGTCCCTTCCAACCTAAACCATGCTATGATTCCATGATAATTGGTCTTGAGCACTTCTGGGATACGCAGTCCCCTTCTTCAGGGGAGAGAATGGGACCAGGAAAAACATCTCCTGATACCTTCTGCTTGCTGTTGCCTCTAAAATAAGGCTTTTTGTTTAGTGTGGTGCTAGGAATACTGTGATGATCATAGAATCATAGAGTTAGAATCACAGAATCATAGAATCAAGCAGGTTGGAAGAGACCTCCAAGCTCATCCAGTCCAACCTAGCACCCAGCCCTAGCCAATCAACCAGACCATGGCACTAAGTGCCTCAGCCAGGCTTTTCTTGAAGACCCCCAGGGACATTGCCTCCACCACCTCCCTGGGCAGCCCATTCCAATGCCAATCACTCTCTCTGTCAAGAACTTCTTCCTAACATCCAGCCTATACCTACCCTGGCACAACTTGAGACTGTGTCCCCTTGTTCTGTTGCTGGTTGCCTGGGAGAAGAGGCCACCCCCCACCTGGCTACAATGTCCCTTCAGGTAGTTGTAGACAGTAATAAGCTCACCCCTGAGCCTCCTCTTCTCCAGGCTAAACAGGCCCAGCTCCCTCAACCTCTCCTCATAGGATTTGTGCTCCAGGCCCCTCCCCAGCTTTGTTGCCCTTCTCTGGACATGTTCCAGCACCTCAACATCTTTCTTGAATTGAGGGGCAATTGTTTGGAATTTTCCTTTGTTTGGAAAAGACTTCCAAGATCATTGATTCCAACCATTGACCTAACACCACCATGGCCATCAAATCATGTCCCAGAGGGCACATCCACATGTTTCTTGGACAACTCCAGGGACAGTGACTCCATCCCCTCCCTGGGCAGCCTGCTCCAATGCCTGACCACTCTTTATGAAAGAAAAAATGTTTGCTAATTGCACCTTGTCAGATAAAGCAATGCCACCAGAATGCTAAGAGGGTATAGGCAGGTTCAGGGGACATTTGGAGGCACCAGTGGCTGCTAAAGTGCTTTTGTCACAGCTGCTATCACCTTACATAGCTGTGCTTGCAGAGAATGATAGAATCACAGAATGTCAGGGGCTGGAAAGGATGTTGAAAGCTCATCTGGTCCAGCCTCCCTGCCAGAGCAGGAGCACCCAGAGCAGATCACACAGGAACACATCCAAGTGGTTCCTGAATATCTCCAGAGAGGGAGACTCCACAACCCCCCTGGGCATCCTGTTCCAGGGTTCTGGCGCACTCACAATGAAAACAATTCTTCCTCAGGTTCACATGAAACTTCCCATGCCTCAGCTTCCACCCCTTGTCCTGGCACTGGGCATCACCCAGCAGAGCCTGGCTCCAGCCTCTTGGCACTCATCCCTTATATGTTTATAAACATGAATGAGGTCACCCTTTAGTCTCCTCTCCCAGCAGCACAGCCTCAACTCCCTCAGGCTCTCCTCATCAGGAAGACGTTCAACTTCCTTCATCATCTTTGTGGCTCTGTGCTGGACTCTCTCAATCAGCTCCTTGTCTTCTTGAACTGAGTGGCCCAGAACTGGACAGATCTTCCAGATGAAGCCTCACCATGGCAGAGTAGAAGGGCAGGAGAACCTCTCTTGACCTAATAACCACAGCCCTTCTAATATACTTCAGAGTGGCATTGGCCTTCCTGGCCACAGGAGCACACTGCTGTCTCATGGCCATCCTTCCATCCACCAGGACTCCCAAGTCTTTCTTGCCTTCACTGCTCTCCAGCAGGTCAGTCCCCAATCTATACAGAGGGGGCAAAGCCTTGCCTGGACCAACTGACCTAGGGTTTAGTCTCGTTCCTTCCTTTTGCCTCTCGTACAAACCATGCACAATTTTCAAAGGCACCCAAGGGACTTCCAAAGAGGTCCTTTTGGCATCTGATTTATCTTTGACATGGAGAACAAGGATATTTTCTTGTCTAGAAACCAGAAAGGTCCATGCCATCAACTGAGTACAAGCAAGGTATCATTTCACAAGGTTGTTAACAGCAATTATAGAATAGCTTAGCCTGGAAGGGACCCATAAGAATCACAGAATCACAGGGACTGGAAGGGACCTCTGGAGATCATTGATTTCAACCCCATCACCAGAAAATGTCGTGCAGGGACACATCCAGGTAGGTTTGAAATGTCTCCAGAGATGGAGACCTCACTGCCTCTCTGAGCAGCCTGTTCCAGTGCTCCATCACCCTGAAATTAGAGAAAGTCCTACTCATGTTTAGATGAGTATGTTCAAGTTTGTGTCCTGTCACTGGGCATCAGTAGAAAAAGCCTAGTCCCATCCTCCTGATGCATAAGCATTGATGAGATCCTCCCTCAGTTTTCTCTTCCCCAGACTAAAAAGGCCTAATTCTCTCAGTCTTCCCTCATAAGAGAGATGTTTTAGTCCCCTCATCCTCTTTCTAGCCCTAGATCCATAAAGAGCATCCCCAAATCCTGCTGATTCCAAAATCTTGCTGATTCTACTATCCAAGACCAATCTGGAAGCAGACCTCAGAGAACCCTTGCACCTTCCCCAAGACCCCAAAGGACCTTCCCTAAGTGACTCTCCTAAAGTGTCATTGAGACCAACTCCAAGGAAAATGAACTTTCATGCAATTTGTCTTTTTCCATGACCAAATCTGCTGGTTGGGGTGAGAAGTGCAGGAGGATTGCTCCTTCCAACACCCACCCCTCCCCGAGGCTCTTCCCTTGTGCAAATCCCAGCTGGAGCCCTCCACTGCAGCCCAGTGCTGCTGCTGTTTTCACAAGAGGCCCCACAAATATTTAACCCCAGCCAAGGGAGCAAAGCTGGTGCAGTGGGGTGTGTTTGCTGAGAAGAGAGGCTGAATGACTGTGCAATCTATTGACTGGATTCTTGCTGCAGCACAAATGCCTTCTCATAACCCAGGAGGAGATAATGGCTTGGCAAACAAGGACCTACTGAGTGCACTTGGCTGGAGGTATTTATGTTTTGTCCCAGGGAACTGAAAGGAGAGGGAAAGGTGAGGACCCTGCTGCTCTCTCCAAGGATGTCTCTCTCAGATGGAGGGGGTGGACACATTCCTGGGAAGGGTCAAGCTCTTCCCCAGTGGGTCTCCCTGTGGCACAGGACATTCATGGCAAACCCTGTCTGGCCCCAAAGCTTGGAAAGCAGCTCTGGTTGAGGAGGTTTCGGACTGAGGAGGCTCAGGGATGATCTCATTGCTGTCTACAAACTACCTGAAGGGAGGTTGTAGCCAGGTGGGGTTGGGCTCTTCTGCCAGGCAACCAGCAACAGAACAAGGGGACACAGCCTCAAGTTGTGCCAGGGTAAGTATAGGCTGGATGTTAGGAGGAAGTTCTTGCCAGAGAGTGACTCGCATTGGGATGGGCTGCCCAGGGAGGTGGTGGAGTCGCCGTCCCTGGAGCAAAGACTGGATGAGGCACTTAGTGCCATGGTCTAGATGACTGTAATGGGCTGAGTGCTAGGTTGGGCTGGATGATCTTGGAGGTCTCTTCCAACCTGCTTGATTCTGTGATTCTATGATTCAAAAGAGAAGGCTGAGAGGAGAAGTTACTAATGTCTATAAATATCTGAAGGTTGGGTGACAAGGAGAAGGGATCAGGCTCTTTTCAGAGGCGTCCTGTGGTAGGACAGGGATCCAAACTCAACATGAGGAGAAACTTCTTTACTGTAAGGGTACTTCTTTACTGGAACAGACTGCTCAGAGAGGCTGTGGATTCTCCTTCTCTGGAGCCTTTCAAGACCCATCTGCACACATTGCTGTCTGACCTGCCCTAGATGATCCTGCTTTGGCAGGTGAGTTGGACTTGATGATCATCAGAGACCCTTTCCAATGACTACCATTCTATGATTCTGTGATTCCCACTAAGTGCAATTCATGTGCATCTCTGCTGAGCCACTACAGGTCCTTCTCATTGCAATGAGGAAGGTGACAGAATGGCCAAGAGGAAGGAACTCTTTAATGGTTTAGCTGCCCATTAGCAGGACTGCTTTCACCAGCTCCCATTCTTCCAGCACAAATTGCTGTGAGGGGATCTGAAGCACATGGTACCTTGCTTTCCTGTCCACCAGCATCTCTGCTTTGTCATGAAGGTATAAAAGGTTGGACTGGATGATCTTGGAGGTCTCTTCCAACCTGGTTGATTCTCTGATTCTAAGGAATTTTATGTTGTTTTCTGCTTACATCAGCTCTGTCATGTGCTGAGGCTTCCCTGTCCCCCTGGTGCAACAGTACTCCAGTTAAAATCAGCAAGTGACTGGAGGAGGCACAGCTAGGAAAGGCAATTCTGCTGTTGGTCACCAAAGTTGAGGGTAACAGCTCCTTATCAAACATATGGAGGTGCAAGCCCAAGCTGGGGTTCATCCAAACCTTCTCCAAAACCTTTCTCTTCTGGAAAGAGACCAGCAGAGAGCCAGAAGGATCAGTGGGGGACTTGAGCATCTCACCTATGGAGAGATCCTGACAGCCCTGGGGCTCTTTAGTCTGGAGAAGAGAAGGCTGAGAGGAGATCTGATCAATGTGTACAAGTCTCTGAAGGGGTGGGTGTCAAGTGCCTGGGGCCAAGCTCTTTTTGGTGGTCAGCAGCAGTAAGCCAAGGAGCAATGGATACAAACTGGAACAGAGAAGGTTTCAGCTCAAGATGAGGAGAAACTTCTTTCCAGTGAGGGTGCCAGAGCCCTGGAGCAGGCTACCCAGAGAGGTTGTGGAGTGTCCTTCTCTGGAGACTTTCCAAACCCACCTGGACGCATTCCTACACAGACTACCCTGGGGGATCCTGCTTGGCAGGGAGGGTTGGACTGGATGATCTCTGGAGGTCCCTTCCAACCTCTAAGGTTCTATGACTCTGTGATTCTCCAGAAGGTTTTGCAAGCCTTTGCCTACCTTTTCTGTGGGCAGGGCACTCTGGACAGGTGCAGGTCAGAGAAGAGAGGTGGGGGTGGAACTAAAAGGAGGGACGAGACTGACCTTTAAAGTCTTGTCCCAGCGATGTCTGGGTGCTGAAAGCACAGCGGCTTACACAAACAACTTTTGACCTCTGTCCCCCTTGCTTGTGTCACAGCATTGTGCCAGGAGCATTTGTCTTGGGGCTGTGACACATGGCCTTTGTTTCTAGGGGTGCGAGCGCAGGCTGGGGCATCGCGGCTGCCTGAGCGCTGAGTTATGAGCTGCTCCTTTTGCAGCCCCTCCAGGAGTAGGCAACGGAGAATGCAGCTGTAAGGGAAGAATTAAAGGCTTATTACAGCAGGAAAAAAAAAAAAAGAAGGAAAAACTAAGGCTGGGCTGCAATCTTTCAGTTCTAGTTGAAGGAAGAGGTCTGGAAGGTGTCCCTGCAGTGAACTTAATGCTTTCACCCTGTGGTGCTGGGGAAAATTAATGGGGGTGAGGTGACATCCACAGGGCTAGGCTGAGTTACACTGTTTTATGAGCTGACACATGGCCCCAGCGGGGAAATGGCACCAATTTACACCAGCTGAGGGGCTGCCCTGTCAGCATCACCACAGCAAATCAAGCTCTAGTGCCTGTATGGCAGGCTCACCTTATCAAAACTCTTCATTTGCCTTGGAAAGTGCTCCTGGTGGTCACCAACATCATAGATTCATAGAACGAGTTGGGTTGGAAGGGACCTGAAAGGTTATTTAGTTACAGCTCCCTGCCATGCACAGGGGCATCTTCCACTAGACAAGGTTGCTCAAGGCCTCATCCAGCCTGGCCTTGAACACCTCCAGGGAAGAAGTCATCCATGACCTCCCTGGGCAACCTGTTCCAGTGTCTCACCACTCTCCCTCCCTGTAAAGAATTCTTGCTCCGTTCTAAATCTCAGCTCCTCAAGTTTCAACCCATTCCTTCTCCTCCTATACATCCTCCACATGAGCATCCTGCACCAGGGCTGCTGCAGACAGGAGTTATAGGGGCAATCTTGGCAGGCTGGTGTGATTGATGTCCACCCAGAAGGAGGCTGGAGGCAAGAGAAATGTGCCTGTTTTCAAGATGAATATGGTGCTCATCACTCAGGGCTAATATGATGCTATGGGCCCAGAATTGTGTGATGTGGGCTTGCATTCCTTCCTAAATCCTCAAGCAGGCAGCTAAGAAGGAGGGATAAAGGTGCTTAGGAAGCTGATGGAGGGAAGTTACCACTCCCAGCTTACAGATGCAGAGGCTGGGATAAGGCCAGCACTTCAGAGGGCATATTTCAGCCTGTCAGGAGCAGCAGGAGATGCCACCTACCCTCTTAGCTTCCTGAAAGCTGCAGGCAATCTCAAAGATCTGGAGGAAGAGCTGTGTGGGATTATCCCTAAGCACCTGCAGGCCTTTGTGATCCTGGTCCTTGCACCAAAATGCTGCAATTCATCCATAAGTCACACCCCAGTCACTGTGTGCTGCTGGTGTTAGCCATGGTGCATGGGCTTTGCTCTGCTGGGGGCCAGGATGGCATGGCAGCCCATGACCAATGCTGCAATTTGCTGGGTTCCCAGCTCTGCTTCATAGCTTCATAGAATGGTTTGGTTGAAAGGACCTCAAAGATCTTCTAGTTCCAAACCCCCTGCCATGGGCAGGGACACCTCCTACTAGACCAGGTTGCTCAAGCTGCTTGCAGCTGCTGTGTGGGACAGATCTTCCCACCTGTCTTTTCCAACTGGATATGATTTGCTGTTGCTTTGCCATGTCCCTCCTTTTCCATTTCTTTCCAAAATCAAACAATTTAACATTTTCCTTCTCTATCACAGAGTCATAGTCTGGTTGGAAAAGACCTTTAGAATCAAGTCCATTCATTAGCCTAGGGCTGCCAAGCTCTACACTAACCCATGTCTTTCAGCACCACATCTACAAGGCTTTTCAACCTCCCCAGGGGATGCTGACTCCACCAGTGCGTTGGGCAGCCTGCTCCAGGGCTTGACAACCCTTTTGGAGAAGGAATTGCTCAACATGTCCAACATCACAGTATCACAGTATCACAGTATTATTAGGATTGGAAGAGACCTCACAGATCATCAAGTCCAACCCTTTACCACAGAGCTCAAGGCCAGACCATGGCACCAAGTGTCACGTCCAACCTTTCCTTGAAGTGCCCCAGGGACGGTGAATCCACCACCTCCCCGGGCAGCCCATTCCAGTGTCCAATGACTCTCTCAGGGAAGAACTTTCTCCTCACCTCCAGCCTAAATCTCCCCTGGCACAGCCTGAGGCTGTGTCCTCTCGTTCTGGTGCTGGCCCCCTGAGAGAAGAGAGCAACCTCCTCCTGGCCACAACCACCCCTCAGGTAGTTGTAGACAGCAATAAGGTCACCCCTGAGCCTCCTCTTCTCCAGGCTAACCAATCCCAGCTCCCTCAGCCTCTCCTCGTAGGGCTGTGCTCAAGGCCTCTCCCCAGCCTCGTTGCCCTTCTCTGGACACGCTCAAGCATCTCAATGTCCCTTTTAAACTGAGAGGCCCAGAACTGAACACAGTCCTCAAGGTGTGGTCTAACCAGTGCAGAGTACAGGGGCAGAATGACCTCCCTGCTCCTGCTGGCCACACCATTCCTGATGCAGGCCAGGATGCCACTGGCTCTCTTGGCCACCTGGGCACACTGCTGGCTCATGTTCAGGTGGGTATCAATCAGCACCCCCAGATCCCTCTCTGTCTGGCTGCTCTCCAGCAGAGACTTGAGGCCATTTCCTCTTGTCCTTTCATTTCTTCCTTGTGAGAAGTGACCAACCTCCACCTCACAGCCATCTCCTTTCAGGGAGTTCACAGGATCACAGAATGTTAGGGGTTGGAAGGCACCTGCAGAGATAGTCCAGTCCAACCTTTCTGCTAAGGCAGGATCACCCAGGGTAGTTCACACAGGAATGCATGCAGGTGAGTTTGGAAAGCCATCAGAGAAGGAGACTCCACAACCTCTCTGGGCAGCCTGCTCTAGGGCTCTGTGACCCTTACAGTAAAGAAGCTCTTCCTCATGTTAAGGTGGAAATTCCTGTGTTGTAGTTTACATCCATTACCCCTTGTCTTATCACAGGGCACAATGGCAAAGAATTTGTCCCCTCCCTCTCGACTCCCAGCCCTCAGATATTTATAAACATTGATTAGATCCCCCCTAAGTCTTAGAATCATAGAATCAGTCAGGGTTGGAAGGGCCCACAAGGATCAGCCAGCTCCAACCCCTCTGCCACAGCCAGAGACACCTCACACTAGATCAGGCTGGCCACAGCCTCATCCAGCCTGGCCTTAAACACCTCCAGGGATGAGGCTCTCACCACCTTCATGGTGAAAAACTTCTTCCTAGCATCCAGTCTTAATCTACCCATTTCTAGCTTAGTTCCATTCCCCCCAGTCCTCCTCACTAAAAATCTCCAGAGTTGTAGGGAATGAGAAGGTGTTCCCTGAGCATCCTTTTCTCCAGTATCACAGTATCAGAGTATCATCAGGGTTGGAAGAGACCTCACAGATCATCAAGTCCAACCCTTTACCACAGAGCTTAAGGCCAGACCATGGCACCAAGTGCCACGTCCAGTCCTGCCTTGAACAGCTCCAGGGACGGCGACTCCACCACCTCCCCGGGCAGCCCATTCCAGTGTCCAATGACTCTCTCAGGGAAGAACTTTCTCCTCACCTCCAGCCTAAATCTCCCCTGGTGCAGCCTGAGGCTGTGTCCTCTTGTTCTGGTGCTGGCCACCTGAGAGAAGAGAGCAACCTCCCCCTGGCCACAACCACCCCTCAGGTAGTTGCAGACAGCAATAAGGTCTGCCCTGAGCCTCCTCTTCTCCAGGCTAACCAATCCCAGCTCCCTCAGCCTCTCCTCGTAGGGCTGTGCTCAAGGCCTCTCCCCAGCCTCGTTGCCCTTCTCTGGACACGCTCAAGCATCTCAATGTCCCTCCTAAACTGGGGGGCCCAGAACTGAACACAGCACTCAAGGTGTGGTCTAACCAGTGCAGAGTACAGGGGCAGAATGAGCTCCCTGCTCCTGCTGACCACACCATTCCTGATGCAGGCCAGGATGCCACTGGCTCTCTTGGCCACCTGGGCACACTGCTGGCTCATGTTCAGGTGGGTATCAATCAGCACCCCCAGATCCCTCTCTGTCTGGCTGCTCTCAGCCACTCCAACCCCAGCCTGTATCTCTCCATGGGGTTGTTGTGGCCAAAGTGCAGCACCCTGCACTTGGAGCTATTGAAGCCATCCCCTTGGACTCTGCCCATCTGTGCAGGTGGTCAAGGTCCCGCTGCAGAGCCCTTCTGCCCTTCAACTCAGTCACATAACGACCCTGGTTCCTTCAGCTGCTCCTCATAAGGCTTGTGCTCTAGACCCTTCACCAGCTTTGTTGATCTTCTTTGGCTATTCTCCAGCACCTCAATGTCCCCCTTGTTATATGAAGGCCCTACTAAGATAATGTGAGCTTTATTTTTTCCCCCTTCTTCCTTCAGACTCAGTCTGTCCCTCAAAACCTAACCCCACTCTTTCTGAGACCTCAGGGCACTTCGCAGCTGATCCAACATCGGCTTTATGAATCTGGTACAAACCTTCCAACATAAGCACATAAGCCTCCTGTCATTTCTTTTCTTTCCTTTTAATCCTTCAAAAGGGATTATTTCAAAGCCAATTTCTGTAATTGCCATCTCAGATGCAGAATGTGTCTCCCTCAGGGCTGTTTGGGGAAGGCATCGAGGGAAGCACAGCAAGCATCACCCTCTTGCTCACTGTCATGTTTGGAGCATCCTGCAGCAGCTCCTGATGGCTTAATCTCCAGGATGATCCTTTGCTTTTTCCCAAGGCAACCTATAACTTCTGCTGTTTGGGATTATATAGAATAGCATCAGAAGATGCTTTAGGTTGGAATGGACCTTTAAAAGTTGTACAATCCAATCTATCTGCGATAAGCAGAGATATCTTCAGCTAGGTCAAGTTGCTTAGGTCCAATCTGACCTGGAATGTTTCCAGGGGTGAGGCATCTACCACCAATCTGGGCAGTGTCTCACCACCCTTCATGGTAAAAGGTTACTTCCTCTTCCCTGATCTGATTCTCTCTCTTTCAGTTTCAAACCATCTCTCCTTGTCCTGTCACAACAGGTCCTACAAAAAAAGTCTCTTCCCACCTTTCTTTAAATATTGAGAGGCTGCAAAGAGGTCTTCCCAGAGCTGTCTGTTCTCCAGGCTGAACAGCCCCAACTCTCTCTTAGTCCTAACAGAGGAAGGGTTCCAACCCTTGGATCCTTTCTGTGGCCCTCCTCTGGACCCACTCCAACAGGTCCATGTCTCTTCTGTGCTGAGGATTCCAGAGTTAGACACAGTGATGTGGGTCAGATCTCACCAGAGCTGAGCAGAGAGTTTAGGATCCCCTTCCTTTACCTTCTGTGCCATGCTGCTTGGGACACAGCCCAGAATATGGTTGGCCTCTGTGCTGTAAGCACACATTTAGGGACAAGTTCTTTCCTTAGAAACAAGTTCTTTCCTATGAGGGTGGTGGTGCACTGGAACAGGTTGCCCAGGGAGATGGTTCAGATTCCTTCCCTGGAGACGTTCAAGGTGAGTCTTGATGGGGTCCTGGGTGACCTAATCTAGTGGGGCTGTCCCTGTTGACTACAGGGGGGGCTGGACTAGATGATCTTTAGGGGTCCCATCTGCCCTGGACCATTCTATAATTACTAAGTCATGTCCAATTTTTCACCCACCAGTATCCTCAAGTTCTTCTCCACAGAGCTTCTCTCCATCCCTCCACCTCCCCTTGCAGGGATTGCCTTGGTATTGATACTGAAAATTGCCCCAACCCAGGAGATGGAGCTCAGACTTAACCCTATTAAACCACATGAAGTTCACACAAGCCCCTTCTCAAGCTTTTCCAGGTCCTTCTGGATGCCATCCTGCCCCTCCAGAGTGCCAACAGCACCACTCAGCTTGATGTCATCTGCAAACTCACTGAGGGTGCACATCTTGCTTGGTGAATCATAGAATCAGTCAGGGTTGGAAGGGGCCACAAGTATCATCCTGTTCCAACCCCCCTGCCATGGTCAGGGACACCTCACACTAGATCAGGCTGTCCAGAACCTCATTCAGGCTGGCCTTAATCTGCTCTAGTGGGAGGTGTCCCTGCCTACAGCAGGGAGTAGGAGCTGAATGATCCTTGATGTCACTTCCAACCTAGACCATTCTATGATTCTACCTCCAGGGATGAGACTTCCACCACCTCCCTGGGCACCACATCTGAATGACTTCTAGACACATGCAGGGTTGGTGACTCAACCACCTCCCTGGGCAGCACATTGCAATGCCTGGCCACTCTAGCTGGGAAAAAATGCTTCCTAATGTCCAGTCTAAACCTACCCAGTCACAGCTTGAGGCCATTCCCTCTTCTTCTATCACTAATTAGAATCATAGAATCATAGAATCAGTGAGGTTTGCAAGGGACCAAAAGAATCATCTGGTTCCAACCTCCCTGCCTTGGGCAAGGACACCTCACGCTAGATCAGGCTGGCTACAGCTTCATCCAGCCAGGCCCTAAACACCTCCAGGGGTGGCTCCCATCAGCTTCACAGAATTGTCAGGGCTGGAAGGGACCACAAGGATCAGCCAGTTCCAACTCCCCTGCCATTGGCAGGGACACCTCACGATAGATCAGGTTGTTCAGAGCCACATCTAGCCTGGCCTTAAAAGCCTCCAGAGATCAGGCTTCTGCTACCTCCCTGGGCAACCCCTTCCAGGCAAAGACACCTCACACTAGATCAGGCTGTTCAGAGGCTCATCCAGCCTGGCCTTAAACACCTCCAGCCATGGGGCCTCAACCACTTCCCTGGGCAACCCCTTCCAGCCTCTCACCACCCTCATGCTGAACAACTTCTTCCTCACATCCAGTCTGAATCTACCCATTTCTGGCTTTGCCCCATTCCCCCCAGTCCTAGCACTCTCTGACATCCTAAGAAGTCCCCTCCAGCTTTCTTGTAGCCCTCTTAAGATACTGGAAGGCCACAAGAAGGTCACCTTGGAGCCTTTTCCACTCCAAACCGAACATCCTTCTGGCCATCCAAACTCCAGAGCTACCCTGTTGCAAAGAAAACAACCTCAAAACTAACCAACTGAGTTAGGGGCAGGCCATTGCTTGGAGGAGGAAGGAAAATCAAGATGACTTCAGCAAAATCAGGCCCATTTAATTTTAGATCATTTAAAGTCAGCAAAAAAAAACCCAAACCCACCCAACCTCACACTGGAGAGTTCTATTGCACTTAATGCTGGGATAATGGAACCATGAGAGATGTGTGTTTGCCTTCGGTAAAATTAAACTGTATTGCAGCTATTTATCTTTTACCTTAATTGTTTGAGCTTGTTTCTAATGTAAACTGTTGTAATTTTAAATAAATATAATAGACAAAACTTTCCTAGGTATGGGAAACCCAGTGTAAATTTGCTTTGCAAATAGGCTCTGTGAGGTCTGTTTTACGCCGAGGAGCTCCGACTGACACTTCCAGTAAAAAAAAAATAACTGTGTTTTGAGTACTTCAGTGGAGGCTTTGGCATCCTTGGTAGGCTGTGGAGAGCTTTGGAAGAGGAGAAGACCCGGCTGGATGAGTGCCTGCAGGGGTTGTGGACCACATGGAAGGTCTAATATGGGCGGATGGGAGGTTGAGCATGAGCTAGCAATGTGCTCTGGTGGCCAGGAGGGGCATTGCCATTGTAGGGTGGATTACAAGAGCTGTGGTTAAGAGGTCATGAGAGTATCATAGTATCATAGTATCATCAGGGTTGGAAGAGACCTCACAGATCATCAAGTCCAACCCTTTACCACAGAGCTCAAGGCCAGACCATGGCACCAAGTGCCACGTCCAACCTTGCCTTGAAGTGCCCCAGGGACGGCGACTCCACCACCTCCCCGGGCAGCCCATTCCAGTGTCCAATGACTCTCTCAGTGAAGAAGGAAGAGGAGAGGTTCTCCTCTTCCTCTACTCTGATCTGGTGAGGCTGCATCTGGAGTACTGTGTCCAGTACTGAGTCCCCCAGGTCAAGAAGGATGGAGAACTGCTGGAAAGAGTCCAGCACAGAGCTACAAAGGTGATAAAGGGAATGGAACAGCTCTGTTAAGAGGAGAGCCTGAGGGAGCCGGGGCTGTGCTGCTGGGAGAGGAGGAGCTGAGAGGTGACCTCAGCAATGGTTCTCAAGGTGTGCAGGACAGTGGCAGGAGGCTGGAGCCAGGCTCTGCTGGGTGATGCCCAGTGCCAGGCCAAGGGGCACTGGCTGGAAGCTGAGCCATAGGAAGTTTCATTTAAACATGAGGAGGAATTTTTTCCCTGTGAGGGTGCCAGAACCCTGGCACAGGTTGCCCAAGGAGGTTGTGGAGTCTCCCTCTCTGGAGATATTTAAGAGCTGCCTGGATGTGTTCCTGTGTGATCTGCTCTAGGAGATCCTGCTCTGTCAGGGAGGTTGGATTGGATGAGCTTTGGAGGTCCCTTCCATCCCCTGACACTCTATGATTCTGTGATATGCTCACTGACCAGGAAAGCACAAGGTGGAAACAGGGAGCCCTGTGCCTGAGATGGCTGAAGAGGTGTCCCTAACCCTGATCGTTCTGGGTGCTCCAGTTCTTGACTGTTTAAAATTCTTGTTTATTGAGGTTGGAAGAAACCCTTAAGATCATCAAGCCCATCTGTAATTCACTTGTTAACCTTGGCATCACTCTTCTACAAGAGATGAATAAAAATATAATGCAAGAGATAGACATAAAATCAAGGAGTGACAGGGCTGGTTTGAATGGTCCATGGCATACACAGCTTGGCTGGTTGGAAGGGAAGGACTCAAGGTCGGAAGGGAAGGACTCAAGGTCGGAAGGGAAGGACTCAGGGTTGGAAGGGAAGGACTCAAGGTCGGAAGTGAAGGACTCAGGGTTGGAAGGGAAGGACTCAAGGTCGGAAGGGAAGGACTTAAGGTCAGAAGGGAAGGACTCAAGGTCGGAAGTGAAGGACTCAGGGTCGGAAGGGAAGGACTCAAGGTCGGAAGTGAAGGACTCAAGGTTGGAAGGGAAGGACTCAAGGTCTTTCATCTTCTATTCCTGAGAGACTGAGATCCCTGAGGCTACTTAGTCTGGAGAAGAGAAGGCTGAGAGGAGATCTGATCAATGTGTACAAATCTCTGAGGGGTGGGTGTCAAGTGCCTGGGGCCAAGCTCTTTTTGGTGGTCAGCAGCAGTAAGCCAAGGAGCAATGGATACAAACTGGAACAGAGGAGAGTTCAGCTCAACATGAGGAGAAACTTCTTTGGAGTGAGGGTGCCAGAGCCCTGAAGCAGGCTGCCCAGAGTGGTTGTGGAGTCTCCTTCTCTGGA
The DNA here is from genome assembly GCF_015220805.1 of Pogoniulus pusillus. Classification (NCBI taxonomy): domain Eukaryota; kingdom Metazoa; phylum Chordata; class Aves; order Piciformes; family Lybiidae; genus Pogoniulus; species Pogoniulus pusillus. The sequence goes on from NC_087270.1 coordinate 2,045,096, forward strand.
GACATTCCAAACCCACCTGGATGCATTCCTGTGTGAACTACCCTGGGGGTGACCCTGTTTGCTAGAGAGATTGGACTGGATGATCTCTGCAGGTCCCTTCCCACCTCTAACATTCTGTGATGCTGTGCTGATGGCCCTAACCCTTGTGGTCCTGGCTGCTCCAGCTCTTGACTCATTGGCCTTCACATCCCTCTCATACAAGTGACAAATAAAAATAGGACTGAGGCATGGCAAGGCCTGTTTTACAGCTTCATGGCATACCTGGCTTGGGTGGTTGAAAGCAAAGGACTTCAGGTCTTTCATCTTCTGCTGCACCACAGCCAAGAATTAATGGTTTGGCAAACATGCCCGAGCGCGTCCTTCGCTATGCCATCGGGGACCAGAAGGTTTCACTTTGGTTTGGGCAGTGACTTTAGGTCCTCCAGGATAACTTTTTCAACCAAGTCTATCATCATACCAGGCAAAATCCCAATTATCCACACTGGGAAAGCACAGTGGCTGCTTGCGAGCTCTTTGAAGAGTTTTAGAGATGATCTTGGTTAAGCCCAAGCCGTTGAATAAGGAGGTGAATGCAACTGTTGACTTAGCCCCGAGGGGTTGTTATAAATGTGTCTGCTTGTTTTTCCAGTACCTCGAGGGAAGGCTCCAACAAAGGAACCACGCTGGGTTGAAAGGTAACTCGAGTGATTAATGACATATCCATTCAGCGTGACGTCTTTATCACAGGGTGGTCTTATGGATTGCTAGTTGAGCAACCTGGGAAGTGGAAGAAGAGGTTGTAAGGAAGGAAAGGAAGGAGAAAAAAAAAAAAAAAACAACCAAGTGAAAGGCCTGTGAAAATTAATTAATTGCCAAAACAAAAGTGTCAACCTGCCTCACGTACCTGGAATTTGGTGGGCAGTCTCATCTTGCAGGGTTCTGGGGGTGGCTCAGTAAATCATGCCTGATGTTCCTTTCATAGCATGCAGGGAGTCGAGGAAAGGTGAACTAGGAATGTTGGGGTTGGTTTGGGCTTGTCGGCTGCATATGCCAAGAGGATTTTTTTGGATGACTGCAACCCTCTCCTGACAAAGAAAATTCATCAGGGGGGAGTTTAGGCTGGGTCAGAATGGCAGCAGATATGCAAGTGGGTTGGTTCGGGCTCTTAAAATCATAGAATCATTTTGGTTTCCAAAGAGCCCAATTGTTAACCCAGCACAGCCAAGTCACCACTAAGCCATGTCCCTCACCACCACATCTACACAGCTTTTCAATCCCTTCAGGGGGGGTGGCTCCACCACTGCCTTGATTGCCTTGGGCAGCTGGTTCCAGAGCTTAACAGCCCTTTTGGGGAAGAAATTGTTCCTCATGCCCAGCCTAAACCTCCCCAGGTTCAACTTGAGGCTGTTTCCTCTTGTTCTGTTACTTATTCCCTGGGAGAAGAGGTCAACCTCAACCTCTTAGCTCAGCAGCCTCTCTGTGGAGATCCCAGTTCCCATTTCTTGTTCTGTAACTGTCCCTGATGTTCCAGAAAGGCAACCTCAGCTTGTATACTTCGAGTACAGGCACTTTCAAACCCTGATCCCAAATACCTGTGCTAAGTCCTTCAGGATCACAGCAGCTTGGCTTTGGAGTCGATGTCCCTGCTTTGCTTGGAGCAAGGGCCCCAGAAACTAAGATGTCCCTCTTGAACATCCAAGGAAGAACTTCTTGCCTGTGAGGGTGACAGGGCACTGCAGCAGGCTGCCCAGAGAGGTTGTGGAATCTCTGTCTCTGGAGTGATTCCAAACCTGCCTGAAGCCAGCCTGGGCAGCCTGGATACTTTAGCACAAGGGGTGGACTGGGTGATTCCCAAAGATCTCTTCCAACACCAAGCATGCTGGGAGTCTGCAATTTTGCTGGTATCAGCTCCATAGATGATGTAAATGAGATGGAAATGAGGTGGTTCTGGTCTCTTCTCACAGGTAATTAGCGATAGTACAACAGGGAATGGGCTCAAGCTGCCACTGGGTAGGTTTAGACTGGACATTAGGAAACATTTTTTCATGGAAAGAGTGGTCAGGTACTGGAATGGGCTGCCCAGGGAGGTGGTGAGTCATTCACCCTGGCCAATGTCAGTTTGGGATGTATTAGAAGGGCTGTGGTTAGTAGGTAGTAGGTCGAGGGAGGTTCTCCTGCCACTCTTCCCTCTACTCTGCACTGATGAGGCTTTGTCTGGAGCATTGTGTCCAGTTCTGGACCCCCAGTTCAAAAAGGATCTTAGAGAATTGCTTGAGAGAGTCCAGCACAGAGACACTAAGGTGATTAAGGAAGTTGAGCATCTTCCTTATGAGGAGAGCCTGAGGGAGCTGGGGCTGTGCTGCTGGGAGAGGAAAAGACTGAGAGGTGACCTCAGCAATGGCTCTCAGTATGTGCAGTTGAGTAGGAGGAGGCTGGAGCCAGGCTTTGCTGGGTGATGCCCAGTGCCAGGCCAAGGGGCACTGGCTGGAAGTTGAGGCATAGGAGGTTCCATGTGAACCTGAGGAAGATTTTTTTCCCTGTGAGGGTGAAAAAGAACTGGCACAGGCTGCCCAGGGGGGTTGTGGACTCTCCCTCTCTGGAGATATCCAAGAGCTGCCTGGATGTGTTCCTGTGTGATCTGCTCTGGGTGACTGCTATGGCAGGGGTTTGGACTGGATGAGCTTTTGAGGTCCCTTCCAGCCCCTAACATTCTGTGATTCTATGTCTTTAAAAGTTGTTTGGATGTGGTGCTTGGGGATATGGTTTAGAGTGGACTTTGTAGAGTAGGGATATGGTTGGACTTGGGGATCCTGAGGGCCTTTTCCAGCCTAAACGTTTCTGTGATTCTGTGAGAAGGTACTGGGAGGAAAATAACCTTGAATCACAGAATCATGGAACAGCAGGGGCTGTTCCAAATCTCAGACAGTCCAACCTCCCTGCCAGAGCGGGATCATCACAGGAACACACTCAGGTGAGTCTTGAATATCTCCAGAGAGGGAGATTCCACAACCCCCCTGGGCAGTCTGTTCCAGGATTCTGGCACCCTCACAGGGAAAAAAAAATTCCTCCTCATGTTTCCATGAAATTTCCTGTGCCTCAGCTTCCATTCATTGCCCTTTGTCTTGGCACTGGGCATCCTGGCATCATTGAACAGCAGCTTTGTAGGGGGTGGGCACAAATGAGGGCACTCATTATCTCTAGTGTGGCACGAACCCACCAACCTCCCCATCAGACGCTTCCTCAGTACAGAACTGAGCCACTCCACAGCAATTCCAGCCATGCCTCTGGTCCCTCTGCACTCTGGGTGACAGCTGCTGCTCTTCTTTGCCTTCGGTTCCTTTAGATGGCACCATCCTCCTGCGCTGGTGCTGTGCTGGAGCTCATCTCCATTAGTATTCACCCTGCAAAAAGAGGAAGATTCATCCCGGGGCGGCAGGGAGCGCGGCGGTAATTGAGGTACTGGCAGCATCTCCATTACAAGCCCTGGCTGCCACCGAGAGGGAAGGTTCCTGCTTGTGGTGCTGAAAGCTTCCTCCTTTTTGTAGCTATCTCTGATGATGCTTCAGATATGAGCCTTCCTCTATGGAGTGAACAGGCAGTGGGGCCAGTCTGGGTGTTGGGAGATTGGTATGAGGTGTGAAATGTGGTGGGTTCATGCTGGCTATGGAGCTGAGCTGTCTACAGGGAGGAACTGGGAATGGGCAGCAAAGGGTGTGCTGGACTGCAGGGCTCTATCTAGGGTCCACTAAGGTGCTGGGGTGAGCTGGGCTGGGAGCTTCGGGGAGATATTGCCACCTGGAAGAGGTGAAGTCAGGCAGGTTTTGGACCCAGCCCTCAGATTATCAAGAAGTTGGATGAGTACCAGGAGAAGGTACTGCTGTTTGAGGGTAGCTGGTAAATGCTTGCATCCCTCTGCACAGGCTGGAAACTGCTGGTGTCCTGGCAGGATGCTTGAGGCTGGCCTCAGTGCTCTTCAGGTCAGCCCTGAGGGGTGAAGAATGAAGGATTGTGTGGTTCCATGCACATTACCTTCTAGGTGCTCTTCAGAGGTCTGAGGTTTGACTGGTTCTCCCTCTAGCTGGGTGCTTTGGGAGAGTCACATGGGAACAAGAGGATTAAAGTGAATACTTGGACCATTATGGATGGGATTGATCTATAAGAATTAATAGGTCTTTCATCACCCTCTAGAGTCCCACCCTGGATGCAAGTCAGCAAAGTCCCAATTCTCCTTTAGTAAATCCTATTGCCAGGAAACAGGCTGGGAATGTTGCTCATCTCTGAAGCACACCTGTAAGACCAGCAGCACTAGGACCCATGCAGCAGAGCTTCGCTCGTACCTGGTCAGATGAAAGCAGAAGTGTAGTAGGTTTGGTACTAATCTCTTTCCAGTGGGGTTCTGTGATATGACAAGGGGCAAAGCAAACAAACTGGAACGCAGCAAGTTCCACCTCAACATGAGGGGACACTTCTTTACTGTGGGGGTGATGGAGCACTGTGACAGGCTGCCCAGGGAAGCTGTGGAGTCTCTAGAGACTTTCCAAACCCATCTGGATGCATTCCTGTGCAACCTGCTGTAGGTGATCCTGCTCTGGCAGAGGGGTTGGACTGGGTGATCTCCAGAACTCCCTTCCAACAGCTACCATTCTATAATTCTATGATTCTAAGACCTCATTTACAGAGGAAAGAGCTGTGGCAAGTCACCTTCATGATCACAGGGGTCCAAAAGGAGGAGGAGATGAATCCAGGCATGTCTTGGCTTTAAATGAATGAGCATCATGCTGAGACAATTGTCCACACAAGAGAATCAGAGTCACAGAACTTTAGAGGTTGGAAGGGATCTCTGGAGACATTCAAGGTCCATCTGGATGCATTCCTCTGTGACCTGGGAGAGACTTTATGGTCCTGCTCTGGCAGGGAGGTTGGACTTGATGACTGAATATTTTGTGCAGTTTTGGGCTCCCCAGTTTCAGAGGGACAGGGATCTGCTGGAGAGGGATACAAGGATGATTAGGGCACTGGAGCACTGCCTGATGAGGAAAGGCTGGGGCACCTGGGGCTGTTTAATCTGGAGAAAAGAAGACTGAGAAGGGATTTAATCAATGTTTATAAACACCTGAGAGCTGGTCAGGAGGGGGGACAGGCTCTGCTCACTGTTACCTGGGATAGGACAAGCAGCAATGAATGTAAGCTGCAGCGCAGAAGGTTCCAACTCAACACAAGGGGGACTTCTTGACTGTAAGGGTCCCAGAGCACTACCCAGAGAGGTTGTGGAGTCTCCTCCTCTGGAGCCTTTCCAGGCCTGTCTGGACGTGTTCCTGTGTGACCTGAGCTAGATTGTACAGTCCTGCTGTGGCAGGGGGGTTGGACTCGATGACCTTCTTGGGTCCCTTCCAAGCTCTATCATCCTGTGATCCTGTGATCTCTTTGGGTTGCTTCCAAACTCTTAACATCCTGTGATCCTGTGTGACCTCCAGAGATCGAGTCCAACCCTCCCTGCCAAAGCAGGGTCACCCAGGGTAGTCTGTGTAGGAATGCATCCAGGCAGGTTTGGAAAGTCTCCAGAGAAGGAGACTCCACAACCTCTCAGGGCAGCCTGCTCCAGGGCTCTGGCACCCTCACTCCAAAGAAGTTTCTCCTCAAGTTGAGCTGAAACCTTCTCTGTTCCAGTTTGTGTCCATTGCTCTTTGGCTTATTGCTGCTGACCACCAAAAAGAGCTTGGCCCCAGGCACTTGACACCCACCCCTCAGAGATTTGTACACATTGCTCAGATCTCCTCTCAGCCTTCTCTTCTCCAGACTAAAGAGCCAGAGAAGGGTTGGGGGTGCTGGTACCTGCACTATAGAAACCCCAACAAAGCACAGGATCCTGGGCAGGGAAGAAGAGGAAAGTCATGGGTTTATTTATTTCAAACCAGGTTTTTGTTCTCTCTCTATTAAACCCCTGAAAAACTGAAAACATGGAGAAATAATCTCCTTTGGAATTCAAATTTAGGAAAAGGGGGAATCCTACATCCTTGGGTCTTCTTCCCAGCAACTTTTCCCCTCTATCTGGTATTTTTGGGTTCAATACCATGCTGGAATTGAAACACATGAATGGTCTCACCCAGCAGAAGGTGATTCTCCCTGATGTGCCTTCCCCAAAAGGCGACGTGCTCCCTTTTTCTCTGGTTCTTGGCTGCTCTGCAACAAAGCAGCAGCAGGGAATTTGTGGGGTCAACCCAAATCCCTTGTTCTCCCAGCCTGCTCCCAGCCCCCAGGAGCTTCAGCCTTGTTCAGACTTTTAGAAGTGCAAATAATCTCTATAAACGGGGGGAGAAGCAGATCAAGTGATGAGGCAGGATCTCTCCCCATGAAGCCTGGGAGAGCACGGGGCTGTCCCGGTCAAGAGCTGCCCCTCCTGGCTTTTCCATCTCCTTTGGGTTTATACTTCTTGCCTGGTTTTGCTGCTGTCTGTCGAGGGGTTGAGTTGGCAGCTCTGAGGCAAGGAAAGCATCAGGGCTGTAGCTATATGTGATCTGTCCCTCTCTACATCAGGGACCAAACACAGGCTGAGGGGCTGCCCAGGGAGGTATGGGCTGCCCAGGGAGGTGGTGGAGGCACCGTCCCTGGGGGTCTTCAAGAAAAGACTGGATGAGGCACTTAGTGCCATGGTCTGGTTGATTGGCTAGGGCTGGGTGCTAGGTTGGACTGGATGATCTTGGAGGTCTCTTCCAACCTGCTTGATTCTATGTGGACTCTATGTGGAATGTGGATGCCAGGGCTGTGCCACTGCAGCCGTCACTGCTCCATTGCTCCCAGAGAGGGATTAAAACCAACCTCGCATGGCACCGCTTTGCAAGGTCCCCTCATTAAACTGATGCTCAGGGATTAAAAAGGGATCCTAAATGCATTCTGGGCTCAGGAAAATGGGACTTGCCAAGTGTTACTGCTACTGTCTTGGTTCTGGCTGTCACTAAAAGCATCAATCAGCCCCAGATAGGTGATTTGAATGGGCCAAGGTCTGGGGGAACCAGCGTGTCACTAAAACTGGATCTCTTTTACCTGTGTTTGAGAGCAAAGGGTCACACCTGTGGAGCAGCACTGGCAAAACACTTCCTGCCACCCAGTCCCTGGCAAAGCAATTCCCAGCCAGGCCGAATAAGCATTAAAATATAGATGTTTTTACCAACAAATCCCCAAACCCCACTGACAACCACATCAGCAGCCAGATCAGCGACCCCGCACGAGTCTCCTTTATTCCCCTCTGCCTTTTGTTCCCCTCTAGCCTTTGTCCCTCGCCGAGCCCATGCTGCTCCCGGGGATGCCGCCAGTGCCCAGGATCAACCACCAAGGATGCTCTGCCATTCCCCATCCAGCCTTTCCTTTGCCCCAAATCCAGCCTCCTGCTTGCTGTCAGCTCATTTCGCTTGGATCCATAGGAGCTCTGTGTGTGTGCAGGGAGAGCTCACAGCATTGTTGCAGCAGCCAATTTATTTAGTTACTTGGGGAAAAATAGATTTTCCTCCCTCTTGCTTCTCTGTGTGTCAGCTCTGATTACTTTCTTATTTATTTGTTCAGTCGTTTTTCGCTCCTCTCTTTGTTAAACACACACAAAGTCATTCATTAAGCAGCGTGAGCTGCGTTTTGGCCCCTTATTAGACATCTCCAGAAGGAGAGGAAAAAAAGTCTCTCTTCCTCTCTACATTTATTTTCCTTTTGGATGATTTGATAAAGAAAAAAAAAAAAGGGAGGGGGGAGGGATTACTCAGCGTTGTTTAAACAGCCTGGTTGTATTCCTGTGCAGGGGAAGAATCCACATTAATCATTAAAGTTTCATATTTCTTCCTTTCAACTATCAACAGCAAAGAAAGGGAAGGGTTGGCGGATTATAGGAGCAACCTGAAGCGCAGCTATTTGGGTAAAGGATGAGGAGAAACTGAAGGGAAGTGGAATAATAACAGCCAGGTTAAAAATAAAATAAAATAAAATAAAATAAAATAAAATAAAATAAATAAAATAAAATAAAATAAAATAAAATAAAATAAAATAAAATAAAATAAAATAAAATAAAATAAAACAAAATAAAATAAAATAAAATAAAATAAAATAAAATAAAATAAAATGAAATGATGGGGCGGGGGGGGGGGGGGGGGGGGGGGGGGGAGGGGGGGGGGAAGAAACCCAACAATGCCTTAAAAGACAACATTTTAAGATCCTTTCCACCAGATACATTTTCCACCAGATAAATTTTCCACCAGATACATTTTTCAGCAGGCAAATTTACCATCCCTGCATTGATGTGCAGCAGCTCCTTGGATTTCCCCTCGCGCTGGAGGCTGATCCAGGGGTGGGTGGGTGGGGGGGGATGCTCCATCCCTTTCCCACACCCCCCCAGAGCTGGGGAGATTTTCATTTGGATGCCGCCGGGCTGAGTTTTTGTCCCGGCGACCCTGCTGTCTAACCCTGTTTGCTGAGTTACGCCGGGTTTGCTGACAACTTCTACTTGAGTAAATTGTATTTAGACAACAATATATTTCATTCAGGTCTTTTGCAATGTCTGGACCAAGGTCAGTTTTATATTCTACTGAAATCATAAAGTGACACTTGAGATAAACAGAATGTTTACTCTCTCCATGTGAGCCGAAGCTGATATGTAAATTTATCCTTATTCTGTCATCAAATTTGCATTTACCCTCTTAGTCAAACACTACAGGGCTCCAAATCAAACAGCTTTAATGGTGGTCACCCCTTTATGACCGATTGCCATATCAGAGAGAAAGAAACAGCAATTTAGATTAAAATGAAAAGAGTAACACAACCTAACGAGCCTCATCCGGTTGCCCATAATTGGATAAACTTTTCATACGGGTGCCTGGGTTTGGATGCTCGGCTGCCCGGGAAGAGATTGCTGTATTCTCCTGGTGTTGTTCTCGTCCCTTTATCTGCCCCAGGCAGACCCAACTCACCTGTCAGCAGGTTTTTTTTTTTCCTTCCCATCAAACAAGCTGAGTGCCACTGAACATATTCTGGCATAGGGTGTTTGGGAGAAAGAAGAGGAAGGGGAAAAAAAGGCAACTTGATTTGTTGCAACAAAGCGGTCAGGGTCCCAGCTATCTTTGGGGGTCAGGGTGGGAATAAAGCAAGCAATGGTACACAGGAACCCTAAAAATGGGATGGGGAGTCAGGGGTTGTTTAATAAGGGTTATAAGGTGTTGTGAGTTGCGTGGAGGTGGTTTGAAACCACAGGGATGGCTGGGGGGATGAAGGGTTTTGAGGGAAGAACTTCCACTCCAGCCACGGAAGGGAGGTTGGAGTAGGTGATCTCAAAGGTGCCTTCCAACCTAAGCCATTCTATGGTTGAAAATGCCAGGTGGAAAAACACAGCTGAGGGACATAGGGTGACAAGAGAAAACCTCCAGAAATGTAACGGCAACAGGAGGGGGGGTGGAAATAGAAAGGAAAAAGAAGATATTTGGCTGAGCATGCACCAAAACCTGGGTTTCATGAAACGAGGGGGATCACAGGATCACAGGATGTAAGGGGTTGGAAGGGACCCAAATAGAGAGTCCAATCTTTTTGAGCCCCCACGACGTGTTTCACATGTGCCTTTGCCCCATGCTTTCAGAGGAAGAGGACTGCCACTTGATGAAGCTTGTATGCAAAGAAATTAAAAGGGGGGGTTGGCCCAATTTTGGGGGGATACGAACCTTTTGGCTGCTGAGGGATGGAAGGGCAAAAGGGGTTTGAAGGCAGCGCCGCCAAAGTGCCGCTACTCCCGAGAAAAAGGAGAGAAAGAAAGGCAGGATGGAAAAGAAAAGCAACCAGAGGCACGTTCGGCTGCAGCTTTTGCTGGGTAACGGCAGAATCGGTGCCTGGAATGCTGGAGCTGCCCAACGGCTTCATCCAGCACCGCTGCCGCACCGCCGCGGGGCTGCGCCCAGCTGCAGCCCTCCCTCAAACAAAACAACCATCAATAGAAAAAAACAAACCCAAACCAAACCAAAAACCAATAACAAAAAAAAAAAAACCCAAACCACAACACCAAAAACACCCCAAACCTCAGCAATTCTGCAAGTAAAGGAAAGGAAAAGGGCTTGAAAGAAAACTGAAAAAGGCAAGGGAAAAAAAAAAAGAAGCTTAAAATAAATGTAAAGGAGAAAAAAAAAAGCTGGGGAAAAGAAAAAGAAGGAAAGAAAAAAAAAAAGACTTTTCCTTTTCAGCAGGGCTGTCAAATGGATATGGTGGTGTGGGAAGGCTGGGAGGGAACAGATATCTGCCTCTCTCCGGAGCCTGCAAGTATTTCTGCCATTCATGAAGCCAAGGGATGCCACACACATTCTGTTTGTTCAACATAAGCAAACAGATTGTAAACTGGCTGATAATTTTTGTACTGACAATGTCATTTACAGCTGTCAGCCTTTTGTCTGGCATGTTTGCTTTATTCAAATATGAACCAAGTGGACCTCCCTTCCACCGCTTTCTTCTGCATTAAAATCACATCAATTCCGTTCCATTCTGTCTTATCTAAAATTCATTGGAGGCCAATCACTTGGATGAATGCTTTGGGGTTTCCATGGAGGCAAGAAGTCTAGTGTGGACTTCAGGGGATTAGGAAGTTTCAGATTTAAAGCCTTGAAGTGCAGGTTTCTTTCAGTTCTTTTTCTTTTTTTTCTGGGGTTGGTTTGTTGTTGGTTGGTTGTTTTTTTTTTTTTATTGCTCAGGAAAGGAGGAAAGAAGAAGGGAAAAAAAAAACCCAACAAGAAAAATAAATCAGGAAATTTCAAGATAGGTTTGTTGGGTTTTTTTTTTTCCTTTCCAAAGCAGGAAGCAGTTTCTCTTTTAGGGGCATGTCCCAGCACACCCAGACGAGTTTGGCTTTCACTTAATTACGATTTATGGCCATGATCTTTCCAGGTGAGCTATGAAGTAAGATACTGTATGGGCATCTTTCTCCCACACACGCACCCTCAGCATCCTCACCAGGACCCTTGCCACCAGCTCCTATAATAAATTCAGGCCAGTCTTCAATTAGATTGATTTGGATCCAGCTGCTTCCCAGGGTGCTGCCTGCAGGTCTGGAAGCATCTCCCTTTGTTAATAGAGGTCATGGCACTTTGTGTTAAATAATTCACATCAGACTATCTGTCTGTCTGTCCGTCTGGCTGGGGGCAGCTGCAGATGTTGCTTGTCGCTGCCAAGGCTGCAAGCCCCAAGCTGGAGAATGAAGTTGGGTGCGGAGGATATTTGGGTTGTGTTTGTTGCTTGAGCTGCTCTAAAGCAGGAGGGAGACAGTGTGAGCAGGATGGAATGTGTGGTGGTTTGGGTTTTTCGCTTTAAGCTTTCTGATCTTATTTTGGGTTTGATTTTCAAGGCTGGGCATCACTTTTTGGTCAGGTTTGGTGATGGTGGAAGCAGCCAAATCACAAACTGGGCATAAATATCTTGGGTTTGCATAGGTAGGACAGACAGGGAAAGGAACTGTTTGCCCAGGGAAAGCCAGAGCTGGGAAGCACCTATCCTGAGTGGCTGTCCCACAAGGGTGGCGCTTAGGGCTATGGTTTAAGGTGAATCTTGTAGAGTAGGGTTCTAGGTTGGACTTGGTGATCCTGAAGGGCTTTGCAAACGTGCCTGTTTCTGTAATTCTACAGTAATGGAGAGGATGCAGGTGATGATTAATGCCATCTTTTCCCCATCCTACCTCATCTTCCATTCCCTGCAGACAGTGATCAAAAATCTCGAGTCCAACCGCAAGGTAAACCAGCCCCAGGTTGGTGTGGTTAAGTATGAAATGTTCTGGGGGGAAAAAAAAGTGTGTGTTTTGTTTACCTCCTGGGTCCTGAAACTTGTCAAATGCTCTTGAAGCGCAGCCTGGAGCTCCCACTGCATGGCAGCAGGGCTGGAAGGCAGAACTGAGCTTCTTGGCACAGTGCTTGTTCCCAGAGTGCTTGTCCATGAGAATGATGAGAGCCTGGAAGGGGTTGCCCAGGGAGGTGGTGGAAGCCTCATCCCTGGAGGTGTTTAAGGCCAGGCTGGATGAGGCTCCAGACAACCTGATCTAGTGTGAGGTGTCCCTGCCCATGGCAGGGGGATTGGAACTAGATGATCATTGTGGTCCCTTCCAACCCTGACTGATTCTATGATTCTATGATATGGTCACTGAGATGCTCCAGCTCTCCTGGCACTACTATGGCAACAGTGGTGGTGACAACAGCAGTGGTGGTGGTAAAAGGAAGGTGATGGCAATAACAACAACAGCAGCAAAAGCAATGCTGATGGCACTAGTGACGGTGATGGAAAGGGTAGTTGCAAGGATTGTCCCTCCCAGCATAAGATATCCCACTGTGAGCCCATCAACTATGACCCTTCATTTCTCCTACCACTAACATTGTCACATCAGTCCAGCAGTGGTTCTTGGACAGGTTTTGGGGCAGGGTGAAGGGCTTCCCTCTGCCTGTGGCTTCCTGGGAGCTCTGTAAAGCACATCACAGTCAAAATTAATATCTCAGTGACCCTTCTTGCTGATGCAGATTGAATGGAGGATGTAAATGCCAGATCTATCAATCTAGTCAGTTTGCTTCTCCTCTTCAGTGCCTCCCTATCACCCCACTTAGGTGTCAACTGAATGTTGGGTCAATAAAGGCTACACACCCCTACAAATATACATCACCACATGTCAACAAACAAACAAGCCCAAGCAAACAAACAAAATCTAATCAAGACATTCCTCTCAGGATCTGTGAAGAAAAGGAAGGACCAGAGCTGCATTTATGATGCCTGCCAAGCCACTCACACACCAAGGAGGGGGATGCAGATGTCCACCCTGACCAATATTAAAGGTCCTCTCTGGGGTTTCTCATGATTCTTGCATTTAGTGGCTCTGTGCTCCACTATCCAGCCCTGTGCAGAAGTGAGGTTTTCCTCATCACATGCAGAGTTTGCTCACTAATAAGCATACTCAGATAAAATCTATTAAATGACCCAAGAGGATGAGGTGGTGGGCATTGAACCCACCCATGCAAACAACTCTCCAGGCAAGAGAGGGCACCAAGGACCATGTGAAAGTAGGGCAGATGCTCTGGCACTCCATGTCAGAGGTTGCTTCAAGAGGACCAGCTTACAGCAGCAGAAGACATTTCAGAAGAGCACTACAAGGGGACAGGCTTACTATTTACAGGCCACTTCTGTCTCAATAAGTCATTTCTGAAGGCTCAAGGAATATTTGGGAAGGGGACCTCACCGTAGATGTGGTGCTGAGGGACATGGTTCAGTGGTGACTTGGCAGTGCTGCATTGGCCTCAATGATCTCAAAGATCTTTTCCAACCAGAACAATTCTGTGTGCTCACCACCTTCTGACTGCTGTCACAGAATCATAGAATCAATCAGGTTGGAAGAGACCTCCAAAATCATCCAGTCCAACCTAGCACCCAGCCCTGTCCAATCAACCAGACCATGGCACTAAGTGTCCTATCCAGGCTTTGTTTGAACATCTCCAGGGACTCCTATCCAGGCTTTGCTTGAACATCTCCAGGGACAACGACTCCACCACCTCCCTGGGCAGCCCATTCCAATGCCAATCTCTCTCTCTGGCAACAACTTCCTCCGAACATCCAGCCTAGCTCTCCCTCAGCACAACTTGAGACTGTGTCCCTTTGTTCTATTGCTGGTTGCCTGGGAGAAGAGACCAACCCCACCTAGCTACAACCCTGGACCCTCTCACCCAGGTGAGATGGGAAGGACTGCTCATGGTATCCACCATCTTTCTCACCCCAAGCTGCAGTAAAAGGTACTGGCATGGGTCGAAGATTTTAGGTGCTTGTGTATTTTGATGACTTTATGCTCTTTGGGGCTATTGATAGGGAAAGTAGGAGCAGAAATAAAGTCTTGTTGAAGCTCTTGCTAAATTGATGTCAATCTCAGATTGGAACAAGGCTCTGTTCCATGTCAAGACCAAGAAAAACTAGGTGCAGGGTCCCCATGCCCAGGGAGAGGAGCTCAAGATGGGCTCACATCCAGGGCTGCTGCTGCACAGACCAGCAGTGCTCCCTTTCCTCTAAAAGGATCATCCTAAAAGCAGATCTAAATTCACTTTTGCTGCTTCATGTTTAGGAATTGTCATTATTTCCATCTCCTTTTCACCCCCCCCTCTTTTTTTTCAGTTTTTTCCCCTTCTCTTTTCCTTTCCACAGCTCAGGGGAACTTTGGAGATGACAGAGATTGTTCCCTTGTAACCCTGGTGCATTTAAACTCCCAGCGCTGGAGTTGCCGGTGGGTTTTGTTCCCTGGCTGCTCGGTCTCATCTTCCTTTCAAGTTGGGGGTCTTCTTTCAAAATGACAAAGGGATAAAAAAGAAAAGGGGAAAGCGGGAAGGAGCTTTTCCCCATCATTTGTCTTGCTGCCCATAATAGGGAAGAAGAATGGGGGGAGAGGAGAGGAAACCCTTCCTTTGTTTCAGTAATGTCTCATTTCAATTTGAAACCAAACTCGACGTGTGCGTGTGTGCTGCTTTATAAACTCCAAACCCTGGAGAGAAAATAACTGGATGGAAATGTCACCTGCTATGTGTGCTGGGGGGAGAAAAGGGCTTTGAATGGGTGCCATCTGAGCATGGAGGTCTGGAGGTTGGCAGATTCACAGACTGAGGGTTGGAAGCCACCCTCAAAGCTCATCTTGTCCAAACTCCCTGCCGTCAGCAAGGACATTTCCAGCTACATCAGGATGGCCAGGGACACATCAAGGCTGATCTTGAAGGTCTCCAGGCACAGGTATTCGACCACATCCCTGGGCAACCTCTTCCAGTATTTAACTACTCTCATGGTAAAGAGCTTCCTCCTGTCATCCAATCTAAATCTGCCCTGCTCCAGCTTCAAACCATTGCCTCTCATCCTATCACCCCAAGCCCTTTTAAACAGTCCCACCCCAGCCCTCCTATAGGTCCTCCAAGATACTGAAATATAGCTCTAACGTTTCCCTGGTGCCTCTCTTCTCCAGGCTGAACTGCCCCAATTCTTTCAGGCTGTTTTCACAGGAGAGCTGCTCCCACCCCCTGATCATCTTTGTGGCCCTCTTGTAGACCTACTCCAGCAGATTCTTGTCTCTCTTGTATTAGAGATCCCATGGCTGGCCACAGCATTCTAGGCTCCAGAGATTTGCTCAACCAGCAGGACTCTCTTCATCACTTTGTAAGGTCCTGCCCCGGCTTTCATGGACTTTAGGTCAGGACTTCTGACTGGTAGAGCTCCTCCTCACCATTCTGCCTGCCCAGATTTAAAGGGCCACACTTCAGGTGATGAAAAGCCTTGTCTTCACGTCTGCAGCAGCTCAAGCTTGGCAAAAGGCAACAGATGTCTCTGAGGCCTTAGGAAAACCACCAACTGCTTGAGATCTCTCAGCTAGTTCCCTCCTTGATGGCCACGAGTGATCCCACAAGCACAAAGAGTTACAGAACCCACCCAAAGATAACATTTACTCTTCTTCTTTCATCATTTTTTTGATGTGTGTGTCTTTTCCTTTCTTTCTTATTCCTTTCTTCCCCAAACAAAACCACAGCAGACTCTGCTCAGCCACCAGGCTGAGGGCTCAGCCACAAGCTGGACAATACCAGACGGACAATCCAGCCCCACAATTCCTGTCCACTCCTGGGATATTTACGACATATCCCACAGTTGTCATGTCAACCCAACAAGCAAGAGCAGTCTTAAATCAAGCTGTCAAGGGGCCAGAACAGGACCACTATGCAAAAGAACGCTGCTGACTGACACTATGGCATTTTGGGAGGTTCCTGGCTGCTGCCTTGCTATGTTTGGGTTGGTCCTTTGGAAGAGCAGCAGGGCAGAAGAATAACAATGAAATGATGAACATGGTCTCTGTCTGCTCAAAAATAATGGAAAATATCTGCTCATTGCTGCCTGGGATAGGACAAGGAGCAATGGATGGAAGCTGCAGCACAGGAGGTTCCAGCACAACACAAGGGGGAACTTCTTGGCTGGAAGGGTCCCAGAGCACTGGCACAGGCTGCCCAGAGAGGTTGTGGAGTCTCCTTCTCTGGAGCCTTTCAAGGTCTTCTGGGTGTGTTGCTGTGTGATCTGTGCTAGATTGTGTGGTTCTGTTCTGGCAGGGGGATTGGAATCGATGACTTCCTCGAGTACTTTCCAACCCCTGACATCCTGTGAGCCTGTGAAAATTAGAGTTTGTTGGCACATCAGGTGGTTCTATTCCTTTGGGTGGGATTTGCTGTAAGCTATGTCCTGTGTTTCTCCCAGGATTATTGGATATTAGGAAAAAATTATTTTCAGAAAGAGCAGTCAGGCATTGGAACAGGCTACCCAGGGAAGTGGTGGAGTCAGCATCACTGGAGGTGTTCAAGAAGCCTGAGGACATGACACTTCCAGGACCAGTAACACATGCAGTCTGACCTTAGAATCATAGAATCATAGAATCAACCAGGTTGGAAGAGAGCTCCAAGCTCATCCAGTCCAACCTATCCCCCAGCCCTAGCCAGTCAACCAGACCATGGCACTAAGTGCCTCAGCCAGGCTTTTCCTGAAGACCCCCAGGGACGGTGCCTCCACCACCTCCCTGGGCAGCCCATTTCAATGGGAAATCACTCTCTCTGTGAAGAACTTCTTCCTAACATCCAGTCCTCTTGGTTTCTGGGGACGTTGTTACAGAGGTTCAGAGACAAATTACACTGCAACAGAGAAAGAGATTCTAGCAGCCTATGAGGGAGTGAAAGCAGCTTCTGAAGTGATTGGAACTGAGTCACAACTGCTTTTAGCTCCTAGACTGCCAGTTCTAAACTGGATGTTCAAAGGCAAAGGTTCATCACCACATCATGCCACAGATGCAACCTGGTCTAAATGGATGGCTTTGATAACCCAATGAGCACGAATGGGTAATCTTGACTGACCTGATCTGGTGGAGGTGATCACCAACTGGCCGGAAGGCACAGACTGTACCAAACCTCCAGAGGAGAAAATAACTCGTGCTGAGGAAGCTCCTCCCTATGGTGATCTCTCTGATCAGGAAAAGAACTATGCTTTGTTCACAGATGGTTCCTGTTGTCTTGTTGGGAACAAGCGAAGATGGAAGTCAGCGGTTTGGAGTCCTACCAGGAGAGTTACCGAAACGAAAGATGGCGAAGGAGAATCCAGACAGTTCGCTGAGGTAAAAGCTGTTCAACTTGCTCTTGATGTGGCTGACCATTAAAATTGGCCAATCCTTTACCTCTACACCGACTCGTGGATGGTAGCCAATGCTCTATGGGGTTGGCTGAAGGACTGGAAGAAGAATGGTTGGCAGAGGAAAGGAAAGCCTATTTGGTGTGCTGATCTATGGCAGGACATTGATGCACGGATGGAGAGAACTCCAGTGAAGGTGAGGCACGTAGATGCACACATGCCTAAGGGCAGAGCCACTGAGGAACATCAACACAACCAGAAGGCAGACCAAGCTGCTAAGATTGCTCAAGTTGATACCAACTCTGAACTTGACATTGACCTTGATTGGAAACACCGAGGTGAACTGTTCTTAGCTCGGTGGGCCCATGACTCATCTGGACATCAAGGCAGAGATGGAACATACCGATGGGCTCGCGATAGGTCAATTGACTTGTCCATGGACGCTATCACCCAAGTCATCTATGACTGTGACATTTGTGCTGCTATTAAGCAGGCTAAGCGAATCAAGCCCTTATGGTATGGTGAGAGATGGTCAAAGTACAAGTATGGTGAAGCCTGGCAGATTGACTACATCACTTTACCTCAATCTCGTTCTGGCAAGCAGTATGTGCTAACGATGGTAGAAGCCAGCACTGGATGGTTGGAAACCTATCCAGTTCCACATGCTACTGCACGTAACACCATTGTTGGTTTGGAGAGACAAATCTTGTGGAGACATGGAACTCCAGAGAGAATCGAGTCAGACAATGGCACTCATTTCAAGAACAATCTTGTAAAAAACTGGGCCAAAGAGCATGGTATTGAATGGATCTATCACATACCCTAGTATGCACCAGCTTCAGGGAAGATTGAACGCTACAATGGTTTGCTGAAAACCACCCTAAAAGCCATGGGGGGTGGAACTCTGAAAAACTGGGACAAACATTTAGCACAAGCTACCTGGGTGGTAAATAGTAGAGGTTCAGTAAACAGAGCAGGACCTGCACAATCAGATTTGGTCCAAACAGTAGACGGTGATAAAGTTCCTGTTGTAGGTGAAAAGAATCTGTTAGGGAAAACTGTTTGGGTATTTTCTCCTTCGGGCGAAGGGAAACCTGTCCGAGGGGTGGTTTCTGCTGAAGGTCCTGGTCATACATACTGGGTAATGCAGGAGAATGGTGAAATCCAGTGTATTCCACAGAGAAATTTAACCTTAGCTGAGAGAGTTTAAATTCAAGCTGTTAGGAGTTTTCTGTTCTAGGTAACATCGGCGCCCAACACTGAGAGAGTCTACAATAGAATCTACAGTACGTGAGCACGAACCCAACATCATCTGGGAGTCCCTGTTCTGAGCTTTTGAATCACCTACATCTGATTGAAGTGTGAACTGAACTTGTATATATTGTTTTAGTGTAAATATTGGTTTAGATTAGATTGGATAATTCTCAGCGATACTCTGAGCGAAGTAGACAGGGGTGGATTGTGCTAGTTT
Source organism: Pogoniulus pusillus (assembly GCF_015220805.1). Classification (NCBI taxonomy): domain Eukaryota; kingdom Metazoa; phylum Chordata; class Aves; order Piciformes; family Lybiidae; genus Pogoniulus; species Pogoniulus pusillus. The sequence goes on from NC_087270.1 coordinate 2,063,703, forward strand.
GAAGCAAGCTGGAATGTTTTGGTAACAGAACTAGATAACAGGCAGTGAAATGAAAACAATTGATGTCAACTTCTCTCACAGTCTCGCTGAGAACTCTGGGAAGAAGAAAGACTTTTTCTCCTTTTTGTTTCTCTCTCTTGCTTTTGCCTTAGACCTGGTCACATCTCATTAACCCTGCTCCTACTAACCTTGCTCCCTAACCTCTTGGCTGCACCTCTTTTCTTCCTGAGAACTGGGGTAAGGTTGAGAGGGACCGGGGGGAGGTGTTGGGGTGGTTTGAGAGCCCCTCCTGGGGACTCAGGTTTCTGGGAGGGGAGTTGTGCTTTTGTATTGTTTATCCTTTATATATTTCTGTATATAATTGTATATAACTGTATATATTGTAAATAGCTGCTTGTAAATTCTGCTAGCTGTAAATAAATTGCTTCATCTATATTCCCAGGGTCCGTCTGAGTTAGTTGGGGCAAATTCAAAAGTGTGGGGGGGCGGGGTAACCCCCAAACCATCACATGGGGGCTCCAGAACTGCACCCAGGACTCCAGGTGAGGTCTGAGGAGAGCAGAGTAAATGTTACTATTAATGTTGTGCTGCTGCTGAGAAGAAGGAACACCATCTGCATTCCACCACCACCCCCCCAAGAAAGAGACAAGTCTGTTTGAGGAGAATATTCCATCAGTGCTTCTGAAGCACAAAGGTTAAGGAGGAGCTTGCAAGTTTGTTGAAGCTGTGAGGGTATATAAACCCTATCTGAAAGCATTCCCCTCACATGGGAATTGCTGCTGGAAGAGCATTTAGCCTTTGATCAAGGTAAGCTGGAACGTTTGGAAACAGATTTCCTGATACATTTACTGCATCAAACCAGGTTTTGTCCAATGCATATATCATAGCAAAACAGATTTCCCATTTAATTATTATATAAACCCAGCTTTTCCCAATGGATATATCCCAGGAAAAACAGATTTTCCAACTAAATTATTACATCAAACAGGTTTTCCAATGAATATATCATACAAACCCAGAGTTTTACAAATGAATTATTATATAAAGTCAGCTTTTCCAATGGATATATCCTAGGAAAACAGATTTTCCAATTAAATTGTTATATAAACCCATTTTTTTCCAATAGATATATCAAACAGAAATGAATTTTCCAATTAAATTATTATATAAACTCAGCTTTTCCAACTGATATATCCTAGGAAAACAGATTTTCCAATTAAATTGTTGTATAAAACCAGTTTTTCCCATGGATATATCACAAATAAATGGATTTTCCAATTAAATTATTATATAAACTCAGTTTTTCCAATGGGTATATCCTAGAAAAACAGATTTTCCAATCAAATTGTTATATAAAGCCATTTTTTTCCAATGGATATATCATACAGAAGTGGATTTTCCAATTAAATTATTATATAAACCCAGCTTTTCCCAATGGATATGTCATAGGAAAACAGACTTTCCAATTAATTTATTATTTAAACCCAGGCTTTTCCCAATGGATAAGCCATATGAAAACAGGTTTTCCAATTAAATTATTATACAAACTCAGCTTTTGCAATGGATATATCCTAGGAAAACAGATTTCCCAATGAAATTATTACATAAGCCCAGGTTTTCCAATGGATATACCATACAAAAATGGATTTCCCAATTATTTTATTATATAAACCCAGCTGTTCCAATGGATATATCCTAGGAAAACAGATTTTTCCAATTAAATTATTATATAAAGCCAGGTTTTCCAATGGATATACCATACAAAAATGGATTTCCCAATTAATTTATTATATAAACCCAGCTTTTCCCAATGGATATATCCTAGGAAAACAGATTTTCCAATGAAATTATTACATAAAACCAGGTTTTCCCAATGGATGTACCATGCAAAAGCAGATTTTTCCACTTTATCACTTGAGATCAGTTTTTCTGACACAAAAATACTATGAAAAGAGCTTTTCCCTGCCCTCGATCCCATGGATCACATCTGAGTACCTGCACAGATGATGCCTGTATTTATTGCTACCCTATTCATTGTCGTGCAGGTTGAAGTCCTTCAACACTTAGAATCATAGAATCATAGAATCAAGCAGGTTGGAAGAGAGCTCCAAGCTCATCCAGTCCAACCTAGCACCCAGCCCTAGCCAGTCAACCAGACCATGGCACTAAGTGCCTCATCCAGGCTTTTCTTGAAGACCCCCAGGGACGGTGCCTCCACCACCTCCCTGGGCAGCCCATTCCAATGCCAATCACTCTCTCTGTGAAGAACTTCTTCCTAACATCCAGCCTAGACCTACCCTGGCACAACTTGAGACTGTGTCCCCTTGTTCTGTTGCTGGTTGCCTGGGAGAAGAGACCAACCCCACCTGGCTGCAATGCCCCTTCAGGTAGCTGTAGACAGTAATAAGCTCACCCCTGAGCCTCCTCTTCTCCAGGCTAAACAGGCCCAGCTCCCTCAACCTCTCCTCATAGGATTTGTGTTCCAGGCCCCTCCCCAGCTTTGTTGCCCTTCTCTGGACATGTTCCAGCACCTCAACATCTTTCTTGAATTGAGGGGCCCAGAACTGGACACAGCACTCAAGGTGTGGCCTGAGCAGTGCTGAGTACAGGGGCAGAATAACCTCCCTTGTCCTGCTGGCCACACTGCTCCTGATGCAGGCCAGGATGCCATTGGCTCTCTTGGCCACCTGGGCACACTGCTGGCTCATCTTCAGCTTACCCATACACTTTGTCGTGCAGGTTGAAGCCCTTCAACACTTGCCCATACACTTTGTCGTGCAGGTTGAAGCCCTTCAGCACTTGCCCATACACTTTGTCGTGCAGGTTGAAGCCCTTCAACACTTGCCCATGCACTTTGTCGTGCAGGTTGAAGCCCTTCAACACTTGCCCATACACTTTGTCGTGCAGGTTGAAGCCCTTCAACACTTGCCCATACACTTTAGACGGGCGCATGCTCACATGCGGAGCCTGACCACGGCACCAACCTATACCTAAACCTCTGCTTTGCTCCAACAGCAGCTGGTTATTCTTTCTCTGCCCATTTTATTTCCATATATCTCCATATATTTCGCTCTGTAGCCTCGCCAGGAAAGCAGATAGTGACCCAGGGCGGGCAGGAGTTTTGCCGTCGCTGCTGCTATGACCACTTGCAGGCTTCAGCTCCTTCCCCGCAGCTTCGCATTGGCTGGGTTAAAGGGAGGAAATCAGCCTGGCTGGGGATTCGCACCATTAGCAGAGGTGACAAAAGGAGCAGGGGGAGGGGGGCGATGGAGGGGACAGACAGAGAGGTGTAAAGCAATTAGCGACCTTGCCAGGAGCCTCCTGTCTTCAGATTTTGCGGCAGGAGAAGGTTTTCTGCAGCCGCTGCGGGGCAACCGCTGCCCCACGGGCGAGCGAGGCCAGAAGCTGGGCGGCGGCACGTCGGGCAGAGCTGGTGCCGGGGCTGTTTTGGCTTTCAGCGTTGTAGCACCGGTAGACAGATGGCTTCGTAGGCCATTACAGCCTTGGGTGTCTCTTCTGCAAGCGTGTAAATGATACTGCTGCGTTGCAGAGAGGAGTTAGTCACCCGTAATTGCTAAGCTGCCCATCATTATTAGATACCGGGGCGGGGGAGAGGGGGAGTGTGTGTATTTACGTAGTTTGAGCGAGCCAGCCCAGCCAAAATAGGGGTGAGGATGAGCTTAAACAGGCCGAAAAGAAGAAGGGAGGGAGGGAGGGAGGGAGGGAGGGAGGGAGGAAGGAAGGAAGGAAGGAAGGAAGGAAGGAAGGAAGGAAGGAAGGAAGGAAGGAAGGAAGGAAGGAAGGAAGGAAGGAGGGAGGGAGGGAGGGAGGGAGGGAGGGAGGGAGGGAGGAAGGAAGGAAGGAAGGAAGGAAGGAAGGAAGGAAGGAAGGAAGGAAGGAAGGAAGGAAGGAAGGAAGGAAGGAAGGAAGGAAGGAAGGAAGGAAGGAAGGAAGGAAGGAAGGAAGGAAGGAAGGAAGGAAGGAGAGGGAAGGAAAGGAGGAAAGGAGGAAAGAAAGGGGTAGGAAGACAGAAGTAAAGGAAGGGGGAGGAAGAAAGAAGGAAAGGAAGGGGGGAGGAGGAAGGAAGGGAGGGAGGAAGGAGGGAGGAAGAGGGAAGGGAAGGAAAAGAAGAGGGAGGAAGAAAGAAGGAAAGGAAGGAAGGAAGGAAGGAAGGAAGGAAGGAAGGAAGGAAGGAAGGAAGGAAGGAAGGAAGGAAGGAAGGAAGGAAGGAAGGAAGGAAGGAAGGAAGGAAGGAAGGAAGGAAGGAGAGGGAAGGAAAGGAGGAAAGGAAGGGGTAGGAAGACAGAAGTAAAGGAAGGGGGAGGAAGAAAGAAGGAAAGGAAGGGGGGAGGAGGAAGGAAGGGAGGGAGGAAGGAGGGAGGAAGAGGGAAGGGAAGGAAAAGAAGAGGGAGGAAGAAAGAAGGAAAGGAAGGAAGAGGAAGGAAGGAAGGAAGGAAGGAATGAAGGAAGGAAGGAAGGAGAAAGAAAAGGAAGGGGGAGGAAGAAAGAAGGAAAGGAAAGAATGAAGGGGGGAGGAGGAAGGAAGAAAGGGGGAAAGAAAAATAAAAATAGAAAAAGAAAACGTGGGGGTAGGGGGAGAAAGAAGAAGAAACAAATAACAGAAAGAAAAAAGTTATGAACGCTAAGAGAAACCCCCGTGGAATGGAGTGGGGTAAAACCATCTTGGGGCTTTTTTGTATGCATACACCGACACTTATCTGCAAGGAGGATGGAAACCAGCACGATCTGCTGTGAAGTTTGCAAACACCCTCCCACCCCAGGGTCTGCATCGCATTTCCCTTTGTGTCCTGGCTGAGGGCACGGAGAGGATCACAGACCCCATCCCCGCGCTGTTTACTTTGCGAACAATCAGTAATGTATGAATAATAATGCCACCCTCTGACCATGACTAATTGAATTGCAGCATGCTGCGGAGGCAGGCAGAAAGCTTTGCTCCCCGCCAGTCTATCAGCCTTGTTTTTCAAGTAGCTGCAGACAATGATTGATGCTGATGTGCTTTCAAACGAGTTGCCTTCAACACCTAATGCCAGCACGTATGGACCTGCGGCTCTGGCCCCTACCAAACAGCAGCCTGAGTTTAGCCTTTTATTTATTTATTCCTTTAAAGGACCTTCTGGAAGCTGACTTTTCCCCTTGGACAAGGTCCTTTTTCGCAACAGCAGCAGCAGCAGCCTTGGAGCAGTTCCCTGCTAGATGACCTGTCAGGGCAATGAAGCTCAGTCTGGTTTTCCATGGGGGTATGCAGAAAGGCAGGGTGGCAGAGCAGCCCTTTTGCAGTGGAGACTTGTCCAGACACTCTTCAGCTATTCAGGGAGCAGGGAGAGAGCCGCTGCGTATGGACTTTGCTTTAATAGCTAGAAAACAAGCAATCCATCCATCCTTTCTTCCATCTATCTGAGAGGCTGAGAAACCAGTCAGATCAGAAATACAGAGGCAAAACCAGGACTGATGGAAAAAAAGCCATCCACAAGCATTACAAAAGGAGCATCCAGAGCTCTGGCTGTTCGTCTAACCTGAGGAGACTCCCAGAGTGATGCTTCCCGTCACCTCTGTGCCCTGTGAATCCACAGAAGAGTGTGCAGGACAGGAGCATCACTGTGTAGATGTAGCATTTTCCCCTCTTAGCTCAAGAAAATCCTTGTTTTTCCATCACAGCATGTGGATAGCCCCAGAGGAGCAAGGCAAGCGAGAGCAAACCCCATTTCCCAAGGGCAATGCCAGCAGAGAATGTGGGTAGGTCCACAGGTCCACAACAGATTCAGAGAACAGTCAGGGTTGGAAGATACCTCAAAGATCATCTAGTTTCATCCCCACTGCCATGGCACCTTCCAGTACTCAGGTTGCTCAATGTCTCATCCAAACTGGCCTTGAACATCTCCAGAGAGGGAGCATCCCCAACCTCCCTGGGCAACCTGTTCCAGTGTCTCACCACCCTCACTGGAGAGAATTTCTTTCTAATCTCCAGTTTAAACCTGCCCTCTTTAAGCTTAAATCCATTCCCTCTTGTCCTATCACTACAAGCCCTCGCAAAAAGTCCCTCCCCAGCTTTCTTGCAGACCCCCTTCAGGTACCGGCAGGCTGCTATAAGGTTTCCCTGGAACCTTCTCTTCTCCAGACTGAAGAGGCTCAACTCAGTCTGTCCCCATAGGAGAGATTCTCCATCCCTCTGATCCTATTTGTGGCCCTCCTCTGGACCGACGAGCAGTTCCATGTTCCTCTTATGCTGGGGACACCAGAACTGAGTGCAGCACTCCAGATGGGAGTCTCATAAGAGCAGAGAGGCAGAATCATTTCCCTCACCCTGCCGGCCACACTGCTTTTCATGCAGCCCAGGACACATTTAGCCTTCTGGGCTGCAAGTGCACATTGCCAGCTCATCACGGTGACACCTCCCAAGTCTGCTTCCTCTAAGGTCAGGTTCCTGGCCCAGGTCTATGTGGCCTGATGGATGAGGATTTGAGCCCAAGGAGTCTGGCCTGGGGCTTTACCCAGCTCACCCCCAGTACATGCTCCGAGTTGGCTCCCTTGCCACAGTGGCCAGACAGATGTCCAGGCTGGGCCTTGCACGGGCAGGGTGTTTTATTTGGTTAAAAGAAGGCTGGGAAGTCCATTAAATCCTTTCTTTAGCAATACCATTAAGTGAAACGTTAGTGATTTATTTTCTCCTCCTGTCTCTGGGTTTTCAAGGCCTCGGGTGCCAGCCACTGGGGTCGGCTCCAAATCTCCAGCGTTTGGCCTTGTTTAGGAGTCAACAGAAGCTGTGTTTAGCAAGCCAAAGCCAAAGGGAAATCTGTCCTTTGGACTGAGGCAAACGATCGCTCCTCGCTGGGATAACAAGTCTTGTGTCAAAGCCTTGCTCTAAGCTTCACCTCGGAGCTTTTCCCAGCTTTTGGGGCTGTTCTTTTTTTGCTTTCCTTTGGCTGTTGCTGTGCAGAAAGCATCACAGGGCAGCCAGCAGCATGGGCACAGCCACTTGCTGCCAGTCTCACTGTGGTGTTAATGGCTTCACACTAAAAGAAGATGGTTTAAACTGGATTGAAAGAAGACATTTTTGATGCTGAGAGTAGTGAGGCACTGGCCCAGGTTGCCCTATCCCTTGAAACGTTCCAGGTCAGGTTGGATGAGGCTGTGAGCAACCTGATTTAGTTGCAGATGCTCCTGTTCGCTGCAAGTGTGGTTGGACTGGAATCACAGAATCAAAGAATCACCATGTGGGAGCACCCCAGGAGGCATCCTGGCATGGGAACATAGCAGGTCAGGAATGATCAAAGTGCTGGATCATAGGATCATAGAATCATAAAATCATAGAATCATAGAATGGTTTAGGTTGGAAGTGACCTCAAAGATCATCCAGTTCCAATCCCACTGCCATGGGCAGGGACACCTTCTACTTGCCCAGGTTGCTCAAAGCCTCATCCAGCCTGGCACTGACCACCTCTAGAGAAGGAGCATCCACAGCCTCCCAGGGCAACCTGTTCCAGTGTCTCACCACCTTCTCTGTAAAGAATTTCTTTGTAATCTCCAGTCTAAATCTGCCCTCCTCAAGCTTCAATCTATTCCTTCTCATCCTATCACCACAAGCCCTTCTAAAAAGTCCCTCCTCAACTTTCTCATAGCCTTCAGTTACTGGAAGGCTGCTCTAAAGTCTCCCCAGAGCCTTCTTTTCTCCAGGCTGAACAAGACCAACTCTTACAGCATCTTGGAGACAGGTTCCTGACACTTTGAGGGATGCAAGCATCACAGAATCACGGAATCGTATGGGTTGGAAAAGATCTTTAAGCTCATTTGGGGACAGGTTCCTGACACCTTGAGGGATGCAAGCATCACAGAATCATGGAATGGTATGGGTTGGAAAAGATCTTTAAGCTCATTTGGGGACAGGTTCCTGACACCTTGAGGGATGCAAGCACCACAGAATCATGGAATTGTATGGGTTGGGAAAGATCTTTAAGCTCATTTGGGGACAGGTTCCTGACACCTTGAGGGATGCAAGCATCACAGAATCACGGAATTGTATGGGTTGGAAAAGACCTTGAAGCTCATCGAGCCAAACCATCGACCTAACACCACTGTGACCATTAAACCACATCCCGAAGCGCCACATCCGCAGCAGAGCATCTCCATCCCAGCTTTGCTTCTCCAAGCCCGCTGGTTAGACCACACCTTGAGTGCTGTGTTCAGTTCTGGGCCCCCCAGTTTAAAAGGGACGTTGAGATGCTTGAGCGTGTCCAGAGAAGGGCGATGAGGCTGGGGAGAGGCCTTGAGCACAAGCCCTATGAGGAGAGGCTGAGGGAGCTGGGATTGGTTAGCCTGGAGAAGAGGAGGCTCAGGGGTGACCTTATTGCTGTCTACAACTACCTGAGGGGAGGTTGTGGCCAGGAGGAGGTTGCTCTCTTCTCTCAGGTGGCCAGCACCAGAACGAGAGGACACAGCCTCAGGCTGTGCCAGGGGAGATTTAGGCTGGAGGTGAGGAGAAAGTTCTTCCCTGAGAGAGTCATTGGACACTGGAATGGGCTGCCCGGGGAGGTGGTGGAGTCGCCGTCCCTGGAGCTGTTCAAGGCAGGACTGGACGTGGCACTTGGTGCCATGGTCTGGCCTTGAGCTGTGTGGTAAAGGGTTGGACTTGATGATCTGTGAGGTCTCTTCCAACCCTGATGATACTGGGATACTGTAAGTGCGCACTGGAACGATCCGGTTTGAAGCCCTCTCCCCGGCAACACGCTGCAGACGAGGCTGCGGCCAGCAATACCCCGCGGCAGGGGCTCGGTCCCTAGCGCAGCATCCCTGCCGGCAGGGCCCGGTGGAAGTCGGCGCGGCGGGGCCCTCGCATCGCCCGCCACTTATATGTACACTTGGTCAGGCTGTGTAAACTTTGACATGTGGATGTCAATCTTTCTCATATTTGCAGATGGCTTTATCAGAGCGTGATTAGTTTCTAGAACAAATTTGAGCAAAAGAAAACATTACCTACAGTATGTAAGCCAACAGAGCGGCGAGTTTTCAGATTTGTCTATTTACATGGGCACTGGGTGTTTTGCTAAGGCTCTCTAAAAGTGATGGTAATTGAACAGTGCCAGTGTGTTAGTAGAAGCTGATGAGTTGTAAAGGTTTTATAAACAACCACGGTGGATTTGGCTATAGCCCTCCGAGTAATGTTTGTTAATCTCGCCGAGCGAGTGTGCACCTAACACAGTGTAAATACTCCCGAATTTGGAGGTGTCAATAGTGTAACTTTGACTGTTTGTAAAATCATCCTCTGATATCATCAGTAAGTTTACCAAACGTCCCATGGCCAAATATAATAAAAGCTTAAGTAAGCGCCTGCGAGAGGGAGAGGGGAGGGGAAAAAAAAACCACCGTGTTTGCTGGTTTTAGGTTCTGCCGCCTGTTTGTTAAAGGCTGGGGAAGAAAAGAGAACTAATAAATAGAGTCGTTATCCCCTGTAGCTGTGGAGGTAGCCGCCAGCCTTCCCCCTGGCTGCACGGCTGCAGGGTGGCTGACGTGCCAGCCTTGCTCCCTGGGTTTGTTCTTTATCAGGGCAACCCCTGGGCGAGTCAAGCTCCCGATGAAGCCATCTCTGCCTTTCTCTCTCTCTCTCTCAGCGATCACACTATCCAAACACGGTCCTGGCTTTGCCAGGAGGAAGCCACAACCGCCGCGCTGGGATAAACGCCGAAATTCCATCCCCCAAAATGCCGTTAACCACTAGAGGGCCCAAAAATTGTACAGAAGGAGATGCTGGCAGCGAGGAGATGGACTGTCCAGAAGGCTTTTCCCCTCGCTGGGGAAGTAGTTCTATTTTACTTTATAGAGAGACATATATATATATATATGGGTTTTTTTTTTCCTGATAAAAAGCAGTCTGGGCAAGGAGCAGCTCACAAGGACCCGACGCTGGGGGTTAATAAACAGCCCCCACGGCTTGGAAGTATTGATGGCAGAGGGAGATGAAATGGCTGTGACATTTAAAGGAGGAATTTGTGAACCACAAATATGAGCATGACTGACACAGCATGGCAGCACATAAAATCAATACAAATAACCGAAACCTTAATACCTTGATCCCAGGGAAGAGCATCGCATTACCAGGGGGCTCGGAGCAGCAGCAGCCGCCCTGGATGTGCCTGCTGGGTGCTATCGACTGCCTCACGTGGGGGCAATGACAATTAGGATGCTCTTTAGGAGGAAGAATTTTCCCTCCCGTTTCTTTCCAGGCTTCGGGGTTGTGATGGTCTGGGTGTTACCTGCCCCTCTCCACACACTTAAGAAAAGCACCCAGACTAGACTCAGCTGAGCTGGAAATGAAAGAATGAAGCTTTATAGTCACAGCTTAGCACAAGGTACAAGCAGATAGTTACAATATGCACAGCTATAGACAGAAATACTCAGGCTAATAGAATCGTAGAATAAAACAGGTTGGAAGAGACCTCCAAGATCATCCAGTCCAGCCTAGCACCCAGCCTTGTCCAGTCAACCAGACCATGGCACTAAGTGCCACATCCAGTCTTTTCCTGAACATCTCCAGGGACGGTGCCTCCACCACCTCCCTGGGCAGCCCATTCCAATGCCAATCACTCTCTCTGTGAAGAACTTCCTCCTAACATCCAGCCTAGACCTCCCCTGGCACAACTTGAGACTGTGTCCCCTTGTTCTATTGGTGGTTGCCTGGGAGAAGAGACCAACCCCCATCTGGCTAGAGAAACACAACAGCCCTCCCAGAAACCAGAGTCCCCAGGAGGGGCTCCCAACCACCCTTCCACCTCTTCTCCACCCCTCTACCTTATCCCAGACTTTGCCTTACATTCAAAGTGAGTTTGGAGAATTGGCCAGGGGAATTAGGAAGCAAAGGGATTAGTTAGACAGAAGGTTAGGGAGAGAAGTGCAGCCAAAGCCCAGAGAGCAACTCTATTGTCTATGCTTGTGTTCTTGTCCTTATCCATCTCAGCAAGCCTATGAATGCAGCAGACATCACCATTGTTTCCTTTTCACAGCCTATAGTCTAATTCTTCTCACCAAAATATCCCAGATGGCTCAAACCTGCACAGGGCTGTGTGGGGGAAACATGGAAAATGCAACAGCAGCCGCAGAGCCCCCATGGACTGTCTGGGATCTTCTTAGTCCCCACACTGTAGAGTCATGGAATGGTTTGGGTTGGAAGAGTCCTTTAAAGATCATCTAGTCCAACCCCAGAGCAGTCATCAAGGGCATCTGCAACTGAAGCAGGTTGCTTACAGCTCCTTCCAACCTAACCTGGGCTGTTCAGCCTGGAGAAAAGAAGGCTTGGGGGAGACCTTGGAGTGGTTTCCCAGTGCCCGAAAGAAGCCTACAAGAAATGGAAGGGACTTTTTAGAAGGATGAGAGGGAATGGATTGAAGCTTGAGAAGGGCAGATCTAGGTTGGAGATTGGAAAGAAATTCTCTCTAGTGAGGGTGGCAAGACACTGGAACAGGTTGTACGGGGAAGTTGTGGATGCTCCCTCCCTGAAGGTGTTCAAGACCAGGCTGGATGAACTTTGAGCAACCTGGGCTAGTGGAAAGTGTCTCTGCCCTTGGCAGGAGGTTTGGAAATAGATGACCTTTGAGGTGGGATGAACCAAGGCCATCCTCACCAGGAGGATCATTTCTTCTGTCCTCATGATCACTTCAAAGCATTAGATGAAGATGAGCAGGAATCTGAATGAAGAGTGACAGTCAGGGTGTGAACTTTACAGAGGTGTAATGCTCCTTCCCAAACAAACCATTTTATGTTTCTGTGATTTGATGATTCTATAGTCCTATGATTCTATGATTCTGTGACTCTGTGATTCTATGATTCCATGACTCCAGGCTCCAGCACTTTGATTGTTCCTGGGCTGTTATGTCCCAAGCAGAGCAAATGCCAACAACAACGAGGTCCAATACCTGCAGGGCAAGCAGGGAATGCAGCCTGTACCACTCCAAGCTGTGCAATGGGGCTTGTGCAGACACTGCCATCTCTTCAGCACTAACTCTTGACTTTCCTGCACCCAAAGGAGCAAAACCTCCAAAAATGTGCTGACCAAGGAGGCTCAACAGGTAAAACAGAGATGGATGGATGGGTGGGTGGATGGAGAGACTGTGGGAGTTGAGGCTGTTCAGTCTTCAGAGAAGAAGGCTCCCAAGGGACCTTATTGTGACCTTCCAATATCTTAAAGGGGCCTACAAGGAAGCTGGGGAGGGACTTTTTAGGCTGTCAGGTAATGATAGGACTGGGGGGAATGGAACAAAGCTAGAAATGGGTAGATTCAGACTGGATGTTAGGAAGAAGTTGTTCAGCATGAGGGTGGTGACAGCCTGGAAAGGGTTGGCCAGGGAGGTGGTGGAAGCCTCATCCCTGGAGGTGCTTAAGGCCAGGCTGGATGAGGCTGTGGCCAGCCTGGTCTATTGTGAGGTGCCCCTGGGCATGGCAGGGGGGTTGGAACTGTCTGATACTTGTGGTCCCTTCCAACCCTGACTTATTCTATAATAGTATGATTCTTTGGATGGATGGAGCACCATCAGCAAGATGCCTCCACAGCAGTGCTGGGACTCAGCACTAGGTAGAAGAGGGAGGCAGTGAAAAAGTGAAAGCAGCCCTCATCATCACCCAAGCTGTGTTTGTTAATGTGTGTACAGAGGAACTCTGTTTGTTTGTAGGTCCTTAGTAGAAGTGTGTCTAATGTTGACTTTTTGAGTCTAATATTGTTTGAATTTTCTATTGGGAGCCTAACCCATACTACCTGACTGCTCTTTCCCTCCCATGCTTGTGTGTTCAGTACCTTTTCAAACCATCCTGGAGCAGCAAAGAGCTGAGTGGATCTCCTGGTTGACCCGCCCTGAGGACCCGTGGAGCTCAGCTTTGGCTTGTAGTAGCCACCATGCCAAAGCTGTATTCCCATCCCACCCTGAACACAGGGCTCCTGCCAGGTTTAATCTGCACCCAGCTGCAGGCAGGGACCCTGCCTGTCCCCCTCAGTGGGTTCAGCCCCGGCCAGGGCCGTGCTTGTTTTCAGAGTCAACAGAAAACATGCTGTTCTGGCCAATTCTTCACTAATCTTTAAGCAAACACCAAGCTCTGGCACGTCCATTATCCATCCAAGGGAAAAGTTTACCATGCCCCCCCCCACCCCCCCGTCACTACAGCTGGGGGAATATTCCAGCCTGTAGGATGCAACCCCTCGGCTCTGCAAGTGCAAGTGGAAAATCAGCAATCACAGCCCTGTGTGGAAGGGAAACTTGGAATCTGAGTGAAAAAGAATCCAGAGTGCTGGTGACACACACACACACACACCCCTTTCTGATGGGCACCTACTGCCCCCATCCCACTCCCAAGAGCTGGATTCACTTTGGAAGTGCTTTGCTGCTCACAGTGTTGAATGAGGACTGCATGGAACTAATAACCAGTGATGGAATGACCTTTAAAAGGACATAATTAATAAAAACCCCTTGGATGGATGTAGTTTTTATTTCCCTCTTGGGTTTTGAGGTTAAAAGGAAAAAAAAAATGGAAGGGGGAGATAAAGCTGTGAGAGGTTCATTGCAGGAGAGCACGACTCAAAAGCAGCACTTTAAAACAAGCAAAGCATGCAAAAAGACCAGAGAAATGTGGCAGATTCTCTAGTTATAGGTAGCTCCTGCAGCTCTTGCACCATGGAGGTCAAAGAGAAGCTACTTTCAGACTATAAAATCATAGAATGGTTTGGCTTGGAAGGGACCTTAAAGATCATCTAGTGCCAACCACCTGTCATGGGCAGGGACACCTTCCATGAGCTCAGGTTGCTCAAGGTCTCATCCAACCTGGTTTTGAACACCTTCAGGGAGGGAGCATCTGTGACCTCCTTGAGCAACCTGTTCCAGTGTCTCACCAACCCTTACTCCAAATAATTCCTTCCTAATATCCAGTCTGAGCCTGCAAGCTGCAGAAGGGCACAACTCAAACCCAGCACTTTAAACCAAGCAAAGCATGTGAAAGAAACCAGAGAGCTGAAGCAATTCCTACAGCTGTGGGTGCTCCTGCAGCTCGCTCAGATCTTTACCCTCCTTCACTGCAGTGGAATAAAACAAAGCAAAAAAAAAGAGAGACATTAAACAAAATGAGAGCGAAGAAGCCCTGAGGGAGGAGGCAGTGGGGCAAACATGGTTACTGACTGTACTATGGACTCAGACCAGCATCTGCTGCCTGCAGGCCACTGCCCTCAGAGCCACAGACGTGTCCAATGTAGATGGTGCCACCAGCACTGGTGCCAGGCAAAGCCTGGCGTCTGCTCCTTGCCACGTGCATGTGAACACCTATAGAGGGAAAATACAGGGAGAGTGCTCTTAGCAAATACACAGTTGTGTGTTTCAAGAAGGGTATTGTGTGCAGCTAAGGGATCCACAACAAAGGAGGGACATGGACCTGATGGAATGGGCCCACAGGAGGGCCACAAAGATGATCAGGGGGCTGGAGCAGCTCTCCTATGAAGACAGGCTGGAAGAATTTGGGCTGTTCAGCCTGGAGAAGAGAAGGCTGCAGAGAGATCTTAGAGCTACATTTCAATAGCTGAAAGGGACCTACAGAAAGGATGGGAAGGGAAAGGCTTGGGGTGATAGAACAAGGAGGCAATGGTTTGAAGGTGGAGCATGGGAGATTTAGGTTGGACATCAGAAGGAAGTTCTTTACCATGAGAGTGGTGAAATACTGGAAGAGGTTGCCCAGGGATGTGGTTGAGGCCCTGCTCCTGGAGACCTTCAAGATCAGCCTTGATGTGTCCCTGGGCAGCTGGATGTAGTTGGAAACATACCTACTGACTGCGTGGGGGCTGGACAGGATGAGCTTAGAGGGTCTCTTCCAACCTAATGCATTCTGTGCCTCTGTGAAAATTCAGGTTTCCAGGTAAAAGCAGAAAATCAGCATTTTTACCTCAGGATACTTAACTCAAAGCTATTTCCATCCCTAAATCTCCTACCTAGCCAGTCAAATGATGCCTAGGTAGGGATACTGCAAGCTGAGAGCCGGTGGTCTTGCATCTCTCCTTGCAAGCTGGGAGACCCAGCTCAAAAAAAGGCCTCCTAAAAACCCAGACAGCAAATACCAGCTGCTCCTGAGAAAGGTGGGGAGGGGAAGGGGGAGTGTTTTATGCATCCCTTTGCAGTCCTTGCTCCAGCATCAGGGTTGTACCAGCCTTAACGTGTCTCCCTGGGGCAGGCAGGATGCACAGCAGTAATATATTCCATGCAAGGAAACAGAAGGGATAAAAGAACTCCCCCCAAAGACAATAGGAATATAGGAATATTTCCTTCTTCTGTGTGTGTGCCACACAACAAAAGCTGCTGCCTGGAAATGACTGTTGTGAACAAGAGCCTAAAGCAGGTGCTTAGAGAGCAGCTGTCACATAAAAGCCAATATTTAAAGCCATTATGTTTACCTTACAATTATATTTACCTTTAACGTCTTCTGGGCATTATTAATTTCCTCCATTATCGCCCAGTTTAACATTTTATTCCACCTAACAAGGCTTTTATCCCCCAGCAGAGTCTCTAATTGCTCCCTGCCAGCCTCCCAGCAGGGAAGGTGGCAAAGCAGGCGCTTGAGGAAGGTGTTACCCTAGCAGCTCTGACAGTTCTGAGGGCAGTGGGATGGGGTGGTGCAGGGTGCTGAGGGCCCAGACTGCCCATGGAATCATAGAATGGTTTGGTTTGGAAGGGACCTTAAAGATCATCTGGTCCCAACCTTCATGGCATTGGCAGGGACACCTTCCACTAGACCAGGCTGCTCAAAGTCCCATCCAGCGCAGCCTCCTGACCATCCATCACCAACCTAGGCAATTTGTTCCAGTGTCTCACCACCCTCACTATCCAACCTGGCCTTGAGTTGACTATTTCAACTTATAATATCAAGAGTGATTTGGAAGCATCTCACATGGACACAGTCCCCATCAGGGGACTGCTGACCATGACCAGATTTTGGGCCAGGAAACACTTAGAAGCTGCTGCATCTGGGTTGGGAAAAACAGGCACTGATATAGGCTTGAGAGCAGCCCTAAGGAGAGGGACTTGGGGGTCCTGGTGGATCAGAAGCTCAAGATGAGCCAGCAGTGTGCACTCGCAGTCCAGAGAGCAACCAGAGCCTGAGCTGCATGAAGTGTGGCCAGCAGGGCAAGAGAGGTGACTCTGCTCTACTCCGCTCTGCTGAGACCCCGCCTGGAGTACTGCATCCAGTTCTGGAGCCCCTGCTACAAGAAAGATCTGGATGTGCTGGAAGGTGCCCACAGAAGGGCCATGAGGATAATCAGAGGGCTGGAGCTTCTCTGCTATGGAGGTAGACTGACAGAGTTGGAACTATTCAGTTTAGAGAGGAGAAGGCTCTGAGGAGACCTTATTGTGGCCTTTCAGTATCTTAAGGGGGCTACAAGAAAGCTGGGGAGGGACTTTTTAGGCTGTCAGGTCAGATAGGAGTGGGGGGAATGGAACATAACTAGAAGTGGGCAGATTCAGACTGGATGTTAGAAAGAAGATGTTCAGCATGAGGGTAATGAAACCCTGGCACAGGCTGCCCAGGGAGGTGGTGGAAGCTTCATCCCTGGAGGCTTTTAAGGCCAGGCTGGATGTGGCTCTGGGCAACCTGATCATCTAGTATGAGGTGTCCCTGCCCATGGCAGGAGAGTTGGAACTGGCTGATCCTTGTGGTCCCTTCCAGCCCTGACAATTCTGTGAAGCTGATGGGAGCCTGTTGGTCTCATCCCAGCCCAAACCCCACAAGTGCCTTGATCCCACTCACACTGCAGGGACAGATACAAGCCCAAGCAGCACAAAACCCCAACAGGGTGGTGTTCTGGTCTTCTGTTTTCTTTTTTTCCCCAGTGACTGAAAGTGATTTTTTCAGTCATGCTGCAAGAGCAAGTAGCTGCTTTGTTCACTCTGCAGACACCTGTGGTATAGCGCCCAGGGCTGAAGGGAGAGAGTTTTGGTGGGGGGGGAGGAGGGTTGTGGTTTGCCTTTTTTTATCTCTGACTGGTCTTTCATCTTTCAAGCAGAGAATTTATTGGCTTGCTCTGCCATCCCAGATTACTGAAAACCTCTGTGTTGAGCTGGTCTTTCTTTTTCTTCCCTCTCCATGGGAAGAACAATCTTTGATGAAGGGCAAAGTCTCTTAGGAACAAGGCAAGGGGGTAGGTTTGAAAGGGGGGTGGGGGGAAACACAGATTGCATCAGGTTGGAAGGGAGGCTCAAAGCTCATCTTGTTCAGCCCTACCCCTGCAATCAGCACGGACATCTTACCCAAGATGATGCAAGTTAAAATCCCAGCCCAGCATCGAGCTGTCAGCAATGCAGAGGGGCATTGCCCCTGCATTTTGGGGCCTCATCCAGCACTGCATTTACCCATGCACAGACCACTTAACTGCTGGGTAATCCTATTAATCTCCTAAATGAAGACCCAGAGGGGACAGTAACCAGTGTCTATCTGTTGGTGGGATTGAGCATGACCAGACTCTAAAGGGATGCCTGCACTCCACCAGGGTAGGGTGGAGTGAGTGAAAAGAGGGCTCATAATCCTCAAGTTCAATCCTCCAGCAGGGTGGGGAGAGTGGATCCAACCCCTGGAGATGGGACAGCAATCCCTGACTTAGATGCAGGATGAGGAAAAAGCAGCTTCCCAATGAAAATACAACAAACCACTCAAAACAGAGCTGTGGGCAACCTGAGTTAGTTGAGGATGCTCTTGATGGCTGCAGAGGGGGTTGGACTAGATGACCTTTGGAGGTACCTTCCAACCCAGATCATTCTTGTAATGACAGGATGAGGAATGGGTTTAAAGTGGCAGAGGGGAAATTGAAAGTGGCTGTTAGGCAGAAGGTGTTTGCAGTGAGGGTGGTGAGACACTGGCACAGGTTGCCCAGGGAGGTTGTGGAGCACATTCTGTCGTTCTGTGCTCCACAATGTCCCTGGAGGTGTTCAGGACCAGATTGGATGAGGCCTTGAGTGACCTGCTCTAGTAGGAGGTGTCCCTGCTTATGGTGGGGGAGTTGGAACTGTCTGAGCTTTGAGGTCCCTTCCAATCTAAACCATTCTATGATTTAAATGCTGTGATTCTGTGAAGGGCCATTTGGATGTGGGTGCTTGGAGATATGGGTTAAGGTGAATCTTGTAGAAAAGGGTTGGACTTGGTGATCCTGATGGGCTTTGCCAACCTGGATGTTTCTGTGTTTCTGTAAGCTCCACTGTCCTCAGGCAGCCCTGTCCAGACACCCCACGCGGGCATTAAAAACAGCCTCAAAGCACCAAACCCTGCTTGTTTCCAGCCAGCTTCACGCAAAACACCAGCTCAACCAGGACCACAGGGGGCCCCATGGAACCCTCCAGCCAGCGGTGTAAGTACAGTATATCTCCCTTAAATTATGGGCACTCAGATTAGCATGTCCTTGTCCTTGCTCTGATAAAGGAGCCCGGGGGCCGGGTTAAATTATAGGAGCAAATCAAGCCTCCTTTTGATTCTGACCCTATAGACACAAGAGTCCCGGAGGGTCCCAGTTCTCTTCTGCCCACTTGCCTTTATTTATGGCTAATTTCCCCTACTACAATAAACACGTCCAGGGTCATCTGATCCCCAGGCTGTTGGCGTTTTGTAGACGACATAAACCACGGCCGGGGCCGGCGGCATTCCTGCTCCCCGGTTGCTGCGAACCAACAGAAAGTCCTTTATGAACTGGATGGGGAGACAGAAGGTGTCAGGAGGAGCAGGGGGCTGCTGAATGGATGGCATTTCTTTCTCCCTTTTCAGAGGCCTCCCTGAATAGATTTGTTACGGGATGGCTCGGACTGGGAACGGGGCAGGACGGAGCTAGCAGCGGGATGGAAATAGCCAGCCAGAGGCTGGCTGGCCCTGCTGGCCCTGCAGAAAAACACATCTGTGTTTGAAATACCTGGGGCTGCTCAGCCTGGAGAAGAGAAGGCTCCAGGGAGACCTTGGAACTATATTTTAACATACAACTGTGTTTTATCTGGGGTGATGGGAACAGAAGGATGGTGCTTGGTGTAGAAGAGGTCACATCCATATATCTGGGTGCTGAGCTGCTCAGTAAGGCATGTTTTTGGAGGATCAGAGGGCTGGAGCACCTCTCCTAGGAAGACAAACTGAAAGGGGTTAACTTTGTAGAGAGAAGATAAGGGTTGTACTTGATGAGCCCAAGAGTCTTTTCCAAGCTGACTGATTCTATGAATTGGGGCTGGTCAGTGTGGAGATTAGAAGGCTCTGGGGAGACTTTAGAGCTACGTTTTAACATCTGAAGGGGACCTACAGGAGGGCTGGGAAGGGACTCTTTAGAAGGGCTTGGAGTGATAGGACATGGGGCAGTGGTTTGAAAGTGGAGCAGGAGAAATTTAGGTTGGACACCAGGAGGAAGTTCTTTACCATGAAAGTAGTGAAGCACTGGAAGAGGTTGCCCAGGGATTTGGTTGAAGCCCTGTCGCTGGAGACCTTCAAGACCAGACTTGAATCATAGAATCATAGAGTCATAGAATCATAGAGTCATAGAACCATAAAATCATAGAGTCATAAAATCATAGAGTCATAAAATCATAGAGTCATAGAACTATAGAATCATAGAGTCATAGAATCATAGAGTCATAGAACCATAAAATCATAGAGTCATAAAATCATAGAGTCATAAAATCATAGAGTCATAGAACTATAGAATCATAGAGTCATAGAATCATAGAGTCATAGAATCATAGAGTCATAGAACCGTAAAATCATAGAGTCATAGAATCATAGAGTCATAGAACCATAAAATCATAGAACCATAAAATCATAGAGTCATGGAATCATAGAGTCATAGAACTATAGAATCATAGAGTCATAGAATTGTAGAGTCATAGAACCATAGAATCATAGAGTCATAGAATCATAGGATGGTTTAGGTTGGAACAGACCTCAAAGATCATCTCGTTCCCACCCTCCACCATAGGTAGGGACACCTCCCACTAGAGCAGATCACTTGATGTGTCCCTGGGCAGCCTGATGTAGTTGGAGGTGTCCCTGCTGACTGCATGGGAGTTAGATAAGATGAGCTTTGAGGGTTCCTTCCAATCCAATGCAATCTCTGAATCTGTCAAACTGGGGACTTCCAGGCTGCCAACATTAAATTAGGACAGAGCAGATTGTGTTTAATCGGGAGGCATAAACTCCCTTGGGATGGTTTTTATCATGGCAGGTGGGGATGGGATACCTGGAAGCCAGCAGCCAGCTCAGCACCAACCATCACTCCCTATATACTTCATACCCCCAACACTCACTTCATGTCAGGGCAGGATTTAATCCAGCTAGAGAAGAGAAATTATTATTGACATCTTTTCCCCTTTTTGTGAGCTGGAGAAATGTAGAAAATGACTGCACAGGCCACCTTCAAGACAACCTTCTGGTGACATAACCACTCAAGGACTCCAAATATTCCCCAGGACAACACTTAAAGTAGTTTTTTACTACTTTTTAATGCACTTTTAATCCAAAATATCACCCCGAAGAATGAAGGCTCTACTTAGAGCTGCAGGCTGATGTTTTCAGCTCATCTAAATGACTCAGGAGCATAAGTCCTGGTGACGTTCTAGATTCTTAGGGAACCAGGTTGAGCAGATATTTGCATTCTAAAGAGGCCAATCTGCAGGGAACGTTTCCAGAGCAGCCCCACCCTGTCGCTGCTGTAGACCCCACTAAAGCATGAGCTGCCCTTTAAAGATCATTCATTCCAGAGACTAAAACCTGGGTGCTCAGAAGGGTCTGGTGAGGTTGTGATGTTTTATCATGAGATAACAAACTTCAGGGGAGGTCACTTTAGGGATCTCCAGGGTTTTTTTATATAAAACCCTCTTGGTTTGAAGTTGAAATGCCATAAACAGGAGGCTGGGAGGGAATTCTGGAAAAAAAACCCCAACATTGAAAACTAGCAGCCTGTTTCCAGGGAAGACACTTCAGCTGGGCCTGTTTAGCCTGGAGAAGAGGAGGCTCAGGGGTGACCTCATTGCTGTCTACAACTACCTGAAGGGAGGCTGTAGCCAGGTGGGGGGTGGCCTCTTCTCCCAGGCAACCAGCAATAGAACAAGGGGACACAGTCTCAAGTTGTGCCAGGGTAGGTCTAGGCTGGATGTTAGGAAGAAGTTCTTCACAGAGAGAGTGATTGGCATTGGAATGGGCTGCCCAGGGAGGTGGTGGAGGCACCGTCCCTGGGGGTCTTCAGGAAAAGACTGGATGAGGCACTTAGTGCCATGGTCTGGTTGATTGGAGAGGGCTGGGTGCTAGGTTGGACTGGATGAGCTTGGAGGTCTCTTCCAACCTGGTTGATTCTATGATCTATGATTTCTGCTCTCTTTTGCCTTTAAGACCCATAAACACCTTGCTAATACAGCTCTGGCTCTTGAAGGGGGATCTGGCAGCAGTACCAGGGTCACCTCTTACTCTCCCCTCCACAGCTGGCATCACACTGGGATGCAACTGGCAAGGTTGGGTTGGAGCCATCCCACCGCAGGCCACCTGGGAGGGTGCTGGTTTGAGATGCAGGTGCCAAGGGGTAGAGGCAGCGTTTTATGCAACCCCCATCTCAAATTCCCTCAAACATCACCCAGGAGGGTCAAAAGTTCACACAAGCCAATGCCAACCCCGCCAAGTTTTGTTTCCTGCTGAGGAAAGAGGGTGAAGGAAGGAACTGAGGAGGAGTGAGGAGAGAAATCCAATAAACGCAGGGGTGAGAAGAGAGAGAGGCAGGCAGTGAGAAAAGCAAACACAGGCTGCAACAAAAGGAGGAGAAAGGCAGCGAGAGCCATGGCAAGGCAGAGGACACAGGTTAGGAGGAGCTGGAGGGGCTTGCACAAGCAGCTGAGAAGGGGCAGCCCCTGCACGGTGAGAGCGCTGCAGCCTTTAAAAGTGTTTGCTGTCACTTTTGTCACCCCAAGGCAGGTTTTAGCAGGTGTGGCTGTGCCACCAGCAGCTTTGCTGAGCTCTGGAGCAGCTGTCGAGGACCTGTGTACTCCGACAGAGCGGGTGTAAGGTCTCCGTGTCCCCAGCTCTTGAGGGGCCACAGTGCAGCCCTGTGTCTCTGGCCCCAGGGACACAGCAAGGGTGCAAACCTGTGTCCCCAGGATGTTGGGGATGGGCCCATTCACGTCCCTCAGGATTCCTTTTTTTCCCTGTAGCAGCTTTTAAAGCAATGGAGGAACACGACAGGGGTTGATATTCCAGGGACCACCTCATCTTCCCCTCAAAATCCCATCCTCACCATTTCCCACCACCCACATCCACCACATAAGCTCCCCCCCCCCACCCCTGACCACACAAGCTGGACCTCTCCAAGGTGTGCATTATTGACTTTTCCTCTCCATGCCTGGGGAGAATCTGCAGCAACACATCACATTCCCAGCCCGGCTGGGAGAAGCTTTGTGCTTCCTCACTGGGCCCCCCGCCAGCAAACTGCTCCTCTTTGTGCCTCCTCCTGGCACAGGCAGCAGCTGCTCCTCAGCTTTCCAGGGGTGGGATGGTTCAGCAGAAGAGGAGAGCATGCCCTAGCATGCACCTGGACTTGAAGGAGATGCTGATACAGGGCCATGCGCACCTCGGAGGTGGAACAAAGGCTTTATGGCTCTCGCATTGTGCCTGGCAGAGCCCTGCCCGTGGCCTTCCCTGTGCTCTCCACCGACCTTGGATCTTTATTGTTTCTGAGAAGGGACCCTTTATGGGCTCCAGATGGAAAGTGTACAATTAATAACCCCTGGCTGGCAAACGTCCGTATGGTTTCCATCTTCTCCCGCGATCCAAGTTGTTTATAGTGACATCTATTTAATGCAAATTAACATATAAATGAAGATGCATGGCTCTTCCCCGAGACTTGCAGGAGCTCCTGCACGTTGTGCTGTTAAAACCCATCCTGGGTAATGACACAACCAAAAGGAAGGGGCTATAAAATAAATCAACACGTCTCATTAGGGGAAAACTCTGGGCTGCAAGCCTCCAACTCCTCCTGCCACCAAGCCCAAAGCCTCTTGGGGCAGCAGCTGGAAGGGTGCACCAGGAGCAGTGAGAGTGGCAAGATATTGTAACAGGTTTTTCAGGGATGTGGTTGAGGCCCTAACATTCAAGATCAGCCTTGATCTATCCCTAGGCATCCTGATCTGAGACCCTCAATTTAAGAAAGATGTTGAGGTGCTGGAAGATGTTTGGAGAAGGGCAGCAAGGCTGTTGAGAGGACTGGAGCAGAGCCCTGTGAGGAGAGGCTGAGAGAGCTGGGGGTGTGCAGCCTGCGGAAGAGAATGCTCAGGGCAGAGCTCATTGCTGTCTGCAGCTCCCTGAAGGGAGGCTGTAGCCAGGTGGGGTTGGGCTCTGCTGCCAGGCAACCAGCAACAGAACAAGGGGACACAGCCTCAAGCTGCACCAGGTCTAGGCTGGATGTTAGGAGAAAGTTCTTCACAACAAGAGTGATTGGCATTGGAATGGGCTGCACAGAGAGGTGGTGGAGTCCCCATCCCTGGAGGTGTTCAAGAGGAGGCTGGATGAAGCACTTAGTGCCATGGGTTAGTTAATGAGAAAGGTTAGGTGATAGTTTGGACTCGATGATCTCAGAGGTCTTTTCCAGCCTGGTTGATTCTGTGATTCTGTGATCTAGTTGGATGTGTCCCTGCTGACTGCAGTGGCGCTGGACAAGATGACCTTTGAGAGCTCCTTCTAACACGGTGCAATCTGTGACCACCCTGCAGGGAAACAAGTGGCATTTTTCCCCCCTTTGTTAGGGGATTCTGAAGCTTATTGCTAACTTTTCTGCCGTCCTCAAGAGACCACAACAACCTGGCTGGTCAAAACTTAACTCCTGGTCTACAGCTGCGAGAAAACATTTTTTTTTTATTGCCCCACTTTCAGAATAAAATCAAATCAGCATCTCCAGATCTGCAGGAGAAGTTTCCTTTGAAATCACTTGTTTGTTTCCCCCTCCCTCCCCCCCCCCTATTCTTTTAGGTCAGAAGGAATTCAGCCAACCCTTTTCTTTAACAATATATACCAAGCCAGCTTTAGGAGGTGCTAATTGCTTTTTATCTAAGTGGACTGTTTCTCCTCATGCCACCAGAGCTTTCCGTGGTGGAAGGAATACAATACATTATCAGGCAGTGAGATGCATGTATACAAAGGGTATTTACTCCTCGGAGGTTAAAGATACTGCACAAAGCAAAGCAGCTTTGCAAGGGTACCCTGTTAACTAGTGATGGATGAACCACCAACAGAAGAAAGGTCTGGGAGCGGTAAGGAGATAAGAGCTGCAAGGCCTTATCTGAGCCCATGGGTACCTCCTGGAGTTGCAGTCAGAAGGGCTTGCTGGCAGAGACGTGGCTTTGGGAAGTTTCAGCCCAAAGCAGAAGGCTTCATGCACCTTGAGCCACTTAGGACTGGGGTGAGAGCAGGTTCACCTGCACCTCTTGGGCTGCCGTGCAAAGGGAAACACCGGGGTGGATTTGTGGCCACTTTAAGGTGGTGATGAAGGTGGTCATAGAACCAGAGAGGCATAGAATTATTTTGCTTGGAAAAGACTTCTAAGATCGTTGAGTCCAACCATTGGCCTAACACCACCATGGCCATTAAACCACATTCCCAAGTGCCGTGTCCACAGGTTTCTGCAGCACCTCCAGGGATGGGGACTCCACCATCTCCCTAGGCAACCTGTTCCAGTGCCTGACCACTCTTGCAGGAAAGACATTTTTCCTCATATCCAAGCTAAATCACCCCTGGTACATTTTCAGGCCATTTCCTCTTGTTCTATCACCTGCAACTAGGGAGAAGGGACCAACCCCCAACTCACAAGTCTTGGCAAGTCAGCTGGGTGCCTTGGAATACTTTATTCTTCTATCTGAGGTGACATCCTCATCTCAAACCAGGGAGAAGAGGGCTGGGAGAAGGGCAGGGGCCAGCCTGCAACAGGGCAGGATGGGGTGAGCCTGACACAACAATTTCTTGATGAAGAAACCCCCACAGTTCCATCTCATTTGTCTGCCAATGACCTCAGTTAAGCCAGAGCAAGTTTCTTAGTTCAGAGCCAACTCAAGCCTTTAAAAAGTGTTGACTTTCCAGAAAAGCAGGAAGCAGGTAAACACAGCAATTGGCTGCTCTTTCTCCTGCCCACATGTCACCATAAGGCAGGGGAGGAGGGGATGGGGGGAAATTCTATTAGGCTTTTATTTAACATGAATTTGACTGTATTCCAGGTCACTGATCACATAAGCAATCATGATATGGGTAATAAAGAAGTTCCTACCATACCTTTATTTGCTTTCTACCTGTAATAAATCTTTATCACACACCATGCTGATTGCAACAGTATCACTTCCTTCCCCCCCTTGTTCTATTTTTTCATAGAGGAGGGGGGAGGAAAAAAAGATATTAAATAACTCTATCCATCTGCAAGCACAACCCCAAAGTCTCTGCTTCACCAAATACCTCGGGCTGGGAGAACGCTCTGGATCACAGCTGTTTCCCAAAAGGCTGCTGAGAGGGTGAGCAGGGATGTTGCAATCCACAGAGTAACTTTCCCCAGACCAGGACAACTAAGTGCAGGTTGTAGAGCTCGGTCTGTCTCCTCACAGCTTTCCCTGCAAGTCATGCCCAGCCCTGCCTTTCCTTTGTCCCTCTTCCCTTTCTCCATGCCTTCTCCAGTGGTTCTGGGCTGAAGCAGATTCACAGATTGCATAAGGCTGGAAGGCACCCTTAAAGGTCATCTTGTCCAGCCCCCCTGTAGGCAGACACCTCCAACTAGATCAGGCTGCCTAGGGGCATGTCAAGTCTGAAAGCTAAGAAAATCCCACTCTGAGGGTCTGCAGCTGTGGTGAACCCAAGAGGAAAAGGGATGATATATAAAACTATGTCAGCAACAATTGTACAGAAAGCAGAAGTTGGATCTGCTCTGTCTTTGTGTGCTGCTGGCAGTTATTAACCTACAGGCTCCCTCAGGGAGTCATCAGTGAAAGGGTTTTACAGAAGACCACAGCCATGCCCCTGTGCTAGAGCAGCCCAACACACTGCAGACCCAAGGACTGTCATAGAATGGTTTAGCTTCAAAGGGACCTTCAAGATCATTCATTTCCAGTTGCACTATCATGGGCAGGGACACCTCCCACTAGATCAGCTTGCTCAAGGTCTCATCCTGTCTCAGCTTGAAGGGAAGGGACACCCACAGCCGCCCTGGGCAACCTCTTCCCCCACAACCTCTTGTATCTCACCACCCTCACTGTCACGAACTTACTTCTACTCTACAATCTAAATCTGCCCTCATCAAGCTTCAATCCATTTCCTCTTGTCCTATCACCACAAGCCCTTGTCAAAAGTCTCTCCTCAGCTTCCTTGTGGGCCCTTTTAGGTACTAAAAGGTCTCCAGAAGGTGTCTCTGAAGTCTTCTCCTCTCCAGGCTGAACAGCCTCAACTCTTGTAGCCTGTCACCATAGCTGAGGTTCTCCAGCCCTCTTACCATCTTTGTGGCCCCCTCTGGATCTCCTCCAGGAGCTTCATGTCTCTCTTATGCTGGAGGAGGTGGGGGGGGGGCAGCACCAGCTCTGAATGCAGTTTCCCTTTCTATAAACCAAAAGCAGTGGGTCACATTTTGGATGAAAGGAAGTGCTTAGGTCATGAGACACAGACTCATAAAATTAGATGGGTTGGAAGGGACATTCAATAGTCATCAGCCCAACCCCCAGGAAAGTATCCAGACCCTTGTTTGAAACAAACTTCCCCAATCTCAAGAGTGTTTGGCTCTTCAAACAGTTCACAGAGAACCTGAAAGGTAGGAGTTATGATGAGCCATTCTTTTACAATTTGGCTGGGCAACAAAGTGCCAAACCCAACAGATTTAGCTTGAGGAGAGAATTGCTTTTGAGCTTCCCCTTCAACCAGCCCGAGCTCAACTTGCAGGTTGGAAGGCTCGCAGAGGGAAGCTGTCAGCAGAAGACCCCCTCACTAGTGGCATCAGAGAGAAAAAGATCCACTGGGGAGAGTCCAGTGGAGAGCTGCAAGGATTAGTAATGGACTTGAACATCTCTTCTGCATCCAGTGCTGGAGCCCCCATTGCAAAAAGGATGTGGAGATGCTGGAGTGTGTCCAGAGCAAGGCCCTGAGGATGCTCAGAGGCTGCAGCAGCTCTGCTGTGAGCACAGACTGAAAGAGTTGGGGCTGTGCAGTCTGGAGCAGAGGAGGCTCCCAGGTGACCTTCTTGTGGCCTTCCAGGATCTGAAGGGGACTACAAAAAAGCTGGGGAGGGACTTTTTAGGCTCTCAGGTAGTGACAGGACTGGGGGAAATGGAGCAAAGCTGGAGATGAGTAGGTTCAGACTGTGCATGAGGAGGAAGTTGTTCATCATGAGAGTGGTGAGAGCCTGGCATGGGTTGCCCAGGGAGGTGATTGAGGAGATGTTTCAGGCCAGGCTGGATGAGGCTCTGGCCAGGCTGATCTAGGGTAGGGTGTCCCTGGGCATAGCAGGGGAGTTGGAACTGGCTGCTCCTTGTGGTCCCTTCCAATTCTGACTGATTCTATGATTCCTATGAAGAAGGACTGAGACCTGGGACTGTTTAGACTTGGGAAACCTGAGACAGGATCTTATCAATGTCTACAAGTATCTGAGGGGTGCGTGTCAGTGTGAAGGTGCCAGGCTCTTTTGGGTGGTGTGAGTCATAGGACAAGGAACAATGGGTACAAGCTGGAGCACAGGCAGTTCCACCTCATCATCAGGAGAAACTTTATTGCAAGGGTGACAGAGCCCTGGAACAGACTGCCCAGAGAGATTGTGGAGCCTCCTTCTCTGAAGACTTCAAGGACCCTTCTGGATGCATTCTTGTGTGTGACCTGCCCTAGGTGATCCTGCTTTGGCAGAAGTGCTGGACCCAATGAACTTCAGAGGTTCCTTTCAATTCCTACGATTCTATGATCAGAGTCTCACTCTCTGGGGGCATTCAAAACCTACCTGGATGCATTCCTGTGCAAACTACCCTGAGTGATCCTGCCTTGGCAGGGGGCTTGGTCTCGGTGATCTCTGGAGATCTCTTCCAAGCTGTAAGGTTCTGTGACTCTGTGATTATGGTCTCCCTAGAGTTTCCCATGCCCAGGGCTCGAGTTTCCCATGCTTAGGGGTAGCACACACTCCCTTCAGCCCAAGATCTGGGGTGTCTCACAGGAGTCAACACTCATGCATGTAGCACAGAGTTTCCCCCATCTCTGCATCACCATTTCTACCTCCTTCAGCAGACACAGCCTGAGCAGCTTCCCACTCCTCCCAGCGTCTCCAGATGCTGTTGTCCCTCGACCACTGTGGCTTAATCTGTCTCATTTGGATGATTTGCATCCAAAGCTCCACAATTTTGTCCTTTCCTTCTTGAGTGCACAGCGTTAGCTTCTGCTAATGCAAGGGCATCAATCGCCTTCATCTTTGCCTGTTTAATGATATTTATCCACCATCGCAGGGGAGAGGAGTTGGCTGCAGCTCAACTTGGCAGAATGGATTGGGACCAGTTCAAGCATAATCTTGCTAAACACACAGATTTTAATTTCCCCCCAAAGTGAAGCAGGCTGCATCTGCAACCCTTGTCCTTGCTGCAAAAATTTGGACGCTGCTTCCAAACTCCAGCAGAAAGCCACTTGGTGGCTGAGTCTTGCTCAGTGCCATCAGCTGCTCACCCTCCAACACTGTCACAAAGGCAGGACACACAGACACTAGGTCGTTCTGTCAGAGTCTTCTGATGACTCCACTCGGAAGCCAAGCCATGGGGACATTTTGCTCAGGCAACTTTTATCCACATTATGCTTTTAGCGACTTGATCTGAGGCAATAGATGCTACCACTGCCAAGTTCAGTAATTAAAGGAGGCCTACAAGAAAGATGGGGACTGACTTCTTAACAGGTCTTGATGTGACAGGACAAGAGGTGATAGTTCTCAACTAAAAGAGAGGAGATTTAGACCAGGGAGAAGGAAGAATTTTCTCACAATGATGGTGATGAGATGCTGGCACAGGTCGCCCAGAGAGATGGTAGGTGCCACATCCCTGGAAACATTCCAGGTCAGGTTGGATGGGGCTCTGAGCAACCTGCTCTAGTTGAAGATGTCTCTTCCCACTGCAGGGATGTTGGAATAGCTGATTTTAGAGCTCACTTCCAACCAAAAATATCCTATGTTTGATTATATGAAGTTACCTCACGCTTGTCATGGGCCACGACTGGTCTCGTGGCCTCTCTTTAATGGCTGGATTTGATGTTCTTGAAGGTCTCATCCAACCCAAACAACTTAATGATTCTGTGGACACTTAGCAGCACTCAGCTGGCACATGGGGCCTTGCTCAGAGCAGCCTTGCTGCTGAGCAGCAACAGTAAAGGCTGAAACATGAGCTCAGAGAAAACCCTTGGGCCTTGCAGACTGGAATCTTTCTCCCTTCGGGAGAGCAATCCTGGTTTAGGGGTAGCCATATCATTTTGGGGGGAGCCATCTCATTTTCTGGGGAGCCATCCCATTTTGGGGCATCAACCTTTCAGCCACAACAGTAAAACTGAGCTCCTGCTACACAAGCTTGGCACTGCATGACCCACACCTTATCACCCTGTTGTGTTTGGCAGCCCCCAAAGCTGAAGCCCTTGGAGTTCCACAGTGGTCCAGGGCAATGTGAATTCTTACAGCCCTTCTCCTGCTGTTAGCTGGGATCTGCCAGGATTACCCAGCCCCAGAAAGTCTGTAATCCCTCCCTTGGAATAGCAGGATGCTTCACTCCTTCCAGGACCTGAAGAGAAGGCAGCATTTCGATTCAACAGCCCAGGTCAGGTACGATTCCATCCCTGTCACTGTTAATTGCTGGAGTATCAGACAGGCTGATATTGTGATTATTTGTGGACACTTACACCATCCCAGGCCTTTTTTTTAATAACTTTATTTCATTTTCTGCTGTTTACCCAAAGCACCTTTATCGTGGCACGCTGATAGTCTGTTCTTTATTGCCCCGGGTTGATTGCAAGGAGCCCGAGCAGAGTGCAATAACACACATACATAGATATAAATATTTGAACAGGAGAAGAAAGTCTGTCTGATTCGAGCTGTGGAAGGAATAAATTAAAACAATGCCACTAGAGGGACCTTCACTCTGAACGAGGTCACACAGCCCTAGGTATAAGTCCCAGCAAGCCACTGCAAACCCCTCACCAAAACTACCCTCGCGTACCCCTTCCCTTCCCCCCCAGCCGCCACAAGAGATGCGATGCTCCGGGCTCATTAGAAACCACAGCCACGGCACCCCACACATGTTTGCAGGACTTTGTGTTTGCTGAGGATCACGAAAATAATTCCACTTGAGCAGAAGAAACAAGTTTTGTTTTGGCAGTTAAAGAGCGGAGTAGTTTTAATTAGTTTACTTGGGTCTTTCACCTTCAGTCCCCGCACAGCGCTGTGCCTTCAAAGAGCCTTTCTGTGTGTTTTTCCCTTCTTCTTCGCTGTGCTTTCCCCCTTTTCTTCTCTGTGTTTTTCCCCTTTTCTTCTCTGTGTTCCCCCCCTCTTCTTTTCTATTTTTCTCTTTCTCTCCCTCTCTCTCTCTTTTTTTTTTTAAGGCAGTGTGTGAATAGTGGAAGGCAGGAGCGAAAGACGCCGGACTTAGAAAGTAAAATCTCCAGGAAGGAAAAAAATGGAGGCAAACACAGGAGCTAATTTAGGCAGGCATAGCTGGTGGTGTTTGTGGTTGTCCCTGACAGCGCTGCCGACTCCAAAGCACCTGTGTTTGCTCACTAGCTTTCCCCAATCTGCTCGAAAATGGCCCAAGCATGTCACATGGCAGCGAGATAGTCCCAGCGCCATGGGAATCAAAAAGCCGGAGCTTTTAGCGGAGTTAATCATTAATGCGCCGTTTCTTTGTCCCATTCAGGAGTGCTGACAAGCTCTTTGATATTTCATATTTGCCAGCAGGTCAGCAGCAGCTCCTAGCCAGGTACTAATGAGTAGCCTGGCTCACGCCTTCCCGTTTCATTGCCCGCCTGTGGGTTTTCCTTCACCTGCCCTCCGCTTCCCTGTGCGTGGACCCAGAGATAGGTGCGGAGACCCCCAAAGGTTGGGAGAGGGCAGAGATTTGCTCTCAGCAGCCCTGGTGGTTATAACCATCTCCTTTCTGAACATCCCTGTACCTAGATGTGACTCCTTCTTCCAGCTGACTCGGGCTCCCAGCAGCTCCAAATTCATGCAGAACAGCTCTCATACTTTTACATTCATAGAATTTATTCATTGAATCAACCAGGTTGGAAGAGACCTCCAAGATCATCCAGTCCAACCTATCACCCAGCCCTAACCAATCAACTAGACCATGGCACTAAGTGCCTCATCTGCATCCTCCCCTCCAGTCTCAGACTTCCATCCATCTTTTGGGATAAAGAGCAGTGTGATTGAGACGCTGACCAGCCCATACGCTCCATATTGCTCATCTGAAGCCAGCACTTTGTATTCCTTCACAGCTGTCAGTTTGTGTGTGTGTGTGAGAGCTGTGGGGCTGATCAAATAATCCCTGGCGAATAATGTATGGCCGAGGAGGAATGCCGACTGCCTGCCTCCGCTCCTCTCCTCCCCCCTACTCCATGTCACCAAGGGACACTTTTCTGCCTTGCATTTCTTTTGCCAGCACCTGATTCTTGCAGGTGTTGAGGGGGTTTAGGACCTCACCTTGATTTAGGAGGAGAGGGAATGGTCTCTCTTCCTAAGCACTCACGGTTGGTGCCTGCTTTCTCTGACTTAACAAATAAACTGCATTTGTTTGTGCCCATTTTGAACAGAAACCCCCACTCCATAGTCTAAAGGACAGGTAGGTCCCCGGGCCCCTATAAAGCTGATTTGTGGCAGCTTAAACAAGAAGCACAGTCAAACTTCAAGGTGCTTGAACTTCTCCCTTGACCCCGTCAAACCCTGACAGCATGCTTTGCTTATCCACCCTTAAAGCAGAGCCTGCCAAAACCACTTGGAGATAGAGGGAGAACCATGCCAAGGGGCTCCCTAGTGCTCTGGCCCTTCACTTTTGCCACCCAGACATGGAAATCCAGCTGAACCCCAGCATTCAGAGCATAGGCGAGTGCCCTTCTCCCTCTCCAGGTATTCCCAGGTTCCGATGCTCACTTGCATTCGAGGACTTCACGCAAGTGAGGAGTTCTTCTAGCAGATGGCAAGGGTATCAAATGCCAAGTCTAAGCTTTTTTGGTGCCTTGCTCACAGGATTGGCTAGAATGGAAAACACCTTTAAGATCATCCAGTCCAATCATTAGCTTAACACTCACAAGTCCTTATCTAAACTGTGTCCCTAAGCACTACACCTACATGACTCTTAAATAGCTCCAGGAATGGCATCTCCACCACCTCCCTGGGCAGCCTATTCCAATGCCTGAGAACCCTTTCAGTGAAGAAATTAATCTTGAGATCCAACCTAAACCTCACTTGGTTCAACTTGAGACCATTTCCTCTTCTATCACTTGTTACTTTGTTGAACAGATCAACACCCACTTCTCTACAACCTCATTTCATGGGGTTGTAGAGAGCAAGAAAGTTTTCCCCTGGCCTCCTTTCCTCCAGACCAAACAAGCTTGCTCAACCTCTCCCCATGAGACTTTTTCTCTAGACCTTTTTAGTCTCAGAGGGCTGCCTGTGGAGACTGGGTGGAGCAGGTGAGGAAAATCACAGAATCACAGAGTGTCAGCAGATGGAAGGGGCCTCCAAAGCTCATCCAGTCCAATCCCCCTGCCAGAGCCAGGTCTCCTATACCAGGTCTCACAGGAACACATCCAGGTGATTTTGAATATCTCCAGAGAGGGAGAGGCCACAACCCCCCTGGGCAGCCTGTACCAGTCCTCTGCCACCCTCACAAGGAAAAAAAATCCTCCTCATGTTTACATGAAAGTTCCTATGCCTCAGCTTCCACCCATTGCCCCTTGGCCTGGCACTAGGCATCACCCAGCAGAGCCTGGCTCCAGCCTCCTGCCACTCACCCTGCACAACTTTATAAGCACTGATGAGGTCACATCTCAGTCTTCTCTTCTCCAAGCAGCACAGCCCCAGCTCCCTCAGGCCTCTCCTTGTTTTAGAGATGTTCCATTCACTTCAGCATCTTTGTGGCTCTGCACTGGACTCTCTCAAGCATTTCTATGTCACTCTTGAACTGAAGAGCCCAGAACTGGACACAGTACTCCAGACGCAGCCTCAGCAGGGCAGAGTAGAGGGGCAGGAGAACCTCTTTCAACCTCCTAGCCACAGCCCTTCTAATGCACCCCAGACTGGCATTGGCCTTCCTGGCCACAAGTGGACATTGCTGAGAGGTTCCTCCATTTACCCCATGAATTTCCATGCTGCTCACCATGGGATGTCTGTAGCTGAAGTTTTGCACTCACAAGATGCAAAGCAGCCAAGAAGTTTCTTCTCAATTGCTTCTTGTCCCAAAGAGCCTTTCCACCATGTTCCCCATGAACTGGGCACACCCCAAAGGCACCAGAGGAATGTAGGGCTGGGCCACCAGCAACTTCTGCCTGACTTTCTCTTCTTTTTTTCAGTTCAAAGAGGAAACTCCTCTAAGTGTCATCGATGTGTAAAGGGCAGCGAACGGTGACTCACGGAGATAAAGTTCCCAAAGGTGCTGAAGGAGTCTGGAAGCCTTGGTGCCACAGGATTCCTATGGAGACAAGCTGCAGCTAGAGAAGTTGCCAAGCTCACCAATAGGGCAGAAGGGCTCTGCAGCAGGACCTTGACCACCTCCACAGATGGGCAGAGTCCAAGGGGATGGGGTTCAATAGCTCCAAGTGCAGGGTGCTGCACTTTGGCCACAACAACCCCATGCAGAGATACAGGCTGGGGTCGGAGTGGCTGGAGAGCAGCCAGACAGAGAGGGATCTGGGGGTACTGATTGATACCCACCTGAACATGAGCCAGCAGTGTGCCCAGGTGGCCAAGAGAGCCAGTGGCATCCTGCCCTGCATCAGGAATGGTGTGGCCAGCAGGAGCAGGGAGGTCATTCTGCCCCTGTACTCTGCACTGCTTAGACCACACCTTGAGTGCTGTGTTCAGTTCTGGGCCCCCCAGTTTAGGAGGGACATTGAGATGCTTGAGCGTGTCCAGAGAAGGGCGACGAGGCTGGGGAGAGGCCTTGAGCACAGCCCTACGAGGAGAGGCTGAGGGAGCTGGGATTGGTTAGCCTGGAGAAGAGGAGGCTCAGGGCAGACCTGATTCCTGTCTGCAACTACCTGAGGGGAGGTTGTGGCCAGGAGGAGGTTGCTCTCTTCTCTCAGGTGGCCAGCACCAGAACAAGAGGACACAGCCTCAGGCTGTGCCAGGGGAGATTTAGGCTGGAGGTGAGGAGAAAGTTCTTCCCTGAGAGAGTCATTGGGCACTGGAATGGGCTGCCTGGGGAGGTGGTGGAGTCGCCGTCCCTGGAGCTGTTCAAGGCAGGACTGGACGTGGCACTTGGTGCCATGGTCTGGCCTTGAGCTCTGTGGTAAAGGGTTGGACTTGATGATCTGTGAGGTCTCTTCCAACCCTGATGATACTGTGATACTGTGATACTGTGATAATATTCAGAGAGCACTCCAGCACTGTCTCAGGTCTCTAGTGCCTCCTGGGATGAAGTACTTTCAGGTGGTAACTTCAGCCTGAAGAAGAGAAGGCTCTGGGGACACCTTAGAACAGCCTCACTGTACCCAAAAGGGGCCTATAAGAAAGCTAGGAAGGGACTTTTGACAAGGGCTTGTTGTGATTGGACAAGAGGGAATGAACTGAAGCTTGAGAAGAGGAGATTTAAGCTGGATGTTAAAAAGAAATTCATTAAAATGAGGGTGGGGAGACATTGGCACAGGTTGCCCAGGGAGGGTTGTGGGTGTCCCCTCCCTGGAATTGTTCAAGACTAGGTTGGTTAAGCCATGAGCAACCTGGGCTAGTGGAAGGTGTCCCTGCCTGTGATAGGAGGGTTGGAACATTTTAAGGTGCCTTCCAACCTATCCCATTCTTTGAATCTCTGAATTCTGCAGGTGATGGAGGTATTAGAGGTACCACTGGGCTCAGAGTGGGACTTGTGGGCTTAGGTGAAGGAAGAACGTGTAGAACAACATAAGCATGATCTGCCTTGGTCAGACCAGAGGAACAAATCTTGTGTTCTTGGCCAATAGTAGCTATCTAAAGAATGTTAGAAGGACAGGATGTGTGCAGTGATCTTTTCCCTGAGTGTTTATCCTCACACTTACAGACCCCAATGGCTGGGGGAGGGCAGAGAGTTGCATGCAACAGCCCTTTGTTGCAACCTGTACCTCCAGTGTCAACAGCTGTAGCGTCCTGCACATGTACTTGTAGCATCTCACACAGAAGCTCCAGCCTGAGGAACTCTGATCTGAGAGCCCTTAGGCTGTGACTTGTGTCAGACACATGGGAACAGGTCCTGAATCCAGAGCAAGTCCAGGGCAGCACTGTGGTGCACAGCCAGATTTCCCAAAGCCCAGGTAAACATTGCAGCCCCAAGGCCACCAAGAGCTTTGATCTCCACCTGGCCTTTGGAAACCTGCAAGTGAGGGACAGCTATTTCACAACAAGGACCTAGCAGAGCAGCAATAACAAAAGAATGCAACTTAAAACCCTCCTGCAAAGCTAAGAGCCAGCTTGGGTTCCATGGAGGCACTAAAACCACTTATGAGGCCACATCTCAGAGGGTTCTTCTGTCCTTGAGAAATGCCTGCATGCTCACGTCACCACCAAGGGCTCACTGGCAGCAAGGATGGAGTTTAGCACACTCAAAGCCACAATTCCTGCACCCCCAGCTTGTATACGGAGCTAGGTCAGGGTTGGTTCCTTGAGTCACTTGTGCTTATTTACTGCTTTAAAACCAGCCAAGTAAACAGGAGAGATTTAAAGTCAGAGCATGAGAAGCACCTAGGCTAGAGAGCCCAGCTCTGCCCCAAGGAACAAAGCCAGAACCCAGCACTTGTCACTACTCACAGTCACATCTCCCCACCTTGGAGCCACCACATGGGTACCAACTGCTGCTGCTGCTGCAACCCAGGTGGGTAAAGATGGGTGAGTCCTCTTTGTAGTGTGGGGCTCTCCAGCATTGTCCAGGAGAAGGGTGCAAAATCCCAGCAGTGTGCAGGTGAGGAGGGACCCTCTGGACCACTACCTGTGGCTTCTGCTCCAAAGCTGGATGCGGCGATTGATTTGAAGCCCTTTGCTTAGTTATCAAGGTGCCACAGCTTGCTCTGCTCCCAGTTAAAGCTTTCAGAGATGGAGAAGAAACATCTCTGTGGCTTTCTGTAGGCTTTCAGAGCTGGCTCTGTCTTTCAGCTGATGATGCAGAGCTGGGTTCCGCTGCAGGGTTGAACCAGGAGGTTAAGGCAAGGCTGGAACGAGCCAGATTTGCAGTCGGGGACCTGGGCTCTCCATCAAGCTGCTGAGCAGCACTGAGAAATGAGTTGGCCATGGTGGAGGATCAGCCACCTAGGAAGAAAATCCAGGGTGCTAAAAGGCTGTTTAATGTGGCGGAGAGAAGATAAATGGGAACCCTTCGGCAAGACCCACTCCCAGGCATCCCCACACTGGAAAGGCAGAGCAGAGCCCTTCCAGTAGCACAAGTGATTAACGAGCACAGACGACTAATTATGGTCCTCCCTGGCCACAAAGGTCTAATCTAATAGGGGTTCTTAATGAACTCCTGAGGCTGCGACTGGGCTTGGAGGGTAAATCACTTAGATTTTGAGGCGGCCGTAGGAAGCTGCTCTCAGAGTCGGCAGCCAGAGCTCATTCATAATTGCTTGGTTAAATATTTTCCCTCCTCGCCTGCTGCAGCCGCCTCGCTGCGTGCATCCTCCGCAGAGCTGCAGCCGGCCAAAAAGGAAGCCTTCCTGGAAGGACAACAACAGCACTTTCAGCCACAGAAATCCCCATCTCGAATCCAAACAGGGAAGCCTCTGTCCCTTGCCAGCATGGGAAGGGTTTCCGCCCGCCTGCCTGCCCGCCCGCCTGCCTGCCTGCCGTTGGCCGGAGCTGGGGCAGCAGAGAAGGGGCTGCTTCTCCTGCTGCAGAGCCTGGAAATCCCTGTCTTTCAAGGTGCTCTTTCTGCCCTCAGCTCTCTCATCATTATTATTAATCCCTCTATTTCCTTGCGAGGGTGGAAAATAGCGGCAGGCAGCGCAAACAGCTGGGCAGAACGCCTGGTGGTGGCAGGAGGCATGGAAAAGCCATGTCACCTCCTGCAACTGTGGCATTTGGAGCAAGAGAGGAATGAAAAGCCCAATTCCTGCAGCTGGAGGCTTGGTTGCAGTTCTCCAGCTGTTTAGCATGGTTGTTTCATGCTGTTTTGGGGTGCGAAGGGAAGAGGTGTCAGGAGGTTGAGACTGGATATTAGGTTTAGGTTGGGTATTGGGAGAAATGTGGCTGCTGAAAGAGTGGTCTGGCATTGGAACAGGCTGACCAGGTTGATGGTGGAGTTACTGTCCTTGGAGGTGTTCAAGAACCATCTGGACATGGCACTTTAGGACATAGTTTAGCAGCCATGGTGGTGTTAGGTCAACAGTTGGACTTGATGATCTTAGAGGTCTTGTCCAACACAGACAATTCTATGGTTCATAGAATCATAGAATTGACCAGGTTGGAAGAGACCTCCAAGCATATCCAGTCCAACCTAGCACCCAGCCCTATCCAATCAACCAGACCATGGCACTAAGTGCCTCATCCAGTCTTTCCTTCAACACCTTCAGGGATGGGGACTCCACCACCTCCCTGGGCAGCCCATTCCAATGCCAATCAATCTCTTGGCAAGAACTTCCTCCTAACATCCAGCCTAGACTCCCCTGGCACAGCTTGAGGCTGTGTCCCCTTGTTCTGTAGCTGATTGTTCTATGATTCTGTGTTGCAACAAATGGAGAGGATCAAAGCCTGAGGAGGGCAGATTTAGACTGGAGATTGGAAGGAAATTCCAGTGAGGGTGGTGAGACACTGGAGCAGGTTGCACAGGGATGTTGTAGATGCCATCTCCCTGGAGGTGTTCAAGGCCAGACTGGATGAGGCTTTGGACAACCTGGACTAGTGGAAGGCGTCTTTGCCCTTGGCAGAAGGGTTGGAACTAGATGATCTTTCAGGTGGGATGAACCCAGGCTGACCTCACCCAGAAGAACATTTCTTCTGTCCTCATGATCACTTCAAAGCAGTAGATGAAGATGAGCAGGAATTTGAACAAAGAGTAGCAGACAGGTTGTCATCTTTACAACGGTGTAATGCTCCTGGGATGAAGATGTGCCATAGTACCTCTTTGCTTTCCACTTAAAATCAAGAATGTATTATAGGTAAGCCTTTTGTGAGGTGCATGTATGTCTCTGAAGGACTTCAGGAACCAGATTCTTGAGTTCTTCATTCACTCTGGAGATTTTTAACCAATCATTATCAAACTTCTTGTCTCAACGGCTGTTGACAACTTAGTGTTTTTTATCATATTCTCAGTGAGCTGAAGGCTGTCCCCAGACCAACAGGTAGAGAGGGAAAAAAGCCCATCTAGGCAATTGGTTCAAAGCAGTTACTAAACAGAAACCCTATTACCAAAAGACTCTTTGGTGAAGAGGGAAGGAACATGCCCATGAACATCCTCAGTATCAATCCCTCAGCACCAAAACCATCCTGAGCCAAATGAATGACTCTGAGCCCTCCCTAGGATTGTTAAGTGACCTTCTCGGTGACCCAGAGCCACTCTGTTAACCTCTCATGATGATGAGATAAGGAGAGCCTCCAATGGGTAAATATGCAATTACAGGCGCTGCTTCAAGAGGGCAGGGATGGCCAAGCAGTGCCTGCTGGAGCCTGTCACACTCATAGGTTGTCCTGTGCATCCCCCTGGCTCAGTTCATGGAGAGCAAAACCATCCTTGACCCCATGGAGAGGTGGAGTCAAGCAGGTACATCTGAGCAGGTCAGTGGGACAGGCATTCACTTTCCTCTTTTAGCATCATGGAGTTGTTTGGGTTGGAAAAGACCTCTTGGATCATCCAGTCCAACCATTGACCTAAGGCCACCATGGCCATTAAGACATATTCCAAAGTGTCATGTCCATGTGTTTCTTGCATGGCTCTAGGGATGGGGACTCCACCACCTCCCCGGACAGCCTGTTCCAATGCCTGACAGCTCCTTCCAGAGAGAATTTTCTCCTAATCTCTAACCTAAACCTCCCCTGGCACAATTCCAGGCTCTTTCCTCTCATCCTATCACCAGATACTAGGGAGAAGAGACCAACTCCCACCTCGCACCAACCTCCTTTCAGGGAGTTGTAGAGAGCAATGAGGTTTCCTCTCAACCTCTTCTCCAGACTAAACAACTCCAGCTCCCTCAGCTGCTCCTCCCCAGCCCTGTTCTCCAAGCCTTTTGCCAGCTTTGTTGCCCTTCTCCGGACCTGCTCTAGCACCTCACTGTGTTTCTTGGAGTGAGGGTGCCAAAACTGAGCCCAGTATTCAAGGTGCAGCCTCATTTCTTCCATAATTGATAGGGAGCTGGACATTGCCACAGCACTCATTGCAGAACAGACATGCTGCAGAGTTTGCTCAAGTAAAGGTTTTCAACTCCTTTCTGTGCTGGGAGGGGACTTACCTGACATTGCTGAGACTTGGGGGGGCTTCAGTAAGAGGGTGGGTCACACAGCCAGAGCTGCCTTCTCTGTCCTGTAGCAGTCTGAGCTGAATCTCACTCACCTACAAGGCCCTCCAAGTCACATTCATCCTCTCACCCTAGAACCACAGAATCATGGATATTAGAAAAGGCCTTTCAGACTACCAAGTCCAGCTAGTGACCCATCATTGGCAAATCACTCCACTACTAAACCATGTCCCTCAGAACCCCTCAGAGGTGCTTAAGGCCAGCCTGATCTAGGGTAGGGTGTCCCTGCCCATGGCAGGGGAGTTTGAACTAGATGATCCTTGTGCTCCCTTCCAATCCTGATTCTATGACTGTAAGATTCTATGATGACTCCACTACTGCCCTGGACATCCTGCTCCAGGACTTGACATGCTTTTTGGGAAATAAATTGATCCTAATTTTCAGTCTAAATCTCCCCTGGTGTGATTTGAGGCTGTTTCCTCTTCTTCTGTCACTGTAACATTACCTTTGCACCTGGGTCTGGGCTGGAAGGGCTTGGCTTGCTTGCAGGAACGCATGCAGGCATGGGTTATCTTCAGGAGCAGCACCAGTGTTTTCATGGCAGGCCCCTTTCACAAGCTCAGGAGGATGCAGCACTGTTGTATGAAGCCTGGAGTTGTTCACCCTGGAGAAAAGGAGGCTCAAGGGAGACTTTATTGCTCCCTACAACTACCTGAAAGGAGTTTGGCAGGGGGGGATCAATGTCTTCTCCCGAGGAAAAAGCAATAGGACAAGAAGAAGCAACCTCAGACTGTGCTGGGGAGGTTAAGGTTGGACATGAGGAACAAACTCTTCCCCCAAAGGGTTGTCAAGCCCTGGAAGAGGCTGCCCAGTGAAGTGGTGGAGCCATTATCCCTTGGAGGAATTGAACAGCTGTGTAGATGTGGTGCTGAGGGACACAAATTGGGGGTGACTTGGCAGTGCTGTACTAATGCTTGGACTTGATGATCTTAAAGGCCTCTTCCAGGCTAACCAATTCTGTGATTCTACATGGCAGGGGTGTCTCTACACAAAGCCTGTGACCTGCCACCCATCTGTTGTGAGAACTAGGCAGAGCAAACAAACTAGGCTCTGAAACAGCACAGTTCTTGGGTGGATCTCAATGCCACGAGATATGGCTGTGGACAGAGGCATGAGTGACCTTCTGCAACACTTTGCAGTGACTGAAGTCATGGAGAGCAGGGTTAGCTAATCACCAGGGGACACCAACACCTCTTTAAAAAGCTTATAGCAGCAGACAAAATAGCTTAAAGACTTAGTGAGTATAGAAGGGCTGGAGCTAGGGGGGGTGAGGCTGGTGCTGGCCATCCCCCCACTCCCGGCTGGGCAGGCTGGCTCCCTGCTGTGCAAACACAGCCAGGTGAGATAAGGTGTGTGTGCACAGCACTCGGGCAGGAATTTGGGACCTGGCCCCCATCCATGGCCACCTTCCCAGCAGCCACCTTTGCCTGCCTCCCTCCCCGCCACTTTTCACAGAGTCAGAGAATTAAGCAGGTTTGAGAAGACCTTCGAGATCATCCAGTCCAACCTATCACCTAACTCTTCTGGTTAACTAACCCTGGCACTAAGTGCCTCATCCAGCCTCCTCTGAAACACTCCTCTTACACACTGGAGGACTCCACCACCTTCCCCAGGCAGCCCATTCCAATGTCAAACACTCTTGATCTGAAGAACTTCTTCCTAACATCCACCCTGGCACAGCTTGAGGCTGTGTCCTCTTGTCCTGTCCCTGGGTGCCTGGTAGAAGAGACCAGCCCCACCTGGCTACAACCTCCTTTCAGGTAATTGTAGAGAGCAACAAGGTCTCCCCTGAGCCTCCTCTTCTCAAGGCTTTTCTGTGCATCAGAGCTGGTTTCATGCCCACTCACTCTTAGGATGCTCCTGCTGCAGCCACCTCAGCCTTGAGCTGCCCATTGTCCATGGAGAGAGACGGTCCTGCTGCAGCATCCCTGCCACAAGCTGCCACAGGATCACAGAACTTTAGGGGTTGGAATGGACCTCTGAAGATCACCAAACCCCCCTGCCAGAGCAGGATCACCTAGAGAACACCACACAGAAACACATCCAAGCAGGCCTTGAAAATCTCCAGAGATGGAGAGTCCACCACCTCTCTGGGCAGCCTGTTCCATGTGCCCTGCCACCCTGAAAGTGAGGAAGTTCCTTCTCATAGAATCATAGAATGCTTTAGGTTGGAAAGGGACCACAAAGGTCATGTTTGGATGGAACTTCCTATTTTTGTGTTTATGCTCACTGCCTCTTCTCCTGTTACCAGGGCTCTCTGAGAAGTTGTGGCCCTATCTTCTTGACACCCAACCCTTAGATATTTGCAAGCATTAGTAAGATTCTCCCTCGGTCTCCTGTTCTCCAAGCTAAACATCCTCAGCTCTCTCAGCCTTTCCACATAAGTGAGAAGTTCCTGTCATGCTCAGGTGATGCAGGAGATGACATGAGATGTGTAGTCCCCCAGCAGAAACTATATGAGCATCCATGATCACAGCCAGGATGTGCCATGATGCATTCGGGAGTGAGTAATGGACATTAGATGATCAGAGAGCTGGAGCACCTCTGCTATGGGGACAAGCTGAGAGAGCTGGGGCTGTTCAGCCTGGAAGAAACAAGGCTCCAGGAAGCACTTCCAGTACCTGAAGGGGGCCCACAAGAAAAACAGAAAGGGACTTTTGAGAGTGGCTTGTTGTGATAGGATAGGAGAGAATCGATTGAAGCTTAAGGAGGGCAGATTTAGGCAGAAAATTAGCAAGAAATTCTTGACAGTGAGGGTGGTGAGGCATTGGCACAGGTTGCACATGGATGCCCCCTCCCTGGAGGTGTTCAAGGCCAGGTTGGATGAGACATTGAAGAACCTGGGCTAGGCAAAGGTGTCCCTGGCCATGGCAGAGGGGGTGGAACTGGATGATCTTCAAGGCCCCTTCCAACCCAACCCCTTCTTGGGGGTGCTGGTGGACGATAAGCTCAACCTGAGTTTTAGTGTTGTTCTTGCAGCCCAGAGAGCAACCAGAGCCTGGGCTGCAGCAAGAGCAGTGTGGGCAGATGGGTGAGGGAAGTGGTCCTGCCCCTCTGCTCCACACTGCTGAGACCCCACCTGGAGTACTGTGTCCAGTTCTGGAGCCCCTGGGACAAGAGGGATGTGGAGGTGCTGGAAGGTGTCCAGAGAAGGGCCACGAGGGTGAGCAGAGGGCTGGAGCTGCTCTGCTGTGAGGAGAGACTGAGGGAGTTGGGGCTGTGCAGTCTGGAAAGAGAAGGTTCCCAGCTGAGATTCTTGTGGCCTTTCAGTATCTTAAGAGGGCTTAGAAGAAAGCTGGGGAAGGACTTTTGAGGCTGTCTGGGGGGGAATGGAACCAAGCTAGAAATGTAGAGATTCAGACTGGATGTGAGGAAGAAGTTCTTCATCATGAGACTTGAGACTGTGTCCTCTTGTTCTATTGCTGGTTACCTCTTCTCCCAGGCAACCAGCAACAGAACAAGGGGACAGAGTCTCAAGTTGTGCCAGGGTAGGTCTAGGCTGGATATTAGGAAGAAGTTCTTCCCAGAGAGAGTGATTGGCATTGGAATGGGCTGCCCAGGGAGGTGGTGGAGTCACCATCCCTGGGGGTCTTCAAGAAAAGCCTGGATGAGGCACTCAGTG
Organism: Pogoniulus pusillus; assembly: GCF_015220805.1. Classification (NCBI taxonomy): domain Eukaryota; kingdom Metazoa; phylum Chordata; class Aves; order Piciformes; family Lybiidae; genus Pogoniulus; species Pogoniulus pusillus. The sequence goes on from NC_087270.1 coordinate 2,106,994, forward strand.
CCATGGTCTGGTTGATTGGATAGGGCTGGGTGCTAGGTTGGACTGGATGAGCTTGGAGGTCTCTTCCAACCTGCTTGATTCTATGATTCTATGATTCTATGAGGGCGGTGAGAGCCTGGAAGGGGTTGCCCAGGGAGGTGGTGGAAGCCTCATGGCTGGAGGTGTTTAAGGCCAGGCTGGATGAGGCTGTGGCCAGCCTGATCTAGTGTGAGGTGTCCCTGGGCATGGCAGGGGGGTTGGAATTAGATAATCCTTGTGGTCCCTTCCAACCCTGACTGATTCTGTGATTCTATGAACCTATGATTCTATGAACCTTGGAGTCATTCTGGTAGCAGGCAAACACAGAGCCTGACTTCCCCATCAGCATCAGAAAGTGCCTCCTTGCCCTTCTGCCACCCCACTGGAGGACTTGGGCTAATAAAAGCTGCTTCTAAAATTAATAAAGTGATACCTAGGAGATTAATCTCCCTGATAAGCAGACAGCAGCGTGACTGGATAGGGCCTGTGGCTCAGACAAAGGGGTTTGTGGAGCAGGAGCAGGTAAAAGACGGATGGTTTGTTAAACATTGCCAGCATACTTTGCTGGTGCCATTCCTCGGTCACAGCTAATGGCAGACAGGGCATTGTGAGGCAGATGCAGCTGCTCCCTGCAGCCAGCTCCAACGCCCTTCCTTATCTCTGCTGGTCGTGAAGGGGGTTTCAGGGCTTTGCATGGAAAACATTCCTGACGGTCTCGAGATGTGAAAAATCCCCACCCGGCGTGGGCAGCCGGAGAGAAGCTGGCGGTGCTGGCCCAGCTGCCGCAGCTGGAGGGAGAGCTGCTGCCCTCTGCTTTGCCTTGCCCCCTCCTAAACGCATTAGGCAAGGTCCAAGGAGTGCCCAAAAGGTGTTGAGCAAGGTGGACTTTGCCCCAGCCTCTCGATAAGGGCTGCCTGTCCTTCCACCCCAGAGGCCCAAGTGATTTTCCCTAAGAGCTGGGGAGGAAAAACTCTACAGGATCAAAATTGGCTTAGCAAACAAAATCACTGCAGAACCTCTTTTGTACTCCCTCAGCAAGGGCAAAGCTTTTGCTGCCTTTGTCCTGGGAGGCTTGGACAGCAAAAGGAGAGCTGATCACATCAACATCTCCACTTCATTAGCTCCTCCACTTTTTCATTGAGCTCTCTACTTATTTTTTTTTTTTCATCAGCTTCTCTCTTTCTTCACCAGCTCCTCTACTTCTCCATCAGCTCCTCTGTTTCTTTGTCAGCTTTTCTGTTTCTTCATCACCTCCTCTGTTTCTTCATCAGCTCCCCTGCTTTTCCATCAGCTCTTCTGTTTCTTCGTCAGCTCCTCTGCTTTTGCATCAGGTCCTCTGCTTCTTTGTCAGCTTCTCTGCTTCTTTGTCATCTCCTCTGCTTCTTTGTCAGCTTCTCTGCTTCTTTGTCATCTCCTGTGCTTCTTCATCATCTCGTCTGTTTCTTCGTCATCTCCTCTGCTTTTCCATCAGGTCCTCTGCTTCTTTGTCATCTCCTCTGCTTCTTTGTCATCTCCTCTGCTTCTTTGTCATCTCCTCTGCTTCTTTGTCAGCTTCTCTGCTTCTTTGTCATCTCCTGTGCTTCTTCATCATCTCGTCTGTTTCTTCGTCATCTCCTCTGCTTTTCCATCAGGTCCTCTGCTTCTTTGTCATCTCCTCTGCTTCTTTGTCATCTCCTCTGCTTCTTTGTCAGCTTCTCTGCTTCTTTGTCAGCTTCTCTGCTTCTTCGTCATCTCCTCTGCTTCTTCATTACCTCCTCTGTTTCTTCATCAGCTCCCCTGCTTTTCCATCAGCTCCTCTGTTTCTTCGTCATCTCCTCTGCTTCTTTGTCAGCTTCTCTGCTTCTTTGTCATCTCTTCTGTTTCTTCATCATCTCCTCTGCTTTTCCATCAGGTCCTCTGCTTCTTTGTCAGCTCCTCTGCTTCTTTGTCAGCTTCTCTGCTTCTTCATCATCTCCTCTGTTTCTTCGTCGTCTCCTCTGCTTCTTTGTCATCTCCTCTGATTCTTCACCAGCTTCTCTGTTTCTTCATCAGCTTTGCTGCTTCTTAAACTTCTCTGCTTCCTCCTCAGCTTCGCTGCTCCTTCTGAACTTCTTTGCTTCTTCATCACCTTCCCCGCTTCTTCCTTCCTCAGGTGGCCCACCCGAAATGAAACCACTAAAGAATGGCATGTCAGGGCCACCCGGGCGCCCTCCAGCATCAATTACCATCAGCCCGGAGGTCTCGGGGGCTCGTTCTGTTGTAAGAGCCCCATCTATTTTGATTTCCACCCAGACGGGCTCGCTGGTGTCGCCCTGTCTGCGCGTCCCTCCCCTCCTAACCCTTGAACCCCTTGGCTGGTTTCACTCACATTGGGCAAGACAATAGCCGTCTGGAAGCTCATTAAGTCCTTAGCAAGGTTTGTGGACATAGGCATCTGTGAGCAGGCAAGAGGCTGGGGGATGGCTTTGGGGTTAAATCCCCCTGCCTGGGACCCCTCTGCCCCCTCCCCCAGGGAGTGCAGGAGTCCATTGCCCCACCACCTGAGATGCTTCCTAGGTTTTGCTTTTAATTTGGGGGTAGAATTTTCCACCTCCTTTGAATCCTTCTCAGTGTTTTTTTGCTTGCAATCTCTCTCTCTCTCTTTTCCTGTAGCAGACCAGCCAGGATATTTAAGGGGTGTGTGGGGGATAACTAATGGCATTATAACACTATTTATTACCTTTCTTGGGCACCTTAACAATGCTGAGTCACACCAGGGGGTCAGGACAGCTCCAAGGATATGAAATCTTTCTCAGGGGTGGGCCAGCAGGCTCTGCCAAAGGTAGCATGAGCAGTTCTGGAGGCTAGGATGTGTTCATGAGCCAGAGGTGTCTTGCATGAGCCATATCTGCCAGGCAGGACCTACCTCAGATAAGACAAGTCCAGCTACACACAGGGTGGATGTTTCCTGCGTTGCTCAGTGGGGATGGGTGGCAAATATTTCCCCTTTGCCTCCCAGCACCTCAGCCTGGATCTGGGATCATTAAATTTCACACAAGCATGGCTCAGGCACTTTGGATGTCTGGAGGGAAGCAGTGATGAAATGTAGGATGTCCAAAAATAGCCAAGAGAAAGATTTCCCCCCCCCAACACAGATTAGTTATTTATTAACATCATCACCATCATCATCATTGTTATGTTCATAGAATCACAGAATTGTTTTGGTTGAAAAAGACCTCCAACATCATTGGATCCAACCACTGACCTAAGACCACCATGGCCACTAAACCATGTTCCAAAGTGCCATTGGCCATGCATTTCTTGAACACCTTCAGGGATGGGGACTCCACCACCTCCCTGGGCAGCCTCTTCCAATGCCTGACCACTCTTGAAGGAAAACAAAATTCTTCCTAATATCCTACCTGGCACAATTTCAGGCCACTTCCTCTTGTCCTGTCACCTGATACTAGCAATAAGAGCCCAACTCCCACCTCACTCCAACCTCCTTTCAGGGAATTGTAGAGAGCAGTGAGGTCTCCCCTCAGTCTCCTCCTCTCCAAACTAGGCCATGCCAAACGTTGTTGTTGTTATTCTTACTACCAGTATTCCCCCTCCTTTTCTTCTTGGAGCAGAACCCCTTCATTCTGGACCCGAATTTGATCTTGTTTTGCCAGAAGGATTCGTATCAACGTGGCTGGTTCTTGTGGTGAGAGGGGCTGGGTGATGAGGAGCTCTGACCCACCTCAGCTGGGCTGCATAGAAGGCTTCAATTTATAGTAGGGAGGTTGGAAGGGACTCTAGGGGTCATCTAATCCAGGCTCCCTGCAGTAAGCAAGAACTTCAGCAAGGCCTTTGACACTGTCCCCCACAGCAAACTCCTGGCTAAGCTGCCAGCCCATGGCTTGGATGGCAACACTCTGTGCTGGGTTAGGAACTGGCTGGAGGGACGAGCCCAGAGAGTGGTGGTGAATGGTGCCACATCCAGCTGGCAGCTGTCACTGGTGGTGTCCCTCAGGGATCAGTGCTGGGCCCCATCCTCTTTAACATCTTCATAGATGATCTGGATGAGGGCATGGAGTCAGTCATCAGCAAGTGTGCAGGTGACACCAAGCTGGGGGCAGATGTGGCTGGGTTGGAGGGCAGAAGGGCTCTGCAGCAGGACCTTGACCGCCTGCACAGATGGGCAGAGTCCAAGGGGATGGCTTCAATAGCTCCAAGTGCAGGGTGCTGCACTTTGGCCACAGCAACCCCATGCAGAGATACAGGCTGGGGTCGGAGTGGCTGGAGAGCAGCCAGACAGAGAGGGATCTGGGGGTGCTGATTGATACCTGCCTGAACATGAGCCAGCAGTGTGCCCAGGTGGCCAAGAGAGCCAGTGGCATCCTGGCCTGCATCAGGAATGGTGTGGCCAGCAGGAGCAGGGAGGTCATTCTGCCCCTGTACTCTGCACTGGTTAGACCACACCTTGAGTGCTGTGTTCAGTTCTGGGCCCCCCAGTTTAGGAGGGACATTGAGATGCTTGAGTGTGTCCAGAGAAGGGCAACAAGGCTGGGGAGAGGCCTTGAGCACAGCCCTACGAGGAGAGGCTGAGGGAGCTGGGATTGGTTAGCCTGGAGAAGAGGAGGCTCAGGGGTGACCTCATTGCTGTCTACAACTACCTGAGGGGAGGTTGTGGCCAGGAGGAGGTTGCTCTCTTCTCTCAGGTGGCCAGCACCAGAACGAGAGGACACAGCCTCAGGCTGCACCAGGGGAGATTTAGGCTGGAGGTGAGGAGAAAGTTCTTCCCTGAGAGAGTCATTGGACACTGGAATGGGCTGCCCAGGGAGGTGGTGGAGTCGCCGTCCCTGGAGCTGTTAAGGCAGGACTGGATGTGGCACTTGGTGCCATGGTCTGGCCTTGAGCTCTGTGGTAAAGGGTTGGACTTGATGATCTGTGAGGTCTCTTCCAACCCTGATGATACTGTGATACTGTGTGATAAGCAGGGACATCCTCAACTAGGTGGTTGATGTCCTGTTGGCACATCCTCTTCATCACATAGCATCACAGAATTATAAAGTACTTTCTGTTGGAAAAGACCATTGAGTCCAACTGATAAACCAGCACTGCCAGGTCACCCTCAGACCACCTCCCTCAGCACCACATCTACACACCTTTTTATCCCTGCAGGGATAGTGACTCCACCACTGTCCTCATAAGCCTCTTCTAGGGCTTGATAACTCTTTTGGGGAAGAAATTGTTCCTAAACCTCCCCTGGCACAATTTGAGGTAATTTCCTCTTGTCCTATTTGTTCCTTGACAGAAGATAGCAACTTTCACCTCATTACAATTTCCTTTCAGGTTTGCTTCTCCCTCTGGTTCCTCACCACTGCCTTTGCAGGTGCTGCTGGAGCCCCAGCAACAAATCCTCCAGGAGCAAGGTGACCTGAAGAAAGAAGCATCATGCCCCAGAGCAGCTCTCACCCGGTTCAGTGAAGCCTGTCCCCATCCCTGGCCAAGGGGTCCACATCATGAGAAGTTCCAGCAGCTCAGCTAGGATCCAGCCACCTCAGTTTCATGGTTCAGTGAGCCCAGGCAGTGATGGAGATGATTCCTCACACCAAAGTGCTTTATCTGGTGGCAGATAAACCTGTAGTAGAAACATGCTGGCAGCATGTTCCTGCCAGGGGCATTATATTTGCTTGGAATAAAAGGCAGCAGACTTCAATGGGCAAGGATATTGTTCTGGTAACCCTAACAGAAATGACTCTGGGTCCTGCCAGGTTACAAAGCTCCTGTGAAGCAGCTCCTGCCGGTGCACTTAATGCCCATTGTTAGTGCAGAGCTCCTGTGCACGATCACCCTGCTTTGAAGTAGGGGAGGCAGGCTCTGTGATTTCCCTTTCCTTTCCTTTCCTTTCCTTTCCTTTCCTTTCCTTTCCTTTCCTTCTTTCCTTTCCTTTCCTTTCCCTTTCCTTTCCTTTCCTTCCTTTCTTCCTTTCCGTTCCCTTTCCTTTCCTTTCCTTTCCTTTCCTTTCCTTTCCTTTCCTTTCCTTTCCTTCCTTTCCTTTCCTTTCCTTTCCTTTCCTTTCCTTTCCTTTCCTTTCCTTTCCTTTCCTTTCCTTTCCTTTCCTTCAGTTCCTTTGTCCTAACTCTATTTCCCCAAGTCCATGATATAGGCTGGAAGCGAAACTTTGAGCATGTAGGGTACAGCAGCAAACTCCTGCTCTGCTCCAGATTTGTGCTGCACAGACATAAGGGAGAGCTAGGGAGAGTTTGCTCTGGTTTGAGAACCTCTGGAGCTGGGTTGTTTGGCTTGTGTCATGTTCTGGACAGGGACAGGGAGTGCCTGTGGTGCCATGAAGTGCCAATGCAATGGATGGTCAGCCAGCTGCTGAATTCCAGAGCAAGGGTTAAGACATGTTGGGAGGTCTCCGTGGGGATGCTGTGGAGAAGAGAAGACTTTGAGGAGACCTTGGAGCAGGCTTCCAGTACCTGAAAGAGGCCTGCAGGAAGGCTGAGGAGAGGCTATTGACAAGGGCTTGTAATGACAGGATGAGGAGGAATGGGTTTGAAGTGGCAGAGGGCAGTGGCAGATTCAAACTGAATGTTAGGAAGTGCTTTCCAGTGAGGGTGGTGAAACACTGGCACAGGTTGCCCAGGGAGGTTGTTCAAGAAGATGTTCAAGACCTTGAGAGACCTATTCTAGTGGGAGGTGTCCCTGCCTGTGGGGGGGGGGGGGGGGGGGGGGTTGGAACTGGATGAGCTTTGAGGCCCCTTCCAACCTAAACCATTCTGTGATTCCATGATTCTCACCCCACTCTTCTCCAGATGAAGAGGCCTCCTGTGCCAGTGTTTCACTGGGTTTTCAATCACTGCCACTATGTGAATCCCCTCTTCAGAGTCCAGAACCCCTTCTGCAGCCAGACAATCTCTCAATACCCCTCCCTCACCCAGACTCCCCTTTAATACCTGGGGTGGATTACAAGGGCTGGGGCTAGGAGGTTGAGAGAGGTTCTCCTCCTCCTCTAATCTGCTCTAGTGAGGTTGCACCTGGAGTACTGTGTCCAGTTCTGGGTCCAGGTCAAGAAGGACATAGAACTGCTGAAGAGAGTCCAGCACAGAGCCACAAAGGTGATGAAGGCAATGGAACAGCTCTGTTAGGAGGAGAGCCTGAGGGAGCTGGGGCTGTGCTGCTGGGAGAGGAGGAGCTGAGAGGTGACCTCAGCAATGGTTCTCAAGGTGTGCAGGTGAGTGGCAGGAGGCTGGAGCCAGGCTCTGCTGGGTGATGCCCAGTGCCAGGCCAAGGGGCACTGGCTGGAAGCTGAGCCATAGGAAGTTTAATTTAAACATGAGGAGGATTCTTTTCCCCTATGAGGGTGCCAGAACCCTGGCACAGGCTGCCCAGAGGGGTTGTGGAGTCTCCCTCTCTGGAGATATTCCAAACCCACCTGCATGTGTTCCTGTGTGATCTGCTCTAGGAGATCCTGCTCTGGCAGGGAGGATTGACTGGTTGATCTCTGGAGCTCCCTTCCAGCCCCTGACATTCTGTGATTCCACAATGCCTCTGTGATACCCATCCAGCACCCCTCAGGAAGGAGCTGGGGCAGAGCTGCTGGGTGCCATGCAGCCAACTCCCTCTCTCTCTCTCTCTCTCTCTGCCTCTCCCTTCTCTCTGCTGACGGATTTTGTTATCCAATTTAAATGGCGAGGATTTGAAATGCCACCTGAGTTAAAAGGACCTGATTAAAACCGTAGCCTCATCAGGGTCCTCCAACATGCAGTTGCATCTCTGTATTTACATTAGTGTCAACTTTAATTTAAATTCTGCATAACTATATTTGCTCCCCCTAAATTCGTTCGCCCGGAGCGCGGCGCAAATTACTCTGCGCTAACTGCACTTTCTCATTGTCTATGGCGGAGTGGTTCGGAAATTAGCACCCTAAGTGAGTGCTGGGAAGTGTCATTCCGCCTCTTTAACGTCTCATTAATGAACCAGTCTGGGCTGGGAGCAGCATGGTGCCCCGAGGAGGGTGAGAAGCTGCCCTGCTCCCTGAGCTCCTGGCGTTACTTTGCTCCAGCTGAGCCTCCTGGCTCGTCGCTCAGGCTTTTTGGGTGGTGAATTTGGATCAGCTTGGGCACGTTTGGCCCTGGTGAGAATGCTTCTGGAGTAGTTTCCAGTTTGCAGAAACACACAGAATCACAGAAACACCCAGGTTGGAAAAGCTCCTCTGGATCACCAAGTCCAGGGAGGTGGTTGAATCCCCATCCCTGGAGGTGTTTCAGAGAACCAGAGATCACAGAATCACAGCACCATGCAGGTTGGCAAAGCCCCTCAGGAGCACCAAGGCCAACCTAGAACCCTACTCTACAAGATTCACCTTCAACCATAACCCCAGGCACCACATCCAAACCACCCTTAAACACAGCCAGGCTGGGTGACTCCACCAACTCCTTGGACAGCTCATTCCAGTCCCTGACCACTCTCTCCCTGAAAAACTTCTTCCTAATGTCCAATCTAAACCTTTCCAGCCTCAGCTTGAGGCCATTTCCCCCTTTCTCTCTCTCTAATTCCCTGTGAGAGAAGCCCAGCAGCTACCTCTCCACGATGTCCCTTCAGGTAGTTGTAGACAGCAATGAGGTCTTCCTTCAACCTCTTATTCCTCAAACTAACCACCCCAGCTCCCTCAGTCACTCTTCTTAAGATTTATTTGTTCTCCAGGCCCTTCCCCAGCTTCTTTGCCCTCCTCTGGACCTGCTCCAGCACCTCCACATCTCTCTTCTATTGCAGTGTGGTTCTCAGCTCCCCAGTTCAATGGAGGCTCTGAGGATGATGAAGGAACTGGAAGATGTAATGAAGAAAGGCTGAGAGAATTGAGTCTGTTTAGCCTGGAAAAGAGGATTCCAAGAGGAAATCTTATTAGTGCTTATAAATATCTAGAGGGTGGATGTCAAGAAGAAGGGGCCAGGCTCTTCTTAACGGTGTCCTGGGATAGAACAAGGAGCAATGGATACAAACTAGAGCACAGGAAGTTCCACTTCAACATGGAGGAAATTTTCTTTACTGTAAGGATGCCATAGCCCTGGAGCAGGCTGCCCAGAGAGGTTGTGGAGTCTCCTTCTCTGGAGACTTTCAATACTCATCTAGATGCTCTCCTCTGTAACCTGCCTCAGATGATCTGGCTTTGGCAATGGGGACAGACCAGATTGTCTTCAGAGGTCACTTCCAACTCCTACAATTCTATGCTTCTATGATGCTTTGCTTCTAATTGGAGGACTTTAATACCTGCTCTGCAGATGCCAGGTATGAAGGTCAAGCTCTTGATGAAAGAGCAAAGCTTGGATGTCCTAAAATGGACACCAGTGTCAGTTTTTTCTTTAGTGTTGTGCTAAAGAAGATGTCAGTTCCAATTTGCGAGCCCCCCAGACTCATTCCTCACCCTTTCAGGTGGCAAACTGGGCTCAGTTTGGGCAGATTTGCCCAGGGATGTGGTTGAGGTCCCATCCCTGGAGACGTTCAACACCAGACTTTGTGTGGTCCAGGACAGCCTGATCTAGTTGGAGGCATCGCTGCTCACTGCAGAGTGGCTGCCCAAGATGGCCTTTGAGTGTCCCTTCCAACCCAATGCAATCTGTGAATTTTGGGGCCTTTAATGGCTGCTCCATAACTGTCAGGGATGAGGGTCAAGCTCTGGATGAAAGAGAGCCTAAGTGTCCTAAGATGACCACCACCAACAACTTTTCTTTAGCACTGGGCCTTCAAAATGAAAGTTAAATTGGACTTGATGGTCCTCATGAGCCTCTTCCATCTGGAGATGTTCTCTGGAATACAAATGCAGTCACATAAAACAGAGCATCCCAACTGCAAAGAGTGGTTTTACTCTTTGGGGGTAAAAATACCACACTGTGAGGTCACAAAATCCCTTTTCAGGAGAGATTCAATAGCCAGACACCTCTGGACCGTGATTGTTTGCTCATGGTAGGTTCATCCCCTTGCTGCAGCACCCCCGGGTGTGGAGCTCGGCCAGGTGCTCAGCTCCTTTGGGCACACGTGGGGTCAGCTCTTAAAGCAGCGGAGAGACAATAGGAGCCCTCCTGCCTTTCAGCCTGTCCTCCTGACCACCCACCAGGGAAGAAGGGGGAAAGGGAGGAGATAAAAAAAGCCACCAAACCCTACAACAACAAAAAGAAGGGCCGGTGGCTTCTCAGATTTTTGTGGCTGCGTTTAAAGTCGCTGTTTCCTGCAGGTGCCCTGGGTGCCTGCGAACGCTGAGCATCAGCTCAGCCAGGCAGACGTTTTCTTTAGTCCTCAGCATTTTGCCTTTTCACCTCGTAAAACCCTTTCAAGCTAAATAAACCTGACGACAAGAGCAGCCTGGCTCCCAAAACCAACAGCCTAGGGTAGGACAAAGAGTAAAAATAGAAAAGCACCCCCCCCCCCCCCCCCCAGTAGCAGCGGCAGCAGCAGCAGCGCTGAGCTCAAAGGGTGAACGCAGCCCACGCCGGAGCCTCCGACCTTGATACCTATTTATTTTTAATTACAGCATTTGCCTGCCTGCTCAGCGATGACACGAGGAAGGCAAAACAAGTGGTGGCTCGGGGGGATTAAAGGACAGAGGGTGATCTTCAGGGAGGGAAAGGGAATGGAGGTGACTGCCTCGGCGCGGCAGGACCTGCCCCTGCGAGGGTATTGCCGCTGCCGCTTGTATCCGGGTCGCAGGAGATGGATCCCACCGCTGCTCCGCAAGGACAGCGAGCGCTGAGCCTAGTAAAACTCTGCAGGCTGGTTGGGACTTGTAGAAATATGCGATGTGGTGGCTTTGCGGCTCTGTCTCCAGCCCGCCGTGGCAAAGTCCTTTGCAAATTTGCAGCTCCGCAGCTCCAAGGTGAAAGGCTTCCGAATTTTAGCAGCGCCGTCCCCGGACCGTGAGGACAATGTCCTCTGCGTGTCTGCAGCTCTGCGTCCCCACGCCACAAGGGCAATGGCCTTTATCTTCTCAGAGCGTGGCACTTCTGCACGCTCTGAGCGAGGAAGTGGAGGCATGCACAGGGATGTGGAAGGGGACGGATGGGGACACACGGGCAGCAGTGTACCACTGGTGCCTTGGTTTCTTTCCCAACCGCTGCAGCTCAGCAGGAAACCCAAGCAGAAGACAAGGGTACCCCCCCCCAAAAAAAACCAAAGGTTTCTCAGCCATCCCCAGCGAGCAAAATCAAGCCGCAGGAGCTGGCTTGTCCCCAAGCATTGGTGAGTGGCCCCGGGGGTGACTCCAGCATCCAGAAGAGTGAGGAGGGGGTTTCACAGGGAGGACATACAGTAGAGGCCAGGCGAGATTTGGGTGGATAAGTCAAAGGCCTGCCTTAGCTGCAGCTGTGCTCTTATCTGGCTGGAGGAAGAGGCTGAACAACAAAAGAAGCTAAGAAGCCGGGTTGATGCATGGGAAAGCCATTGGCCGAGCATTGTGACTGCCCTTCTGCTGAGCAAATAGTTCAAACTGTTCATTCCCATCTCCTATTCTCTCCCTGGTACATTGTTTGTGTCCTTGCATTTCATTCTGCAAGGAAGATTGCTCTCTGGGCCTATAAGCAAACAGTCCAGAAAAGAGCCAACTATCCTCTCCTTTTCCCTGGAGAACTAGCATTTTTATTTCAGCTCCAAGCTGTCAAAGAGCTGGAGAGTTTGTCAGTATCCTGAATTAATTGCTTTAAGCTGGAGCAGCCTACACCAGCCACCAAATGTCCAGAAGATGTTTATTAATAGTGTTTCCTCTAGGTTTTTTGGGGTTGTTTTGGGTTTTCTTTCCTTGTTTTCTTTTTGCTGGGTTTTGTGGTGGTTTGGGGTTTGTTGGGGTTTTTTTTTTTTGTTGTTGTTGTTGTTCCAAGCTGTCCTCCCCTGTATAGTGCCCTCTGTTCAGCATCAGACAAGGCTGACAAAATGAAGGCTGCTCATAGGGAATTAATAAAAAGCTCCTGAGGTATTGTCAGCCTCATCCTGTCTGCACAACGGGCAGGGAAAACCTCCCATCAGGACTTTTGGGGCAAGAGGGAGAAGACAAATTGCTGGAGAAGGAGCAAGCCCTCGTTTAAACACAAATATCTCCAGTAATTAACGAAAGTGGCGAGGAAATTACTGATGGCTGAAAGAGGGGGAAAAGAATTAAAAAGGAATACATGGCAGGTAAATGGTTTTGTGTTTAAACATGATATATTTTAAAGGGTTCCCCAGCGTGAAAGTCCCTGTTTAAGGGAATGAAGTAATAAACCAATTTATATACCAATAGAAAGTCGAGATCCTGAGTGCCTTTGTGTAAATTTTCCACTTGACTTTTCATTATCTACCTGCACAAAATCAATCTATATGTATGGGATCAACATGCAATATGAGAGATAAAAGACAAAATAAATGTGCTTTGCATATCCCGCAGATAAAAGCCGCCAGGGGCTGCAGGAGCTGCCTCCTGCTCAGGCAGATGCCTTCTGCCAAAAGAAAAAGAAAACAAAAGAGAAAAGGAAAAGAAAAAGAAAAGAAAAAATCGTTTTGCAAAGGGAAAAGGAGCAAAGCAAGAGTGGTGCTTCTTAGGTGCTTGAAATATTGATCCTGTCAAATGAGCAGTGGTTAATAAGTAACTTGGGGAAAAGACGCCGGCTCTTGCTTTGCTCCCTGTTGGAGCACGGACACAACTCTCAGCTGTCTCCGGGCTCCTGGGCAGCAGAGCAGGACCTTCTGCATCCCAAGCCCTGACATATACCCAACCTTGACCCTTCCCAAACCTCATTGCCTCATTCCTCACGTCCTCGCCTGCAAAAGGAAAGGGCATCCTATCGCATCGACTGTTTGCATGCTATGATGGCTCACCTTCACCTCACCCCAGCTTGAGCCATTCCTGACCCAAAATTTCCCATTTCACCTGAGAGAAAAGTACAGCTGTTGGAAAGGGGCAGGGGAGGGGAGGGTGTGGGGGGGTGGAGTGTGGGGATCAGCTCTGTTAATTGATTTGGCTTAACTTCATAACAGTTCTGGGTCACCGGAAACAAGAACGTAGCTCAGCAGATGGAAAGCGCTCCCGATCTTGATAACACACCTCCACAAGTACAGCTTTTGCTCAAGAGGCCTCGGCACCCCCCAACAAAACCAGCACCTGCTGTATTTAACAGCACCTGAAATACCTGCACACACACCCCCCCACACCCCACACCCCCCCTTTATAAGCCAATGAGCCTGGACTTTGAGTGCTTTCCCCCTACAACCACTCCTCCCCCTTCCCTCTTCCAGGACCTGGCCGGTGCTTGACTTTTCATTACAACAATGCCTGTCTGGTTTCATGGATCCCTACATCTTTCAGAGCTGGGTAATAGCATCCTCCTTTCTTGGTTGTTTTGTGTTTTTTTTTTTTTTTCCTTTATGCTCAGGTGAAGAGGCAGAACCTCCTCATGTGGGGTTTGGTTGGCTTCCTCCCCCCCTCTCCCACCCCCCTTTAGTAACAGGATATACAAAAGGTTAAGAGGCACTTCATCAGCTCCAGCCCCCTCCCTGGGTGGAGGTTCTGATTTCTGCAGAAAGCCCATCCCTGTCTCTGCAGCAGCAGAGCCTGTCACCCTGCTTGATGTATTCCTCCTCTTAGCATCCTTGTGCCAGGGGAAAGCAGCCCTGCTCCAGCCAACGGGCAGGGAAGCACCTGGCTCCTGCTGATTTTATTGCTTTGAGGGTCCCTGCACGTCTCTGGGCTCTGGCAGCCCTACAGTAGGATTGGACATGGGCATCAGTTTTTTTACCTTTCCTTCTGCAAAAGGCCCTTTCCAGCCTCTTCCCTTCTTCTCTCCTTAAAAATCCAGGCAAGAGAGAAGTGATGGGTGGTGGGGGAAGGCAGGAAATGAGCCAAAACAGAGAAAAGCAGGGCTGAGATGTTGCCTTTCCAAACCAGAGTTTGTCAGGATGCTCTGCCATGGTCTCAACATCTGCAGCTATTTTATTAGTTTGCTAACGATGCCTCAGATTGGACCCAGGGGTGACAGAAAGTCCTGGCAACCCCTTTTGAACCAGCTTCAACTTCTGCCCCCTGTCCAACTGCCTCCCCCTCATCCATGCCCTCCCAGCCATCAGCTTAGGAAGGATACACATCCCCAGACAGGGCTCTGAGGCAGCTTCTCATGAAGAAAATGGGTTCGCTCATCCCCACATCTGTCCCTTCCCATGGGAAAAAAAACTGATTTCTTGCCACTAGGGATAGAAATAGCCACAGTGGTGGTGAGGAGGAAGCAGAAAGAGCCCCAAAGTCAGGAATGGTAGGAATGCTGTGGCATAGAAAGAGGTTTAATCATCATTTCGGGGGTATTTTTGGTTGTTGGCATTTGTTCTCCTCCTCAAAGCCTTTCCTGAGCTGGCTGTTAGCTCAGCATCAAGGTGCATTCCCTCAAAGGGCTCCACAAATTAACTCATTCCTCAGCTTTCTCTAGACGTTGTTACAAGGTGCTGCTGGTTGAGTTATTTTCTCCCTTGAATCCCGAAAGAATCCACCCTGGGCAAAGTCCCTTCTTCAGCATGCTCCAGACCAGGATCATGCTCCTGCCCATTCCCGTTGGGAACTGCTGGAGCGTGAGACAGGTATCACACATGAGGACAGACACAAAGAGGTGATCGGAGATGGGAATCTGTGCCTTTAATAGGGGATGTGTACATGGCAGCAGCACACAAGCCCAGGAGTATGCCCCAGCCACCCCTGCTGCTGGTTCTTTGTGCCACTAAAATAAATACAGGAGAGCAAAAAGTGGGTTTGGGATGCAGGAGGCTACCAGTGACAGGCAAAGCATCTGGATTTCTCCCATATCCTTCAGTATTGATGGTTTCAGTATGGGTATGGGAAGTTAAGCCTCCTCGTTCACACTCTTCCATGCTGTTGGCATCTCTTTCCCAGCTGTGGAGAGATGAGGCACATTCTTTTTGCTGCTTCTGGAGGTAAAACCCAGCAGAAAGTCAGTTCCTCCCTAGCCAGGAGTGAACATCTTGCTCTAGCCTTATTGATGGGTGACCTGCACAGGTAGATCTGGACAAGAGATCTCCCAGCAACAAGGACCTGACTGCAGAAATCTGCCTTTCTGCCCCCACGGTTTATAAAACCTCACACTCTGGGAGGTGGAAGACAGCAGGAGGGACCTGCTGCTGTGGTCCTCACTACGTTGCCCATTCCCACATCAGCGAGGTTGCCCATGACCTTAGCTGACTGCTTCCAGCTGAGCCTTGGGAAAGGGGCTCTGTGCCCACAGTCCTGAGCCTCTGTAAAGGGGATCTGTGAGTGAAGGGATTTACAGAAGATGGAATGGGAGATGGGAAGGCTGTAAGGAGAGGTGAAGTGTTGGCACTGTGGAAAGGAAGAGAGAAGGAAGGGAGGGTAAGAAGAGAAGGGGGGGTGAGAAGAAAGAAAAGAGAAAACCGGAAAGAAACTGAAAAAAAAAATGGGAAAGAGAAAAAAGGGAAAGAGGGGGAAAGGAAAGAATGGGAAAGAAATGGGAAATGGAAAAGAAATGGGAGAAAGGAAAATGGAGGAAATGAAAATGTAGGGAGAAGAAAAAGAGAGAAAAAAGAAAGGGGGAAATAGAAAAAAACAAAGGGGGGAAATAGAAAGAAAGGGGGGGAAACGAAAAACGAAGGAAAGGGAAAGGAAAGGAGAAAAAGGAAGAAAGGAGAGGGGAAGGGAAAGGGTGAAAAAGAAAAAGCAAATTAAGTGAGAAAAGAAAATAAGGGAGAGAAGGGCAGAGAAAGATGTGAAAGAAGAGAATAAGGGGGAACGAAAGCAAGGGAGACAATTGAAAGATATGGGGAAAGGTAATTAAAAAGGGAAAGAGAGGAAAGAAAAGAAAGGAGAAAAAGGGAAGGAAGTAGAAAGAAAAGAATGAGGGTACAAAAAAGAAAGAGGGGTAAGGAAATAAAAATGTTTTAAAAGGCAAAAACGGGAAAAGGGAAATGGGTAATGAAAGCATAGGAAAGAATGAGGAGAAAAGAAAGTAAAGGGGGGGGAAGAAAGGGAAGAGAAAGGGCAAAAGGGAAAGAAGCTGAAAAGGGGGTAAGAAAATAAACGGGAAGGGGGGGATGGAGAGAAAAGAACATGAGAGAAAGGGAACGAAATAGTGAAAAAAAAAAGGGGGAGGGACGGAAAGAAGGAAAAAGAAAGATAAATAAATAGAGAACATAGAAGTGGGGAGGGAGGAGAAAGGAAAATGAGTGGAAATAAAAGGAAATGCAAAGAAAGTAAGGGAAATACACGGACAGAACACGAGTCTGTGGCGAAAGGAGCATTTTCCTCTGCGGGACATAGCTCCCGCACAGCCCCGCAACGAACCCTGCTGCGGACGAGTGGGTTGGAGCCGACCCCCGCCCCCCGACTCCCCCAAACAGCCCCGGCCACGTTCCCCGCCAGGATTCGCCTCGGCCTCATTTGCGTTTTTTAACAACTTTTACTCTTTTTCTTTTTCCATGCAATTTCACGGCCGGCTGCCCCTGCAAACATAACGCGCACCTCCCTCCTTCCTTCCCCCACTCCGACATCCCACCCCCGCCTCGAGCCGCCTCTTGTCGCCTTCCCGGCCCGTTCGAGGCACTTTCCCTTAGCCCGGTGCATCTGTCGGGCTCGCCACGCCGAGCTACACGGCCTGAGGCTGGGAACCGGGCCCTGCGTGCGGCAGCGGCTGAAGGAACGGCTCCATCCATCCCTCCACCAAACCAACATCCATCCATCAGTCGCTCCTTCTGCCCATCTGTCCATCCCTTTCTCTGTCAATCCATCCATCCACTAATCCCCACATCCACCCCTGCGTCCTTCCCTCCGTCCCTCCATCAAACCAAGCATCCTTTCGTTTATCCATCCATATCTTTCTCTATTAATCTATCCAATCATCCATCAATCCCTCCATCTATCTCTGCATCCATCCCTCCATCCCTGCTTCCATTCTTCCATCTCTGCATCCATTCATCTGTCGCTGCACCCATCCCTCCATTCCTGTTCCCATCCCTCCATCACTGCATCCATTTTCCAGTCCCTCCTTTCATCTCTCCATCCACCCCTGCATCCTTCCCTCCATCTCTCCATCCTTCTGCCTTCCCAAATGCAACATCTCTCTGCAACTTTTTCACTTCTCATCGACCCCAATCCCCAACCCCGGGCCTCCATCCGGCCACCTTCTCCATGACCGGGTTGGCTCCGTCGACCCCCCCTCGCTCAGTGCCCTTGACCGCTCAGGTGCGCGACAGGATGGAGAGTCCAGCCCCTTCGACCGCCAAAAAACCTCCTCCTTGCGCTGTTCGGAGCCGAGCCCCGGGTTTAAGGGGGGGGTCGCAGCCCCGAGGGTCTGGGGACACCCCGAGCCAAGGGACACAATTGATGCTTGAAAAATAACTGGAGGAAAAAACACGATTTTGGTGCCCGACCGGCACAGAACGAGAATTTGGTTTGAGGTTTAATTTGTTTCCCTTTTTCTCTTAATTCCCGACCCCCCCTCCCCTTCATTTCATTAGTTTAATTTGCCTTTTTTCCCTCCCTCCTTCCTTCTTTCTTTATCTTTCTTTCTTTTTCTTTCTTTCTTTCTTTCTTTCTTTTCTTTCTTTCTTTCTTTCTTTTCTTTCTTTCTTTCTTTCTTTCTTTTCTTTCTTTCTTTTTCTTTCTTTTCTTTCTTTCTTCTTTCCTTTCTTTCTTTCTTCTTTCTTCTTTCTTTTCTTTCTTTCTTTCTTCTTATCTTCTTTCTTTCTTTCTTTCTTTCTTTCTTTTCCCCTTTTTTCCCTTTCTTCCCCTTTTCCCCTGTTTTCCCCTGTTTTTCTTTTCCCCTTTTTTTTCCCTTTCCCCCCTTTTTTCTTCTTTCCTTCCCCCCCCCCTTTCTTTTTTCTTCCCTAATAAAAATAAACCTAACCAAATTTCCTTCAGCTCACGCAGTCGAGGAGAAATGTTTTGCTCGCCACAGTGGCAGCCTGAGCCTGCAAAAAAACCGCGGCCAGAGAACGAGAGAAAATAACCCCAAAACCTCCTCCCGAAACCCACTGGTTTTAGCGATGGAGCCGCCCCATAAACCAGTGGGTTTCGGGCAGGTTTCTCCATCACCCTTTTCATATTTATTATTTGAAGGTCATGCAGGGAGGAAAGGGAACAATCTTGGGACGATTTTATATTTTATTATTCTTATTTTTTTTCCTCCTCCACTTTTCCAGCTTTTCCCCAGCCTGGTTTTATGCGGTTTCTGGATTTAATCTAGCGCCGAAGCGGGACCTTCCTTCTTCGACTGAAATACAGGATTAGGACTATTTCTAGAAGAAAGAGGAGAGTGTGAACTGCCTTTTGGTCTAAAGCAGAATCACAGCTTGGAAAATAGGGCTCCATCAGTTGCCCAGGAGACGAGTTAAGCCCTACTTGGGTGTTCCAGCTCTTTTTAGACTCAGCAATAATTAGACTCATCTCACCCCCGAGCTGTCCCGTCTTGGGTTTGGTTTCAAAATCATCAATGAACTCTACTTTCCCCCCGTAATCCTGAGTGCGAGCAGGGCAGGCAGGACCGGGAGCTGCCCATCTCGCTGCTCTCCCAGGGAAGGAGGCAGAGTTGGGGTGGGATGGGTGGCGGATGAGGTAGGGTGGACGAGTTTAGGGGCGAGGACAGAGAGCCCTCGGTTGCCCAGCGTGGCTAGCGCGGGGCTTCCCTATCGAACTGCTTGGCCGTGCCATCTTCTTTGTGCTTTGATGTCTTTTGAGCCATCGCTGCATGTCATTAGGGGCCCGGACAATTAAAAGAAGTGACTTTCCCTCCTCCTCGCATTCCCCCCCCCCCCCCCCCCCCCCCCCCCCCAACCTCAGCATATCCAACTGGGAATTCACGGAGAAGATAATTATATACATAACTGGGAAGTCAGGGAGTGGAATAAGAACATGAAAACCAGGAAAGTCAGGTTAAAACCAAAACTGAATGAGGGAAAAGCGAGTGGCTGGATTTGGACCAATGTGCGTGTGTGTGTGTAGGGCTCAAACCGTGTTCGCCTTCCTTATGCCCGATCCGACTCGCTCGGATGGTCCTTGGCTTTACCCGGAAAACGAACTTGAAATGAAAATCAACGGTGGAAACGGAGCCCCGATCTCTGTCCCTGAGTTGAGGGAGCTTAAGGAGGCTGGGGATGCTCGGCTGCAGAAATTAGGGGAGAAGTGGGTAAAAAAGGTAGCGCCCCCACGCCTCCCATCCCCCGCCCCGAACACACCCCCCGGTGCATCGGACGTCGCGGGGCCGTGGGGCTAAACCGCTCTGTTCCCGGCCAGGCCTGAGGTAGCTCTGTCCCACCCCACCCTCATCCCGGGGAGGGTTGCCCCGGGATGCTGCAGGGGTGGACTTGGCTCCTTCCCACTCGCGTCCTCCTCCCCGCGCGGGTGACAGGCATTTAATGAGAAGTAATTAGCGAGCGCGTAGCGCTGCATTACGAGCAGGCCGGGCTGTTATGAATTATTGAGAACCCATTAACGGCCCGGCTTTTGCAAGCGACATGTCACTTGTCACCACACCACGAGGACAGGGACGCCCGCACCCACTCGCTCCTGCCACTGCCCGCATCGCGCTCGGACACGGCTGTCGGAGCCGGGACATGGCCCCCGGCGTCATGTTCCTCCCCATTCCGAGGCTATATCCCCTTCCCGGACCCTCCATCCCGCCGTGGAAGGCATCCCGGGGGCTGTTATCCCGGTGTGGGAGGTGCCACGGGTGTCTGTGCCCGGTGCCTGGCCGGGCGAGCTCTGGTGAGAGCCAGTAGCCAGGTGAAACTCTTTTCCCCTTACCAAGGCGGAGGTGGGGGGGGAAGTGGGGGGAGTTACTTCGCAAGCAGGGTAGGGTCCTGCCGGCAGCGGCACCGGCTGCAGGACCGGTACCGGATGCTGACAGCGGGTACAGGCAGAAAGGGCGTTGCTGGTGTCACGGACACGGGAGAAATGCCCCTTCTTTGAGGTACAAAGCTGGCAGCCCGGAACAAAAGATGCCACAGAGCGGGGGGCGCCGGGGCGAGGGGTGGGGGGGGGGGGCTGGATGGGAAGGGAAGGTTGCGAGGGATAAAATGATTAAAAATAATATAAAGTAAAACCCAACAAGTATCCGTTTTGATGGAACGGGAGAAAAACCTCCTCGTCCCTCTCCTATCCTACTCCGACAGGGCCACAACGACTCCCCACCTCAGAAAAGGGCTTTTGGGGCAGAAACGGGCAGAAATGGCGCTGGCAGCCGGCCCGGCCCCGTCCGCACCCCGCTCCTGCGCGGGCTACCCCCGCCCCCTCAAGTAACAACCTTTTCCCTCTCTTCCCCTGCTAGGCATCGCGTTTTTCCCTACTTAAAACGACTCCTAGACTGGGAGGGGTGGCAGTAAGGTCAGGATTCGCCCCTTCAATTTCCCTGTCCCCGAAACCCAGCTGGGAGCATCCATTCCCCACCCCGCACCCCCCGGACCCCGACGGCGAGCTGAGAAAAAGGAGGAGGGAGGGAGAGAGGGAGGGAGGGAGGGATGGAGGAGAAGGTGAAGGTGGGAGTGAAAAGCGGAGGAGAAGCAGGAGAAGGAGCGGCGGGTGTTACCTACCTGCGTCCCGGCCCGCCGCGCCCCGGCTCTGCGGGAGCTGCCTGGGAGCATCCCGGCATTTATTGGAGCTGGAACCGGGCTGCTGTTGACTTTAGCACAAAGCAAAGATTTCGCTGCCCGCTAGTTTAAAAATGAATATTTTACCAAGATATCGATCAGCTTTATAAAATTCAGTTAAGCACAATGGCTCAAAAGGAGAAAGGGGGGGGGGGCGGGGGTAGGGGTGGGGGGGTTGAGGCGGGGGGGGGGGGGGAAGAAAAGGGACGCAATATAATATCTGTGTAAATTTGCTGAAGTATGACGTGGTGTTGAAAGTTTACCCTCCTGGAATTTGGATCTAAATCCCCCCCCCCTTCCCTCCCTTCTTCTTCCCCCCCCCCCCCCCCCCCCCCTTTTTTTTTTCTCTCTTTTTTTTTTGTTTACTGACTTTGTTTATTCACAGATCGCGGTTGCGGGAGCAAAATGCGCTCTGCAGCAAGGCCGGGGGCGGGCGAGTTGTGTGAAGAGAAGGGGGTGGGAGGGAAAAAAAAAAAAAAAGAGAAATTTGCTGGTGGGAGTACAAGGAAAAAGCAATAACGCCGAGAGCGTGGGGATTTCTTTCCTTCTCCCCCCCCCCCCCCGCCCCCACCCCACCATTCCAAGTCCCCATTCTTCCACTTCGGCGTGAGGAAGAGGAAAAGAAAAATACAGGGCGTGGGGAGGAAGGGGCAGCTGGGGGGGGGCGAAACTTTCTGCTAGAGGCAGCATCCAAACGGCTCCGTGTACCAGCGCCCGAGCAGCGCGGAGCAGCAGCTCAGAGGAGATGTAACTGGGAAAAGGGAAGAAGCGGGGAGGTCACCCCCAAACCATCGGCACCCCCTCGCCCGTGCTCCTTCGCCGCGGGAGCCTTTTATGTGCTAATGAAACACATTGCATGCCTCGGGTTCACAACGTGTGTGTCCTTGCCCAACAGATTTCTGGCTGGATCCGTGTTTTGTTTTTTTTGGGAGGGGGGGGTGGTGTGTGTTTCACACACATACATCCCCCCCCTTCTCCCCTTTTCTCTTCCCGCGGACAAAGCGGCGTTTTAAGAAGGATTTGGATGTTATTTCGCAAAGCAACATCTCTGACCGCGCCGTAAACGCGTGGGAAAACAACAAGTGGTTGGGAAAACGGGGCAGGGTATTTACGGGGTGGGGGTAGGGGGGAAATAAACGCGAATCAACCCGATCGGGCTGATCGGGGATGTCAGTGGAGCGACGGGAGGGTTCCGTGAGGCTTCTAGAGGACGGCATGGTTTTGATGGCAAAATAAGAAGCTTTCCGGTTATTTTTTTCCACCGTCGGTTTACCCTCGGCGGGATGTGTTCCATCTCCGAGCCCATTCCCACACCCCCACGCCCCACCCCAGCTCAGCTAACACTGCCTGGTTAACTTCGGGGAGAGGGGATGAAACGTCCTTTGTGCCAACCAGCTTTGGAGGAAAAGGGGATCCTCGCTCCCGAGCCCCAGACTTTACTTAGGGGATCCATGGGTCGCCTCTCTCCTACCCATCCCTAGGAAACTGTCGGGGCAACCCAGCCGGGATGGAGAGGGCCCCGGCGGTGGGGATCCCGACAGGAGATGGAAGGGGATCCCTGTGGCGGAGGTCCAGTGAGAGGATGGAGAGGATCCCGGTGCCGAGGATCCCGGGAGGGGTTAGAGAAGGTCCCCATGGCGGGGATCCAAGGACGAGATGCAGAGGGTTCCGAGAAAGGTCCCGGCCAGGGATAGAGGGAATGCCGCGGCTGCAGCGGAGAAGACTGGCGAGTCCCGGCGGAACACAGATGAAGGGATAAAAAACCGGCCAATAACACTTTAATAGAGTTCTGTGAAAATCTGGCTAGTCGCTACCAGAATACACATTTATCAGCCATAAATAAAGCGTACAGAAACGATAAATTAATCAGATCCAAGTAGTTTACTCTCCCGGTAACATCAAGCGTTTGTTTCGATTACAACGATCTATCCTGACTTGGTGTTTTTTTTTTTCCTTTTCTATTTTTTTCTCCGTATTTTTTTCTTCTTTTCTTTTTTTTCTCTTTTTTTTTTTCCTTTTTTCCCCCCTTTGTTTGTTTGTTTCCCTCTCTCTTTCCCCCCCTCCCCCCCGTTTTTTTTTTTTTTTCTTTTACGTTATGAGACTTTTGGTCCTCGGCTTCAAACCCTAGTGTGGGTTTCACAACGAAGGAGGGGGTTCATTTTGTTTACGAGTTGGGTTGGTTTGTTGTTGTTTTTTTTCTCCCCCCGCCACTTTCACACAAAAATAGATATATTTATACCTCCTGGTGATGACGACAATCAAAAAAAAATATATAGTGTAAGCCCAACAAACAAACAAACAAACAAAACCCCCAACCCCAACCTTTTTTTCCCCATCCCCTCACCCCCAACCCGCCTCTTTCCCACCAAAACAAACCACCCCGCAAGGCAAGCCAAGGGAATCTCAGCCCCCTCCCTGGCCACGGGTGGAGTTGGGGGGGGCTGAGCAATACCCCTGCCCTCGGTGTGGGTTGGGATGCTTGCAAGACACACGGCTGCTGTTTCCCGAAGGGATGCAAACACCTGGAGCCGATGGAAAAACAAAAAGTAGATATAGATATATAGGTATAGGTACCGTGCTCGACAGCGTTCATAGTCCATCGCTCTGCTAAAGGGACTGCTGCGGGGGGCAGGGAGGCTTTTTTTCCCCCTCACCTGGGGGGAGGATTTCCCCTTGGCCCTTTTAGGAGGAGTTCATGATGGGCCTGGAATACACACCTTGGTAGTAAGAAGTCTCTCCGGCTAAAGGGGAGGACTCTAAGCCATTTTTGTTCGTTACCGGCCCCATGGCCAGGCTACCGGGCATGGGCGAGGCATAGCCTGAGTAGTGCATCACCTGCTCATAGGCCTTCAGGTCCATTTTGTGGTGGTGGTGGTGGTGGTGGTGAGGGTGGTGGTGCTGCTGCTCAGAAGAGGACATCAAGTTGTTGATGGAGAAAGGGTGATTGAAAGCGTAGTGGTGCTCAGGCTTAAGGTGGGCATCATGGGGCAAGCCAGCATGTGGGGGGGCCAGGAGGTGCTGGGCTGGTGAGGCTGATGGTTCCCCTGGGCTCAACCCTGGTGTGCCCTTCAAGTCGGCTAGAGCACGCTTGTGGTCCTGGCATGGTGAGGAGCTGGCCGGGGACTCGGCACCAGCCGAGCCCTCGGAACCCCCCGAGGAGCTGCCTTCTCCCAAGGGTTGGCTGGGGGGCTGCCCAGGCCCCTTCTTGCCCCCGCCACCTGCCCCGCCTCCTGCCCCACCGCTGTCCTTGGCGGCCAGCTGCTTCTCGCACTTGAAGCGCTTCTGGCGGCGCAGGTAGCAGCCGTTCTCAAACATGTTGCCTGAGTCGGGGTGCAGAGTCCAGAAGGAGCCTTTGCCTGGCTTGTCCGGGGAGCGGGGCACCTTGAGGAAGCAGTCGTTGAAGGAAAGCGAGTGGCGGATGCTGTTCTGCCAGCGCTGCTGGTTCTGGCGGTAGAAGGGGAAGAGGTCCATGATCCACTGGTAGATCTCGCTCAGCGTCAGCATCTTGTTGGGTGACTGCTGGATGGCCATGGTGATGAGGGAGATGTAGGAGTAGGGCGGCTTGGCGTGAGTGTAACTCCGCCGATAGGTCTTGGGGTCCCGCGAGCGGTTGAGGTTGGATTGACCGTAGATGGGGCTCATGGAGTTCATGTTGGTGTAGGGGGCGAGGGCGTTCATAGAGCCTGCTTGGCCCCCCATGGGGCTCATGCTGGGGCTCAGGTGGGCACCCATCCCTGCCACGCCAGCCGAGCCCATGCCGGGCATGGCCCCTGTGCCCGGGGACATGCCAGTGAGAGAAGGGCTCATGCCTGTGTTGGCGTAGGACATGTTCATGGAGGTGGCAGCTGTCATGTTGGCCGTGGTGCTCATGGCCGACATAGTCATGTACGTGTTCATGCTGTTCATGCCCAGCCCTGCGTTCATGTTGCTCACCGAGGAATAGCTCTGCAGGGATAAGTGAGAGAGAAGAGGGAGATTGAGACGGGGAGGGGGGGGGCACACGGCAGGGAATAGGTAGGTGGATAGCCCCATCGGGGACAAGGGTAGCCCAGAGAGCAGGCGGTGTGTGTGGGGCCACTGCTAGCCCAGCCTGGATCGCTGCTGGCCCCGGTGCTCAGCGCTCGACTGGGTGGGAAGGGTTAAATGCCGGGGCGGGGGTGGGGAAGGACTGTGGTGTTTTTCTCGTTAATGAAAAACAAATATATATATATATACATATGTACATATATTAGGCGGGGGGGGGGGGGGGAACAAAAAAGAGAAAAAGAGACGGGATGGCAACGGGATCCGCGGCTCCAGGAGCTGGACGGAGGAGGAAGGAAGGGAGTGACAAAAATACCTGGGGAGAGGCGGAAAAAAATCCGCGAACGGCCGCTCGGCAGCACCCCCCTGCCCGGCACCCCCCGCCCCGGGACCCTGCACCCTGCCCTCAGCCAGCGCTGCCGAGAGCCCGCGGCTTGGGGCTTGATGCCAAAGTTAACCTCATCCCGAGGGGCTGGCAGGGCGAAGTGGACTCCGGTGAGAAAGCGAGGAGGTATCCGGGGTGGGGGAGGTTGTCGGAGCTCCGGTTGCTTTTTTTTCCTTACCTCGGGTTCCCCGTAGTAGTTGCTCCAGTCCGTGTGCTCATGGCCTTCCATTTTCACCGCTCCCAGCATACTGGAAGTGGAGTGCATGGCAGTTTAAAATTTAACAGCCACAACAAACGACGACAGAGAGCAACCCAAAAAAAAAAAAAAAAAAAAAAAAAAAAAAAGAGAGAGAAAAGAAAAAAAGGGGGAAAAAAAAAAAAAGAAAAAAAATCCCCGTCCCCAGCCCTCCCTCCCCTCCGCCGGAGTCTCTGGAGGAGGAGGAAGAGGAGGGAGGGAGGAAGAGGCGGGAGAGGGGGGGTGTGGAATCGAGCGGTGCTGGGGTTGGGGTGGGTGGGTGGTTTTTTTTTCGCTGCCTGCTCCTTGGGTGGGTTTTTTCGCAGCGCTTCCACAGCGAAGAGTTGCCCGAAGGCTATGGAGGAGCCGGAGGAGGAGGAGGAGGAGGAGGAGGAGGAGGAGGAGGAGGGAGGAGGGAGGAAGAAGAGGAGGAGGGAGGAAGAGGAGGACAAGTGCTGCAGTGACGTGGGTGCCCAAGTGATATAGCACGGAGCGGCCGGGCGAGCCTCCAATCCCCAGGTCCTCGGGTGCCTATTTGAATAATCAGCTCACACCTAGGCGGGAGCGGCTCCTCCACGTCCCCCCGCGCACCTACCCGCACCCCGACGCCGTGCACGGAGAGGCTGGCGGCACCCCCTCACTCTGACATTGCGGGGGAATCCTGGGGGAGACGATTTCCATCACCCCCCACCGCGGTGCAGCCCCGACAGGAGCCAACTTCCCCACCACAGCATCCTGACGGGAGTTGCCTTCCAGCCAATGCGCCCCCCCCCCCCCCCGCCCAGTGGGAGCTGCTTCCACTTCCCCTCCAGCACCCCGACGGCAGGCAGCTGCCAGTTCCCCCGTACGCCCGACGAAACCTGCCAACCCCCTCAGCACCCTTGGGAGAACCGTGTTCCACACACCACCTATTACAGCACCCCGGTGGCATCTGCCTTCCAGTCCCCTCCGCAACCCTGGTGGGATCTGCCAGCCTCCTCCAGCACTCACCAAGGGAGCTGGTTCCCTCTCCAGCCCCCGCAGCGGGAGTTGTTCCCCGCTGCCCAGCATCTCCCACAAAGGGAGGTGTTTCCTTCCCCCCACCCCCGGCACCCCAGAGAAGAGCTTTTTGCTCCCTTTTAGCACAGGTTCGACGATATGCAGCCCCTCCTCCCCGCCAGACCCGCTCACCTTTCCTCCCTGCGGTGCTCGGCAGAGCCCCGGCCCCGGAGCTCACCCCGCCGCCCGGCCGGCCGTGATCCGGCTCTGCCCCATCGAGGGCCGGTACCCAACGCTCTGGCTCTTCCCCGGGCGCCGGCTCAGGTACCTACAACAAAATCGTAACTAAAACAAACAGAGGAGGAGCGGAGTGGGGGTGGGAAGGACGTAAGAATCGCCGTCGGGGGCCCCAGGGGCTCTGTCGGCGCCGGCCTGGGGTCCCCGTGGACGCCGTCGGGGCAGCGTTGCCGCTCCCCAGGCAGCCCCGGAGAGGGAGCGAGGGGGAGGGGAAGAAAGGAAGGAAGCACAGACAAGCGACCAAAAAATCACTCGTCTCCACACCCCCACCAGCTCCGCCGCCCGCCCCATCGGGCGCGTCGGCTGCCGGCGCGGTCTGGCCGGTGGAGGGGGACGGAGTGGGGCTTCCCCCTCCCTCTGTCCCCGGGATGAGGCTATCCTCACCAGGCACCATCCCGGACTGACCCCGCTCCCCGGAGAGCGGCCCCGGTGCCCCCACTGCGCCTGCTTCACGGATCCTCATCGAGACCTGTCCCCCACCAAATAACTCAGAAACCTCCTCTTTGGGTTGGGTTAGTTTTGTTTTGGTTTATTTTGCTTTGTTTTATTTAAAAGTGGTTTTTTTTTTTTTTAAATTGACTTTCCCCTTTCTTTCTTTATCTTTCTTTCTTTCTTTCTT
The DNA here is from genome assembly GCF_015220805.1 of Pogoniulus pusillus. Classification (NCBI taxonomy): domain Eukaryota; kingdom Metazoa; phylum Chordata; class Aves; order Piciformes; family Lybiidae; genus Pogoniulus; species Pogoniulus pusillus. Next base: position 2,134,114 of record NC_087270.1, read on the forward strand.
TCTTTCTTTCTTTCTTTCTTTCTTTCTTTCTTTCTTTCTTTCTTTCTTTCTTTCTTTCTTTCTTTCTTTCCTTCCTTCCTTCTTTCCTTCTTTCCTTCTTTCCTTCTTTCCTTCTTTCCTTCTTTCCTTCTTTCCTTCTTTCCTTCTTTCCTTCTTTCCTTCTTTCCTTCTTTCCTTCTTTCCTTCTTTCCTTTCCCCCTTCTTTCTTTTTTCTTTCGTTTTTACCCTTTTTTCTTCCCCCCCCCCCACCATTTTTTCTTTTTTCTCCCTTCTTTCTTTTTCCCCTTCTTCTCCTCTTTCCTTCTTTCCCATTTTCCTTCCCTCTTCCCTTCTTTGTAGCTCCTTTCCCCCTATGTTACTTTACTTGGTTATACTTTGGTTTAATTTACTTTATAGAGAAAGAGGCATATCTTTATTTATCTCTCTCTCAAGAGGGGGGAATCCTGTCCTACCACCACCCCCACTCCCTCCTCCCGCCACCCCCAGTCAGTGAAGGCTGGAGATGGATTTTCGAATCATATTAACCCCAAACTCACCAGAGAACAGGACTTCACCGCACAGACACCCTCAGTAGGTCACTCTCAAACGCCAACCACCCGCGGGATGGGCACACTCCTATCGCGATAATCGCGGCGACAGCCGCACCCCGCCTCCGTCCCTCCCACCCCAGGCCTTCTTCAGGGGATCTAAGGGTGGGCTGGGCTATGACCTGAGCTGAGGAGTACCCCCCAAACCGGGGGGGGGTTCCCCGGTGCCCCCCGCCGAGACTAGTCCGACGGTTAAACACGGTGGTGGGGCGCCCCCTGTCGCCTGCGGTAGGTCCTCAGGGCTGGGGGCGAAAGGGTGAGATGAGGGGGAGGGGACTCCCCTGGGGACCCCTTGGCGGTTGCTGCATGCCCAGGGTGGTGCAGTGTCTCACCTCGTCGGACAGCCGTGGGGTGGAGCAGGGAAAGACCTGGGAGTGCTGGCGGGCAGCAGGCTGCCCACGGTGTGCTCCTCTGGTCAAGAAGGCCAAAGGTCTCCTGAGGTGCATGAAAAATAACATGGCCAGAGTGTTGAGGACAGTTCTCCTCTCCTTCTACTCTGCTCTAGTGAGGCCACATCTGGAATGCTGAGTCCAAGTAAGGGCTTCCCAGTTCAACTTCCCAGCTCCCAGTTCAAGGGCTTCCCAGGGAACGACGGGAAGGAGTCCCTCAGAGGCTACAAAGATCATGAGGGAATTGGAGAGTCTCTCTAAAAGACCTGGGGCTGCTCAGGCTGGATAAGAGCAGACTGGCAGTGGATCTTCTCAATGCTTACCAGATATAAAGGGTGGGAGTCGAGAGGATAGGGCCAGACTCTTTTCTGTGGTGCCCAGCAACAAGACAAGGGGCAATGGGCACAAACTGGAACCCAGGAGGTCCCATCTGAACATCAGGAAGAACTTTTTTTCCTGTGAGGATGCCAGAGGGACCAGGCTGCTCAGAGAGGTTGTAGAGTCTCCTTCTCTGGAAAGATTTTGGATGTGTGCTGGGCAACTTGCTCTGGTTGCCCCTGTTAGAGCAGAGGGTTTGAGCTAGATGATCTCCAGAGGTCACTGCCGACCTCCACCACGCTGACATTCCTGGACTCTGAAGTCATTCACTCTGGGCTAGATGCATCCCAAATCTGACCTGACATAGTGTGAGACTCTCTAACCTCACGCATCTCCACAGAACTCTTTGCTTCTTCAGAGCAAAGACTCAGGAAGGAACAAGTTGGGGAGAATTGAGTAAAATTAGCACTGTTGCTGCTGGACATGAGGAATTTCATCAGCTCAAAGATCCTGTCCACTCAGCAGCTGACTTCAGACATTTTGGGCGAGGTGTGGTCAATGCCAGCATCAGCAACAGACAGAAGAAAACAACCTCAGGGCATGCCAGGGAGAGGATTGGGTTGGACAAGAGGAATAATTTCTTCCCCAAAAGGGTTGTCGACCCCTTGGAACAGGCTGTGGGGGAAAGTAGTGGAGTCACCACCCCTGGAGAGATTCAAAAGCTGTGTAGATGTGGTGCTGAGGGATGTGGTTCAGCAGTCACCTGGCAGTGCTGGGCTAAAGCCTTTTAGCAACCAACCGATTCCATGTTTTTTCCCTGCTGCACACAAGATGAATCTGGGATTTTATCGTGGCTGCAGCCGGTTCAGAAGGTCCTGGTGAGCTCCACAGGGGAAGAGAGGTAATTCCCTCATGCAACAAACTCACCCACCCTCAGGCCTCCATCCTGACACTGCACACATGATGGTGTGCTTCCAGACATGTCTGGCACCTCGGCACCTCCATGGCAGAAGGCTGAGACATAACCAGAGCTCCACAGGTCCCAGTCTCACACCACTCTTTTTGAAGTGCTGTTTCCTCCTTCGGTCACCAGGAACCTTTGTTGCCACCAGGATGAGGTTTTTCTACCTCTCATCACCCCTTCATGTGTGGACTGGCAGCTGTGGAGCAGCAGAGGAGAGTAACTTTCACAAGAGTCATGTTCCCTTGGAGTTTGGCCCAAAATGTATACTTGAGGCCACTCCTCAGCTAGAGAGGATGTTCCTGCTTCTTGCTGCTCCAGTCTCAGCACTTAAATCCAGCTTTGCCTTCGTGCATCCTTCATTCTCTGTCCTATGCCCTACCTGGGACTTCAGAGGCCTTTCACACAGCATGTGTTTATGCACCAGAATGCCATCACCTCTTGATCTCTGACAAATGAAGCAGCTTGTGCTCCATGGATTCATGAAGCCCAGAAGGCTAACCCTATCCTGGGCTACATCAAAAGCAGTGCGACCAGCAAGATGAGGGAGGTGATTCTGCTCTGGTGAGACCTCACCTAGAGCACTGCATCTGTTTCTGTCACTTCTGGTGCCTTCAGCATAAAAGGGACATCAAACTGCTAGGAGCATGTCCAGAGGAGGCCACGAAGATGACCAGAGGGCTGGAGAACCTCCCCTATGGGGAAAAGCTGAGGGAGTTGGGGCTACAAGAAACCTGGGGAGGGACTTTTGAGGCTGTCAGGTAGGGATAGGACTGGGGGGAATGGAACCAAGCTAGAAATGGGGAGATTCAGATTGGATGTTAGGAAGAAGTTCTTCAGCATGAGGGTGGTGAGAGCCTGAAAGGGGCTGCCCAGGGAGACAGTGGAAGCCTCATTCCTGGAGGTGTTTAAGGCCAGGCTGGATGAGGCTGTGGCCAGCCTGATCTAGTGTGAGGTGTCCTTGCCTATGGCAGGGAGGTTGGAATTGGATGACCCTTGTGGTCCCTTCCAACCCTGATTCTATGATTCTGTGACTCTGATTCTAAGATTCTGTGGTTCTATGATTCTATGAACGAGGAGATCTTCTCATTCCTTGTGAGGGATCCATCCCATGAAGGATGTGTTGGATGAGGAAAGCTTCTCTCTGCTCCTTGTAGGGGATCCATCCTATAAAGGATGAACTGAATCATCACAGAATCAGAGGTTGTCAGGGGCTAGAAGGGACCTTCAGAGCTCATCCAGTCCAACGCCCCTGGCAGAGCAGGATCACCTAGACCAGATCACACAGGAACACATCTAGGCAGGTTTTGAATCTCTCCAGAGAAGGAGATGCTTTTCTTTGCTTATGAGGCATTCATCCCTAGGGTGATGTGCTGGATGACAAGAACTTGTCCTCATCCTTCACATCCCCCATATCCCTGCCTGTCTGTGCACCCATAGCACTGCTGCTGTGCACTTCTTGGAGACACCATACTGAAGACAAACTGGAGTAGCCACATCCTCAGACAAAGGCTTTGTCTCTCTAACACAAGGATGTGGAGCCTGGGACCTACAAAAGGATTTGTGCTCACAACTGCGGGACCTGCAACACTGGTGGCTCCTCTGAAGGTGGCCCATCAGACAGTCCTCCTGTAAACGACCCAGGTCCTGCAGCCACCACCTATTTCTTCCTCCTTTCACAAGGGCAGAGCCTTCCCTGAGGAAATTACCATCTCTGAGGAGCGTAGGACAAAGGAGGAAGAGCACAGATTTAAGAAACATTGTTAAAATTACCTAAAATGACCAAAAACTAGAAGGAAGCTTTTGGGTTGTGCTTTGTTTGAAGAGAGCTGGCTGGGTTACTGAGGAGCAGGCTGCCTGTTTAAAGAAATATTCCTTCTCTTTAATATTTAACCAATATTTATTCTAAATTTCCTTTTAAAAAATGATGTTCCTCTTTCCAGCAGAAGCTATGAGGAAGAGGAGCCCATCTCTGCCTTCTCAGGAGTGCATGGCCATTGACTGGCACAGAGCTAGGACACTTCTGTGGTCATCCCCCTCACTTCTAGCAGGGCTGCTGGGAGCAAGTGCACCCCACTTGTTCTTCTCCCAGAGGTGAGGGACTCACTCTGTGCACCCACATAGATTGGAAGAGACCTCCAAGCTCATCCAGCCCAACCTAGCACCCAGCCCTGGCCAGTCAACCAGACCATGGCACTAAGTGCCTCATCCAGGCTTTTCTTGAACACCTTCAGGGACGGTGCCTCCACCACCTCCCTGGGCAGTCCATTCCAATGCCAATCACTCTCTCTGCCAATAACTTCCTCCTAACATCCAGTCAAGACCTGCCCTGGCACAGCTTGAAGCTGTGCCCCCTTGTTCTCTTGCTGCTTGTCTGGCAGAAGAGCCCAACCCCACCTGGCTACAGCCTCCCTTCAGGAAGCTGCAGACAGCAATGAGGTCTGCCCTGAGCCTCCTCTTCTGCAGGCTGCACACCCCCAGCTCCCTCAGCCTCTCCTCACAGGGCTGTGCTCCGGGCCCCTTACCAGCCTTGCTGCCCTTCTCTGGACACCTTCCAGTACCTCAACATCTCTCTTCAATTGAGGAGCTCACAACTGGACACAGCACTCAAGGTATGGCCTGAGCAGTGCTGAGTACAGGAGCAGAAGAACCTCCGTTGTCCTGCTGGCCACACTGCTCCTAAGCCAGCCCAGGATGCCATTGGCTCTGCTGCCCACCTGGGCACACTGCTGCCTCATGTTCAGCCTACCTTCTACCAGCACCCCCAGCTCCCTCTCTGCCTGCCTGCTCTCAGCCACTCTGTCTAACCTCCCCTAGTAGAGCAGGGTCACCTCAGGATCATGTCCAGTCAGGTTTAGAATCTCTCCAGAGAAGGAAACTCCACAGTCTCTCTGGGCAGCCTCTTCTCCAGCAACCTCCCATGAAAAAAGTTCTTCCTCAAGTGCAGATGGAGCCTCTCGGGTTTCAGGTTGTGCCTAGTGCCCCTTGTCCTGCCTCTGGGTACCACTGGGAAGAGTCTGACCCCATCCTCTTACCCCCAGCTCTTTAGATGTTTATTGGAAATGGATGTCCTGAGGTGGGAGCAGTTGATGCTGCAGTGTTGGTGTTCACCTCCCCTGTGCTGGTCCCCCCCACCCCTCCCAGCCAGGCTGGGCTGTGTTAAAGGAAGTAATAATTAAAACCCCCAATAAAAAAAAATAGTCTCTTATACCTCGTTCTTGACAACAAAGTAATTACCTCCTTTCTTCTGATGAGTATCATAATTAATCCAATATAATGAACTATCCCAATTGCACTATTGCCTCCCTGTAAATGTGGTGGGTTTTCTTTTGGCCTTCAATTGAGGAAGAGGTTTTCCTGTGAGACAAAAGCAGTCTTTGTTCTCCTGAAGAAAGGCTGCAGATCTTGTCAGAGACAAAAGGCAATGGCTTGGCAGGAGGGGAGATACCCTGGCATGTTTGTATGATGTTACCATGATTGCCATCAGAGTTTATCAATAAGACATGAAAATTACACAGAAATCAACAGATGGAATTAATGGAGGAAGAGACTGACTGAGGCTGAGCCAGGGAGAGTACAGAGTGAAGGTGAAACATTCCCTCTTGTCAGCTTTGTTCCCAGGTTGTTCCTTTAGGATCCTTGGAAGGAGATCTTGGTAAGATCAAGGGCATCAGATAGGTTGGGAGCATCCCCAGAAGCTTTCACTCAAACAAGGACAACTGGAGGATGAAAATGATTGTCACAATGACTGTGATGATGATTCGTGTTTCTGAAAGGGGGAAAAGTCCTGGAGTAAGGCTGAGCATCCTTACCAAGCCCTCTAGATAGTCCCATGACTAAAACAATCTGATCCTAAGGTCATGATCACAGAGTCACAGATTGCATTGGGTTGGAAGGGGCCCTCAAAGCTCATCTTGTCCAAACAACCTGCAGTCAGAAGGGACATCTCTGACCAGACCAAGCTGCCCAGGGACACGTCAAGGCTGATCTTGAAGGTCTCCAGGTACGTGGCCTCAACCACGTTCCTGGGCAACCTGTTCCAGTATTTCACCACTCTCATTCTGCAGAACTTCCTCCTGATGTCCAACCTAAATCCCTTCTGCTCTACTTTCAAACCACTGCCCCCCATCCTGTCACTCCAAGCCCTTCTAAACAGTCCCTCCCCAGCCTTCCTGTAGGTCTCCTTCAGATATTGAAATGTAGCTCTGAGGTCTCCCCAGAACCTTCTCTTCTCTAGGCTTAACAGCCCCAATTCTTTCAGGCTGTCCTCATAGGAGAGATTCTACATCCCTCTAATCATCTTTGTAGCCCTCCTCTGGACTCACTCCAGCAGGTCCATGTCTCTCTTGTGCTGTTGGGTATTGGCTCATTGAGGTGCACCAGGTTCCTGCTCCCTTAATTTCTGCTGGGCAAGCCAGGAAGAAACATTCCCTTTCCTCATTTGAGGATTCAGGTGGGAAGCACTGGAATATGTGACATTCTGTGGTAGGGAGAGGTCTATCTGTGGTAGGGAGAGAGGACACAGTCTCAAGTTGTGGTGTGGAAGGTCTAGGCTGGATGTTAGGAGGAAGTTGTTGGCAGAGAGAGTGATTGGCATTGGAATGGGCTGCCCAGGGAGGTGGTGGAGTCTCTGTGCCTGGAGGTGTTGAAGCAAAGCCTGGATGAGGCACTTAGTGCCATGGTCTGGTTGATTGGCCAGGGCTGGGTGCTAGGTTGGCCTGGATGATGTTGGAGGTCTCTTCCAACCTGACTGATTCTAGGATTCTCTGTCATCATCAGTTGTGACACTGCTGGGGGAATGACCACAATTACACCATGTAATATTGACTTAACTAGACGAAAAACTCCACAGCAAAGTCTCTCCTGATTAGATTCAACATTGAATGGGTCTCCTTCAGTCATGAAAAATATTTCCCAAGGCTCTAACAAGTCTAACAATGGAAGAACCAGAACCAAGAGCCCTAGAATTGACATCTTCTTCACATTGGGATGATAATTCCTCACCCCAGGTTCATCTCAGTCAAACTCGCTCCATCCACACACAGAGTGGAGGATCTGGCCTGTCAGGACATGGATGATGTGGCTACTTTGGGGGCATTAAGGTGGTATTTTAATGTTCCTCTCCACTCTGTAATTATTCAACGTGCCAGTGAAGGTAGTGAGTTGCTGGAATCAGTGGCTGGCACCACAAGGTGAAATAAATCCTGGTAGTGCCTGAAGAGTGATAGGTTGGGGAGAAATAAACTCCCATTATCATCCCCTGTGAAGATGGAGGAGGTCCTCCTGGCTCACCAGCATCAGCAGGCTCCTGAGAGGCAACTGGAATACCTGAAAGCATTTGTTGGTGGTCCCTGGGTGCAACAACAGCTCAAGACAGGCACTTTGCTGGTCCACAGCACCCAGGGGTGGTGTGATGGGTGCTGGTGGCAGGGTGAATCAGGGACCTTGCTGAGCAGACACCAAGAATGATGCCCAGGAGATCATCTTTGATGTGGAAAGCCTGGAGTTAAGGGCTTCATCGTGGTGCTTGGATCTTGCTGCTCTGCTTTCACGGGGCAGAGGGAGAAGGAGGTGCTGAGGGAGATGCTCAGCAATGTTGGCTTTCCAGAAAAGAAGTGAAGAAAGTCTTCCTCATCCCTGAGGAAAGTCCTGCCATGGACATTGTCATCAGCTCAGTCCTCAAAGGTCCTGGCAGGTAGAAGAAGCTTTACCTGGCTGGCCAAAATATTCAGGTTTTGGGTTCATTCAGGGGAAAGGTGTTTTTTGTTTGTAATGTGTAATCATCAGTTTCTGAAAACTGAAATGCCTTTGGGTTTACAATAAGAAAGCAAACAGTAAAACGGAACATGGAGACTACTCCCAAACCCTTCTGCTTTCAAAACTCTCTGTTATTTCCTAGCAGCACTCCTTCCTGCTGGAAACCTTCCAGTCTGGCCCTTTTTGAAGGTGCTTCTGTTCCCTCAGGGGCTGAGCAAGGAGAAATGTGTCAGCTTTCACTACTCACTGCAGCCCAAGGTGGTTCAGGGCATCACCCAATGTCCAGCACATCACCCAAAGCTCAGTGCATCACCTGAGGTTCAGCACATGATCCAAAGTGAAATCACAGAACTATTGAGGCTGGAAAAGGCCTCTGAGGTCATCAAGTCCAGCCTATGACCCAACACCATTACATGAACAAGACCAATGCATTACCCAAGGGGTCCAGCACATCCTCAAAGTGCAGGGCACCACCCAGGGTACACCCAGAGTACAGCCCATCCCCTAAGGGCATCTGGCATGTTTCCCAGGGTGGTCCAGCACGTAGCCCAAGGTGCTGTACATCATCCTCATCCCTTTCCATGAGGATGAAGTCACAAACCACTGAGCACTTCCCATCAAACTGTAGAGATGAGACCAGCCAAAGCTGTCACTGGGGTATCCCATTTGGCCTCAGCCCATCAGGGGCTTGTGTCGCTCAGTCCATGTCAGCAATGTGGCTGTGCAGAGTCTGACTGGAGAGATAGAGACAGGAGGACCACAGGGTCCAGACGCACATAGAGCCCAAGACAGCTGTGAAGGAACCACATCTATGAACCCTGAGGAAATGGATCAAATGAAGCACCACTACAAGTGTGGCCAGCAGATGGAGAGAGGTGGTTCTGCCACTCTGCTCTGGAGAGGCCTCACCTGGAGTACTGCATCCAGCTCTTGGACCTCCAACACAAGAGAGACATGGACCTGCTGGACTGGGTCCAGAGGAGGGCTACAAAGATGCTCAGAGGGCTGGAGCAGCTCTCCTATGGGAACAGGCTGAAAGAATTGGGGCTGCTCAACCTGGAGAAGACTCCAGGGGGACCTTAGAGCTACAGTCCAATATCTGAAAGGGACTTACAGGAAGGCTGGAGAGGGACTGTTTAGAAGGGCTGGGGGTGATAGGATGAGGGGCAGTGGTTTGAAGGTGGAGCAGAAGGGATTTAGGTTGGACATCAGGAGGAAGTTCTGCAGAATGAGAGTGGTGAAACGCTGGAACAGGTTACCCAGGGATGTAGTTGAGCCCATGGCAGCAATGGTCTCCTGTCCCTGGAGACCTTCAAGATCAGCCTTGATTTATCCCTGGACAGCCTGATGTAGTTGGAGGTGTCCCTGCTGCCTGCAGGACGTTTGGCCAAGACTAGCTTTGAGGATCAGTGCCATCTCTCAGTCTGTGAATCTGCAAATCTCTGAACCCTGAGCACACAAAGGAAGAGAGCCTGAAGGGTGCTGGCGGTGGGGTTGGTGCCGGAGCAAGGGGACCTGCCCCTGCCCTTTCACATGGCAGCAGGAGGCTGCTTGCTGAGGAGATCAATCCCCGACAGCTTCTCTGAGGGTTCTGACAGACATTTATAACCCTCTGAGTCATTACCGGCCTTGTTTAAACCAGTTATACCTGGCCAAGACCTTTAAAATAGCTTCATTTATACTGAGAGGCTGCTGTGGAGCGCGCCGGGTATAAATAGCAGGGCGAACCGCTCGCCCAGCACCACGGCTCCTCCGAGCACTGTGCTCACAGCCCCTGCCTCACCACCCTCTCTGCTTGAGGCCGGGGGGGGGGGGGGGAGGTGCAGGGCCAGCCTGATGCTCCCAGAGGACCCCATCTCCCCAGGTGACCCATCTGGAGCCGATGGCTTGGTGGGTACAAGGCGTCCCTGGCAAAACCGCGTGGCAAAACAGCCGGAGCGGAGCTTTCGGCCCCAAAAGAATAACACAGGAGCTTGCCTGGGCCTCAGCCCCTGTCTGTGAGTCTGCGGTTCCTTGACCACTAATAACAGCCCAGGAGCACCCAATAAATCTGCCCGGGTGCACAAGCCTGTTCCTGTGCTGTGAGTGCAAGCAGGACACAGAGGGTGCCCCGGAGCGAGGGGTTGGTGACACCCTAATGGGCTGCCCGCTGGGACAGCTACACTCCTGCCACCTTGAGCTTTGCACTGCCACATGTGTCATAGCCTTGAGCCAAGGTTGGCACCCCAGCCCCCAGAGCACCCACCTCTGCCATGGGCCAGTGGTACCCATTGCCACAGCTACCTGTGATGATGTTTTCATTTCCAGGCAAATTAAAACCCCAAATCATCTCATCCTGAGCTATTAGGATCTGGGAAAGCTTTGACTGCATGATTGGCTTAACTTCTGCCAAACAAATGTCTCTCTGCTCAAAAACCCTTTTCTGATGGAAAAAAACCCACCAAACCCAACCAACCAACATCGTGATTTGAAGATTAAGCACTTGCTCATGCCCCCAGACCTGAAGCTGGTACCAGTTTTCAGGAAACTTCCAGTTTTTAGGAAGCCCAAGATCTGTTGCCTGTCCCAGGTGGGATGTGCTGACCAAGCTGCAATGCCCCAGGGCATTACAGGCATTTTACCTGCATGCTGCTGAGCTCCTTTCCCCTCCTAAAACTAAGTCAAGTGTGTTCCTGCAACTAAACCTCACATTATTGATAGGCTCACAGAATGGGTTGGGTTGGAAGGGACCTTAAAGCTCATCCAGCTCCAACTCCCTTGCCGTGGGCAGGGACACCTCCCACTGGGCCCGGTTGCTCAAGACCTCATCCAGCCTGGCCTTGGACACCTCCAGGCACAGGAGCACCCACAGCCTCCCTGGGCAACCTGCACGAGTGTCTCACCACCCTCACTGCAAAGAATTTCCTCCTAATCTCCAGGCCAAATCTGTTCTCCTCAAGCTTCACTCCGTTTCCTCTAGTCCTGTCACTACAAGCTGTTGTAAAAAGTCCCCTCTAGGCTTTCTTATAGGCTCCCTTCAGGCACTGGCAGGCTAGTCCAAGGTCTCCCCCAAGCCTTCTCTTCTCCAGGCTGAGCATCCCCAACTCTCTCAGCCTGTCACCACAGGGGAGGTTCTCCAGCTCTCTGATCATCCTCGTGGCCCTCCTCTGGACCTGCCCCAGCGGTTGGATTCCTGCATCCTTGGTGGGGGGAAGCGCAGCAGGAACGTCCCCACCAGGGGCAAGCACTTCAAGCAAGCCCGCAGCGTCCGATGCCGTTTTACCCCCTGCGAGGGGCAGGGCATGGCAGGCGGCAGGCTGCTAAATAGAGCGGGTTTATGCTGCTAAACCAAGGGCACTTTTTTCAAGGCAGAGCCGTTCAGCAGCAGTCGGGATGGAAAAGCTCTGCTGAAGGCGGCGGTTTTGGCTCTCTCTAAACATTTCTCTCCCCCCCCCCCCCCCCCCCCCCCGCCCCGGCCCCCTCCTCCTCCTCCTCCTCCCCAATCCCTCACTCTGATCTTTTTTTTTCCCCCTCTCTCCGAGGAAACCTTGCCCAAACCAACACAAGATTTTACACGGGTCGGACGGCCCTTTGCTGCTGCAGCTCCTTCCAATCAGCTGCATTCACAAGCCGCGTTTATTTTGCGCCGGTTTTCTGAGTACATTTTGTTTTGTTGCCAGAGTAAAGACCTGCAGGGACATATTTCAGCCCAACCTGTAACACCAGCACCAGCGCTGGGTTTCAATGAGGGTTTGACCTACATTTGCAGCCTGAGAAGCAGCTGGGACATCCCAAAGACACACATACAGGACCCTGCTTCTCCTGGAATGCGATGCTGGGCGCGGAGTTGGGGCGGGGAGGAGGGGGTGGGGTGTGGGGGGGATTTGAGCATCCTGGGCAGACTGGAAACCAGCAGCTCCCCTCCCAGCAACCGCTGGGGTGTTTTGCAGCCCCGCTCTAGAGGGGAACAGGCAGGGTGGAACAAGCCTGACCAGAGCTTTTTAAAGCTCTCCCACCTTCTCCTCCTCTCTTCCTCCGGGTCGGTGTCCCGGCGGCGGCAGAACAAGACGGCTACAGAGGGCTGCTGGAAGCCGCCAGAGTCAAATACACTGGGAGGCCTTTTTTTTTTTTTTTTTTTTTTTTCGGGCTTGGAAAATATTTCCTCGGCCGCAGGCTGCGGTGACAGCAAACATTCCTACCCAGGGCTGGCATGGCATGGCTGGGGCCAGCTCCGGGGCTGCCAGCACCCATCCGCTCTTCGCCGGGGTGCCAGCAGCATCCCACTGCTCCTCGTGGCTGGGCTGCTTCTCCCAGGGGTGCAGGGACCACTGCAGACAAAGATCCTTTGTTCCTAGGGGATTTGGGGGTTGTTTTGCCAAGGGAGGGTGAGAGCAGCTCGTGTGCATCCCCGACATGCAGGGCAAATCCTCCCTCCTCCCAGTCTGAGGAGCAAATGGGTTGCAAGACGGGGGGGGAAGGAGACCCCGACATGCAGGGCAAATCCTCCCTCCTCCCAGTTTGAGGAGCAAATGGGTTGCAAGACGGGAGGGGGGGGGGGGGGAAGGAGACTTGTTAAAAAAAAAGGCACAACAGCCCCCGAATCTGGAGCTGTCAGGAAGCAAAACCACCCCGGTAAAGCCAGGGCTGTGGTTGTAGATCAACAGAGCTGCTGCTATTTCCATCTGCCCCCCTCCTCCTTCTCCTCCTCAATCTCCACCCCAGGTGTGTGCTGGGGGTGGGGGGGGTGTGGAATTTTGGCAGCCACCAGGCCAGCAGCACGTGGCACACACGTGGCCAGCGAGCGGGCAGCTCCCCGCAAGGTCTGGGAGCTTCTGTGGGTCTCCGTGGGCAACACCAGCCCTGTGGAGTCTGGGTCTCAGGGCTGGTCCTACTGGCACCTGAGCAACCCAGAGCTGTTCTTAGCTTTTCTCTTTTTTTGTGAGTAACAAAATGATTATAGTGTGGGGAAGACATACAGGGGGAAAAGAATAATAATAAAAAGGATAGGAAAAAAAAAGAAGGGAAAAAAAAAGGAAATAGAAAGAAAGGGGAAAAAAGACATAAAATGAAAGGGGAAAAAGAATGAAATGAAGAAAAATAAGAGAAAGAAGACAGGAAGAAAAGGAAGAAAAAGGAAGGAAATAAAAAGAAGGAAAAAAAAGAAAAAGAAAAAGGAGAGGAAAAAAAAAAAGAAGGAAATAAAAAGAAGAGAAAAAAAGAAGAAAAAAGAAGAGAAAAAAAGAAGAAAAAAGAAGGAAAAACGGAAAAAAGAGAAGGAAATAAAAAGAAGGAATAAAAGGGGAAAAGAGGGAAAAAGAAGAAAAAACAAGAAGGAAGAAAAAAAGGAAATAAAAAGAAGGAAAAAAGACAACAAAACAAAAAGAAGAAAAAGAAGGAAGAAAAAGGAAGGAAATAAAATTAAGGGGGAAAAAGGAAATAAAAAGAAGATTAAAAAAAAGGAAGGAAAAAGAAGGAAAAAAGAAAAAAAGAGAAGGAAATAAAAAGAAGGGAAAAAAGAAGAAAAAAGGAAAAAATAGAAGGAAATAAAAAGAAGGGAAAAGAAGAAAAAAGAAAAAAGAGAATGAAATAAAAAGGAAAAAAAAAAGGATGAAAAAAATAAGGATAAAAAAAGAAGGAAGAAAAAAAGAAGGAAGAAAAAAAAGGAAATAAAAAGAAGGAAAAAGAGAAAGAAAAAAAGGGACATAAAGAAGGGGGGGAAAGGAAATAAAAAGAAGGCAAAAAAAGCGAAAAGAGGAAGAAAAGAGGGAAAAAAAGCAGGAAAAAAGGAAGAAAAAAAAAGGGAAAAACAAAGAAGGGAAAGCAAAGGAAAAAAAAGTGACATCTGAGGCATTTGTGGATATTTCCCTCCAAATATTTGCAGATGCAAAGCTGTAGGAATGAGAGGAAACTGCTGGAGCACCTTGCCCGTTTGGGAGAGAGACAGACTCATGGAGCTGCTCTGGTGATGGTCTGGGGGCTCAGCTGGATGTGTTCAGTTCTGGGCCCCCCAGTTTAGGAGGGACATTGAGATGCTTGAGCGTGTCCAGAGAAGGGCAACGAGGCTGGGGAGAGGCCTTGAGCACAGCCCTACGAGGAGAGGCTGAGGGAGCTGGGATTGGTTAGCCTGGAGAAGAGGAGGCTCAGGGGTGAGCTTATTACTGTCTACAACTACCTGAAGGGGCATTGCAGCCAGGTGGGGTTGGTCTCTTCTCTCAGGTGGCCAGCACCAGAACAAGAGGACACAGCCTCAGGCTGTGCCAGGGGAGATTTAGGCTGGAGGTGAGGAGAAAGTTCTTCCCTGAGAGAGTCATTGGACACTGGAATGGGCTGCCCGGGGAGGTGGTGGAGTCGCCGTCCCTGGAGCTGTTCAAGGCAGGACTGGACGTGGCACTTGGTGCCATGGTCTGGCCTTGAGCTCTGTGCTAAAGGGTTGGACTGGATGGTCTGTGAGGTCTCTTCCAACCTTGGTGATACTGTGATACTGGGATACTGTGATACTGTGATGCTGTGATGCTGTGATACTGTGATGGGCTTGGTCCGAGCAGCTCAGATGGAGTACTTCGTCCAAGGCACTCAGTCTGAGGGGCTCGGCTGGCCAGGCTCTGTCTGATGGGCTTGGTGTGAAGGTCAAGGCTGGACATGCTCAGCCCAAGGGATTGGAGCAACTGTCTGGTGAGGGAAGGCTGAGAGACCCAGGCCGTTGAGTCTGGAGAAGAGAAGGCTGAGAGGGGACCTCATCAATGTTTACAGACATCTGCAGGGTGGGTGTCAAGAAGAAGGGGCCAGGCTCTTTTCCGTGGTGTCCTGTGACAGGATGAGGGGCAATGGATACAAACTGGGACGCAGAAAGCTCCACCTTAGCAGGAAGAGAAACTTCTTTGCTGTGAGAGGGACAGAGCCCTGGAACAGGCTGCCCAGAGAGATTGTGGAGTCTCCTTTGCTGCAGACTTTCAAGGCCTGTCTGGATGTGTTCCTGTGTGCCCTGCCCTGCTTTGGCAGGGGGGCTGGACTTGATGATCTTCAGAGGTCACTTCCAACCCCTACCATGCTATGATTCTGTGATTTATGAGGGGGCTTGGCTGCATGAGGTGACCCTGCCCATGGCAGGGGGGTTGGAACCAGGTGATCCTTGTGGTCCCTTCCAACTCTGACTGATTCTATGATTCTATGTGTTTGGTTTGAGTTTGGCTGGACAGGCTCAGGCTGAGGGGCTCAGCTGGAGAGGCTCAGTGCAAGGGCTTGGCTGGACAGGCTCAGGCTGAGGAGCTCAGCTGGACAGGCTCAGTGCAAGGGCTTGGCTGGACAGGCTCAGGCTGAGGAGCTCAGCTGGACAGGCTCAGTGCAAGGGCTTGGCTGGACAGGCTCAGGCTGAGGAGCTCAGCTGGACAGGCTCAGTGCAAGGGCTTGGCTGGACAGGCTCAGGCTGAGTGGCTCAGCTGGACAGGCTCAGTGCAAGGGCTTGGCTGGACAGGCTCAGGCTGAGGGGCTCAGGTGGACAGGCTCAGTGCAAGGGCTTGGCTGGACAGGCTCAGGCTGAGGGGCTCAGCTGGACAGGCTCAGTGCAAGGGCTTGGCTGGACAGGCTCAGGCTGAGGGGCTCAGGTGGACAGGCTCAGTGCAAGGGCCTGGCTGGACAGGCTCAGGCTGAGGGGCTCAGCTGGAGAGGCTCAGTGCAAGGGCTTGGCTGGACAGGCTTGGGCTGAGGGGCTCAGGTGGACAGGCTCAGTGCAAGGGCTTGGCTGGACAGGCTTGGGCTGAGGGGCTCAGGTGGACAGGCTCAGTGCAAGGGCTTGGCTGGACAGGCTTGGGCTGAGGGGCTCAGGTGGAGAGGCTCAGTGCAAGGGCTTGGCTGGACACCTTGGGCTGAGTGGCTCAGGTGGAGAGGCTCAGTGCAAGGGCTTGGCTGGACACCTTGGGCTGAGGGGCTCAGGTGGAGAGGCTCAGTGCAAGGGCTTGGCTGGACAGGCTTGGGCTGAGGGGCTCAGGTGGACAGGCTCAGTGCAAGGGCTTGGCTGGACAGGCTCAGGCTGAGGGGCTCAGGTGGACAGGCTCAGTGCAAGGGCTTGGCTGGACACCTTGGGCTGAGGGGCTCAGGTGGACAGACTCAGTGCAAGGGCTTGGCTGGACAGGCTTGCACACAACAGGAGGGAGCCAGCCAGTCAAGAGGCTGTTTTCCCTTCTGTTCCCAAGCTAGCTGACCCATTCCCTGGGGCCATACAGTGATCCAGTCCCACCCAGCCCTCATCCCAGGCTGGGAAGTGAAGGCACCGCTTATCTCCGGGAGCAGCCTCCCTGTCTCGTGTCCCGTCCCTTTCCTTCGTCTGCAGCCCCACGGCCGAGCTAATTCAATCTCTGTGCAGGAGACAGAGCTCCTCAAGGTTCTCCCACAAGGAGGGAAATCTACTCTTTCGGGTATACAGGACCACTACACACCTCATCAGACGTGGCTCCACATGCAAAGGCAAGGCTTGCCCTTATCTCTGCAGATAGCCATCTGTAGAGGTGCCTCCTGTACATCCTTATCCACCAGCACTTGCTAGATGAAGGGTTTATAGAGCAAGCTTTAAACTTTGGACACATTCTTATACAGAAAAGCAGCAGGGACGAGTGTCTGGATGCACCAATCATCTATTTTGATACCAAAAGATGCCCTGGGGAACATTTATGTTCTTTAATCAGAGAAGGCAGTGTTGGACCAGCAATAAAAATATACCAAAAACCCCAAACCAAACCACCACCACCAAAAAACCCCAAACCCCTAGCAAAAAACATCAGCAATAACAACAAAAAAACCACAAAATACTCCAAATCAAAACTAAAACAGACCAGAAAAAGCTGAAAAGAACAATAAAAGGAAATAAAGAGGCAGATTTCTCCTTCACTCTTGCACTTGGGATCTCTCTGGTGCCTGCTGGGGAGGGGAAAGGAGAGAACCTATGGACCCTCTGGGGTCAGACGTCTTTCTACCCATACCTGGCACTGCCAAGGGCTGGTTGTGCTGGTGCCACTCTTGCAGGTGGCTGCACTCTGGTCCCATCTTGACCTGCTCTCAACAATGGGCTCTGCTTTCAGAGGCAGTCCCTTCCCAGGCTCCATCAGCAAAGCTCTTGTCCCTGTTTGCACTGACACCACTGCTGATAGGAACCAAACCACCCTGCTTTCATAGAATCATAGAATCATAGAATCAACCAGGTTGGAAGAGACCTCCAAGCTCATCCAGTCCAACCTAGCACCCTGCCCTAGCCAATCAACCAGACCATGGCACTAAGTGCCTCAGCCAGGCTTTTCTTGATGACCCCCGGGGACGGTGCCTCCACCACCTCCCTGGGCAGCCCATTCCAATGCCAATCACTCTCTCTGGGAAGAACTTCCTAACATCCAGCCTAGACCTCCCCTGGCACAACTTGAGACTGTGTCCCCTTGTTCTATTGCTGGTTGCCTGGGAGAAGAGGCTTTGCCCTCCCAGGCCTCATTCCACTCTAAACACAGGTGGGTTTGAGCCATGCCCAATATGGGCAGTTGGCCTAAGCCCATAGGCATCTCCCATCTGTGGCTGCCCCATCAATCTGAACGTTCCCTGCCCAGCATGGAGGCTTTGGCCAGCCCCAAACCTCCACAGCCCCCATTACCTTAGAGTCATAGAATCAACCAGGTTGAAGAGACCTCGAAGATCATCCTGTCCAACCTGTCCCCCAGCCCTAGCTAACCATCTAGACCATGTCACCAAGTGCCCCAGACAGTCTTTTCTTGAACACCTCCAGGGACGGTGACTCCACCACCTCCCTGGGCAGCCCATTCCAATGCCAATCACTCTCTCTGGGAAGAACTTCTTCCTAACATCCAGCCTATACTTTCCCCTGCACAACTTGAGACTGTACCTTTCTGCCCATGAGAGTACTCAAGCATAGAATCAGAGAATAATTTTGGTTGGAAGAGACCTTTCAGATCATTGAGTCCAGCTGTTAAATCAGCACTGCTAGGTCACCACTGCACCATGTCCCTCAGCACCACACCTACACATCCTTTAAACCCCTCCAGGGATGGTGACTCCACTGCTGCCCTGGGCAGCCTGCTGCAGGGTTTGATAACTCTTTTGGGGGAAGTAATTTTTCCTCATGTCCAACCTAAACCTCTCTTGGCACAACTGGAAGCTGTTTCCTTCCTCTTGTCCTATCTCTTGTTCTCTGGGAAAGGAGACTGATGCCCACCTGGCTCTAGGCTCCTTTCAGGGAGTTGTAGAGAGCAAGAAGCTCTTCTCCTCAGCCTCTTTTTATCCAGCTTGAACAACCCCCAGCTCCTTCAGCCACTGCTCACAAGACCTGTGCTCCAGACCCTTCCCCATCTTCCTTGCCCTTCTTCGGGACCCACTCCAACATCACAACTTTCACTCCAGCACACAACTTTCACTAACCTCCCCCCCCCTTTTTTTCCATCACAAAGGACCCACTTACAGGACAGCTTTCCCAATCCACAGAGCCTTTCCCAGCCCCAGCATTCAAGCCCTCTCCAGGACTCCCACCCCGCTCCATCCCTTGCCCCCGGGCACAGCCGGCTCCCCCTCCCTCTCCGGGCCCCCCTTGCCCAGCACCGGTTGGGAGGCTGAAAAGCCGCCGGCAATCTTCTCATTAACACCTCATCAGCTCCCCGGGGACCCCAGCAAACACAACCCGCCCTGCCGAGGAAATACCCGCAGCCTTGTGATGCAGAGCTCCCGTGGTGGGAGGAAGGGGAGGATGAGGAGGAGGAAGAGGATGCTTCCTGACCCGCAGGGGCACAGCTGCCTTCTCAGCTCCAGCATCTCGGGTGGGCAAACAGCACCTGGGAGGGCAGGGATGTGGATTCAGAAAACCCTCCCCCGCCCCACCACTGCACCCCGCTGCTCCCCATCGTACACATAGAGATGCTAATGGGCTCCCCATCACCCCCATCCCCGCCCTGCAGAAGGTCCAAGCTGCTTCCCCTCTCCTCGCAGCCCTGGGATTAAGCACAGGGAGCTGCCAGGCACCCGACGGCCTTGGGAGGAAGGTTCCCTGCTGCTGGTGGTGATGGGGCAGGGACAGGATTTATCTTGGCTGGCAGCTCGCAGCCGTGAAGGAGGAGTTGAAAAACGGCCCAGGCTCTGCTGGGGAGGCTGCAGAGAGCAGGCTCCGCGGCTGCGGAGGAGATAAAGCAGCACTGGCAGCGCAGCAGAGGTCAGGGCTGGAGATTTAGCATGCTGCTACCTCTTCTGCTTCACGGGGCCGGCAAAGGCAAAGATGCACTGGGAGAGAGGTGGGAGAAGGTTCAGGAATTAGCATGGTTTCTGCTCAGGCAGCAACAGCAGCCAGGGGCTGGAGAAAAGGGGAAGTCGTCCACAGCCCTCCCTACAGCTCTTTGTACTGCTCCTCCAATCCCCTCTGGTCCCTTCGAACCTGTCTGAATTGCCTACATTTGGTCCTAAGCTACCTCTGCCCCCAACCCCAGGTTGGCTGCTCAGAGAGGTTATCATATCAAGGGACCTTGAAAGCTCATCCAGTCCAACTCCCCTGCCAGAGCAGGATCACCTAGATCAGAGCACACAGGAACACATCCAGGCAGGTTTTGAATATCTCCAGAGCTGGAGATTTGACAGAGACTTTCAAGACCCATCTGGATTAGTTCCTGTGTGGCTTATCCTAGGTGAACCTGCTCTGGCAGGGAGCTTGGGCTTGATGATCTTCAGAGGTCTCTTCCAATCCCTCTGGTCCCTTTAGACCTCTCTGACTTGCCTACACATGTCTTAAATCACCTCTGGCCACCTCTGTGGTTGCCCAGAGAAGACTGAGAGGGAGCCTTATTAACGTTTATAAATATCTGGAGGGTGGGTGTCAAGAAAAAGGGGTCAGGCTCTATTCTGTGGTGACCTCTGATAGGACAAGGGCCAATGGGCACAAACTGGAGCACAACAAGTTCCACCTCAACTTGAGGAAAAACTTCTTTACTGTGAGGGTGATGGAGCCCTGGAGCAGGCTGCCCAGGGAGGTTGTGGAGTCTCCTCCTCTGGAGACTTTCAAGACCCATCTGGATGCTTCTTTGCATGCCCTGCCTTAGGTGACCCTTCTTTGGCAGGGGGTGTTGCATTCAGTGATGCTCCCTTCCAACTCCTACCATTCTATGATACTGTTTCAGTCTCTTTAGAGGTGACATGACACAGCTTACAGTGGTGACATGATGCAATTTGCCTATGGGAAGTCTTTCTCCCACCTTTTGGCGTGAGGAAAAATTTGTGACCCTCCCAAAAAGTAAACCACAGGCCAGCTGGGATGCTGGGAATCACAGAATGTCAGGGGCTGGAAGGGACCTCCAAAGCTCATCCAGCCAAACCCCCCTGCTACAGCAGGATCACCTAGAGCAAATCACACAGAAACACATCCAGGTGGGTTTTGAGTATGTCCAGAGAGGGAGGCTCCACAACCCCCCTGGGCAGCCTGTGCCAGGGTTCTGGCACCCTCACAGGGAAAAAAAAATCCTCCTCATGTTTCCATGGAACTTCCTATGGCTCAGCTTCCAGCCAGTGCCCCTTGACCTGGCACTGGGCATCACCCAGCAGAGCCTGGCTCCAGCCTCCTGCCACTCACCTGCACATAGTGATAACCATTGCTGAGGTCACCTCTCAGCCTCCTCCTCTCCCAGCAGCACAGCCCCAGCTCCCTCAGGCTCTCCTCCTAACAGAGACGTTCGTTTCCCTTCATCTTTGTGGCTCTGTCCTCTTGAACTGGGGAGCCCCAGAACTGGACACAGTACTCCAGATGTGTCCTCAGCAGGGCAGAGCAGAGGAGCAGGAGAACCTCTCTCGACCTACCAGCCACAGCCCTTCTAATCCACCCCAGACTGGCATTGCCCCTCCTGGCCACAAGTGTACATTGCTGGCTCTTAGCATCCCACCAACTAGGAATACTAGATCCCTGCAGGAATCTCCTCATTAAAGCCCTGGGAGCTGGTGGTCATCCCCCTCCCCGTGCCCCCTTCCCAGGGCTGTGATTATCATTACTATTGCTCCCTTGGGAAGATGAGA
Organism: Pogoniulus pusillus; assembly: GCF_015220805.1. Taxonomy (NCBI): domain Eukaryota; kingdom Metazoa; phylum Chordata; class Aves; order Piciformes; family Lybiidae; genus Pogoniulus; species Pogoniulus pusillus. The sequence goes on from NC_087270.1 coordinate 2,155,137, forward strand.
AGGAGCCTCTTCCTTGGGAATAAAGAGAGGCTGGCTTGCCATCTGAACTTGTCAAGGAGAGATGGTAGGCTCAGAAAGGGGAGGGGGGAAGCAAACCAGCAAATTTGGAAGCAAACTAACTGAGCAATCCTGCACTTATCTCCAGTGCAGGAGCCCTGCATGGCCGAGTGTCAGCCGATAGCATCGCTAAGGTGATATAAGGCACAGAGTTCTCCGCCGCGCTTCGGCTGAGTGATGCAATCAGAAACAATCCCCAACTCTTGGCAGATAAAAACCTTTTCTTTTCCCTCAGAGGGCTGAAATCCACTCCTACTGCTGTGTCTGCCCAGTACTCCAACACGGGCATTTGACAGAGCTGAGGGGGGCTGCCTCCAAAGCCTCATGCTGGGGAAGAGCCTCAAACGGAGCTCCTGTGCCACAGAGAGAGGCTGCAGCCTGTGGGACAACAAGGATGGGAGCCTGACAGAGATCACTGCCTGCTCCAGAATCTTTGCTATCTCCCTCCTTAAAGTGTTGCTTAAATCAAGGCACTGACCTTGTCAGAGGGCCTTTGCCATGCCCCAAAGGCAAACCTCTCCACCCTGTGTGGAACCAGGGGACTCTGGTCTCAGAGGCACCTTGGGTCTCCCTGCAGCATGTGTTGGGGTGATTCATTGCATGATTTGGGTTGGAAGGGACCTTAAAGATCACCTAGTTCCAACCCCTCTGCCATGGGCAGGGGCACCTTCCATTAGACCAAGTTACTCAAGGCCTCATCTGACATGGCTTTAGCAGGGGGTGTTGGACTAAATGATCTTCAGAGATCCACTTCTGGAACCCCCATTACAAGAAGGATATGGAGGTGCTGGAGCATGTCCAGAGAAGGGCCAGGAGGATGCTCAGAGGCTGCAGCAGCTCTGCTGTGAGCACAGACTGAAAGAGTTGGAGCTGTTCAGTCTGGAGCAGAGGAGGCTCCCGGGTGACCTTCTTGTGGCTTTCCAGGATCTGAAGGGGACTACAAAAAAGCTGGGGAGGGACTTTTTAGGCTCTCAGGGAGTGCCAGGACTGGGGGGAATGGAGCAAAGCTGGAGGTGGGGAGATTCAGAGTGGAGGTGAGGAGGAAGTTGTTGAGCATGAGAGTGGTGAGAGGCTGGAATGGGTTGCCCAGGGAGGTGGTTGAGGTCCCATGCCTGGAGGTGTTTAAGGTCAGGCTGGATGAGGCTGTGTGCAGCCTGCTCTAGGGTAGGGTGTCCCTGCCCATGGCAGGGGGGTTGGTACTGGCTGATCCTTGTGGTCCCTTCCAGCCCAGACTGATTCTATGATTCTGTGATCCCTTTCCTGGGGCAGTCTGGGATTCACCAGTGCCAGCGTGGTCCCAAAAGGCAGCAGAGCTGTTGTACAACAGGCAGTGCCAGCACACAAGCTCCTCGAGCAAGACACAGCAGGCACCAGTGGGTGAGAGCTGCTGGCAGCCTTGTTTGACTGAAATAATTTTGTTTGAAGACAATAGACTATTTCAACAGTTTTAAGTTGCATGGGGTTATTTAAGATGGATTCAGTTTTAATCAGTTTAATGGGATTTTATGTTTTTAGATAAAGCTCCTTCCAAATGGTCTGATTAACTCTTCAGAATCAATACACTTAACAGCAAAGCATACAATTATGCAGGCAAATGATCTCCTCCCTGGCTCCTGCGTGAGCCATCACCCAGCTTCAGCTTGCATGGTGGGGATCCAGATCAGACCCCTGTGCTCACTGCTCTGGTTCACATCCCTGAAGAAGAGGGTGTCTGGGCTGGCACAGCAGATGGGATGCTCAGGAAGCCATCAGGCAGTTGGTTTTGCTTTCCCACTCCAGGTTTCACCTACAACACCTTAAAGATCCAAAGCATCCCTAGAAAACTGGGCTGAGATGCACCTACAGCAGCATCAAAGAATCATAGAATCACAGAATGGTTTAGGTTGGAAGGGACCTCAAAGCTCAGCCAGTTCCAACCCCCTGCCATAGGCAAGGACACCTCCCACTAGATCAGGTCACTCAAGGACTCATCCAGCCTGGCCTTGAACACCTCCCTGGGCAACCTGTGCCAGTGTCTTACCACCTTCAACCTGTGCCAGTGTCTCTCCACCCTCATTACAAACAACTTCTTCCTAACATCCACTTTCAATCTCCCCTCTGCCAGTTCAAACCTATTCCTCCTCATCCTGTCACTACAAGACCTTGTCATTAGTCCCTCCCCAATCTGTACCTTCAGATACTGGAAGGCCACTCCAAGATGTCCTCAAAGCCTTCTCTTCTCCAGGCTGCAGAGCCCCAACTCTCTTAGCCTGTCCTTAGAGCAGAGCTGCTCCAACCCTCTGATAATCATAGAATGGTAGCAGTTGGATGTGATCTTCAAAGACCATAAAATCCACCTCCTCTGCCAGACCAGGATCACCTAGGGCAGGTCATACATGATCACAGGGTGTTAGGAGTTGGAAGGGACCTCTGGAGATCATCAGGTCCAACCCCACTGCCAGAGCATGACCATAGAATCTATTGCAGGTCACAGAGGAACACATCCAGATGGGTCTTGAAAGCCTCTAGAGAAGGAGACTCCACAACCCCTCTGGGCACCCTGCTTCAGGGCTCTGTCATCATCCTTGTAGCCTTCTGTTGGATTCTCTCCAGTAGTTCCTTGTCACTCTTGAACTGAGGGAGCCCAGAACTGGGTACAGTCCTCCAGATGTGGCCTGACCAGGGCAGAGTAAAGGGACAGGAGAACCTCCCTCAACCTGCTGCTTTCTTAAGGCACCCCAGTACATTAAGCACCAGCAAAACTGGCAGAAGAGAGCTTGAAATTGGTTGTTAGGAAGAAGTTCTTGACAGTGAGGGTAGTGACACACTGGCAAAGGTTGAGGGTGGTGAGACACTGGCACAGGTTGAGGGTGGTGAGAGACTGGCACAGGTGGAGGGTGGTGAGAGACTGGCACAGGTTGAGGGTGGTGAGACACTGGCACAGGTTGTCCAGGGAGGTTGAGGAGCACAGAAGCACAGAATGTGATCACAGATCACATTCTGTGCTTCTGTGCTCCTCAACCTCCCTGGAGGTGTTCAGGACCAGATTGGATGAGGCCTTGAGTGACCTGTTGTAGTGGAAGGTGTCCCTGTCTACAGTGGGGGGTTGGAACTGGTGATCTTTGAGGTCCTTTCCAACCCAACCATTCTGTGACTCTATGAAATGACCCCAGCTGGTCTGAATTTGGCACAGAGGGATGCCTCAAACCATCCCTTCACCCCTTTACCCCCTCCTTGTGCTCCTAAATGTGGGTGCAGGAGCTGGCTGAGCTCTCAGAAGCATCACTCTCACCTAGGGCAGGGGTCATGTCCTTCCTCCAGCTCCCAATGTCTTCCAGCCAGCCTCCCACATCCCTCCCCCTCCTCACCCCCCTCCTTTCTTTTGTCAAGTTGCATAATTTGTGAACTTACATAGTTGAAGAATTCTTGTAGAAATGTCAAGGTGAGTGGTGTATTAAAGCTGAGCCCGAGCAAACAGCAATGACATTACTTTAATTCTTCCAGTGCCAGGTCATCTCCTCTCTAATAACACAGCTCAGGCACCAGGCTTCTGCCCCTGGCATCACCCTTCCTGCTACTCTCTGGGTGGGTTTTATCATTTCACTGGACAGAGGCAAGAGGGGAGGAAGAAAAAGCACCACACTTGTGGAAATACCCCAGTGTGGGGATTTAAAGAGATTGGTTTCCCAAATCCCAGTGGAATTTTGCAGGATTTGGGCACCCTCTGCAAGTGTGCAGCTGGCACCAACCTCTGTGGCACAGGCAACTTGCTAGAGGGCAGGGATCCATCCAGAGGGAGCTGCATAGGCTGCAGAGCTGTGCCCAGGCCAACCTCATGGCATTCAACAAGGCCAAGGGTAAGGTTCTGCACATCCCAAGCACAGTTCCTGGCTGGGTGGGGAATGGCTGAGAGCAGCCCTGAGGAACAGGCCCTGCGGGTCTGGGCTGATGCAAAGCTCAACAGGAGGCTGCAGTGTGAGTGCAGCCCAGACACAACCCTGTGCTGGGCTGCAGCAAGAGCAGTGTGGGCAGCAGGGCAAGGGAGGGGATTCTGCCCCTGGGCTCTGCTCTCCTCACACCCCACCTGCACTCCTGGGTGCACTTCTGGGGCCCCCAGCACAAGCAGGACATGGAAGTGTTGGAGCCAGTCCAGAGGAGGCCACCAAGATGCTGAGAGGGCTGCAGCAGCTGTGCTGTGAGGAGAGGCTGAGAGAGTTTGGGCTCTGCAGCCTGCAGAAGAGAAGGCTTCCAGGAGACCTTGGAGTAGCCTTGCAGGATCTGAAGGAGGCTGCAGGAGGGCTGTGGAGGGACTACTGACAAGGTCTTGTAATGACAGGACGAGGAGGAATGGGTTTAAAGTGGCAGAGGGAAGACTGAAACTGGATGTTAGGAAGAAGTTGTTTGTAATGAGGGTGGTGAGACACTGGCACAGGTTGCCCAGGGATGCTCCCTCCCTGGGGGTGTTGAAGGCCAGGTTGGATGAGTCCTTGAGCGACCTGTTCTAGTGGGAGGTGTCCCTGCCTATGGCAGGGGGTTGGAACTGGCTGAGCTTTGAGGTTCCTTCCAACCTAAACCATTCTGTGATTCTATGATGCCAGACTGCTTTGATTTGGAAGGGACACCTTGCGCTAGGCCAGGTTGCTGAAGACCTCAGCCAACCTGGCCTTGAACACCTTCAAGAAGGTGGCATCCAAGAAGGTGGCATCCAAGAAGGTGGCATCCATGACCGCTCTGGGCAGCTGTTCCACTTTACAGAATCACAGAACTACAGAAGCAACCCAGGTTGGAAAAGACCCTCGAGACCATCCAGCCCAACCTAGCACCCAGCACCTTCTAATCAACTAACCCATGGCACTAAGTGCCTCGTCCAGTCTCCTCTTGAACACCTCTAGGGACAATGACTTCATCACCTCCCTGGGCAGCCCATTTCAATGCCAATCACTCTTGCTGTGAAGAACTTCTTCCTAACACCCAGCCTGAACCTGTCCTGGCACAACTTGAGGCTGTGTCCCCTTGTTCTGTTGCTGGGTGCCTGGCAGAAGAGCCCAACCCCACCTGGCTACAGCCTCCCTTCAGGGAGCTGTAGACAGCAATGAGGTCTGCCCTGAGCCCCCTCTTCTGCAGGCTGCACACCCCCAGCTCCCTCAGCCTCTCCTCATAGGGCTGTGCTCCAAGCCCCTCACCAGCCTTGCTGCCCTGCTCTGGACATGTTTGTGCACCTCAACATCTCTCTTGAATTGAGAGCCCCAGTCCTGGGACACAGCACTCAAGGTGTGGCCTGAGCAGTGGAAGTCTCTGAAGTTACCCCAGACCATGTGTGGTTGCAATAATCTCTAGCAGCAATCCCCAGCATCTTCCTGGTTGGCTGGTGGATGAAGAAACCAAGGTCTGAAGAAAAATGAGATCTAAGACAAGGTGATGCCCAACATTCACAGATTCACAGAGCACATTGGGTTGGAAGGGACCTTCAAAGGTCATCTTCTCCACACCCCCCACCTTGCAGGCACCAGGCACACCTCCAATTAGATCAAGCTGCCAAAAGCCATATCAAATCTGACCTTGAATGTCTCCAGGGATGGAGGAGTCTCAACCATCCTTGGGCAACCTGTTCCAGCGTTTTGTCCCTGTCGTTCTTCCCTTTCCTTCGGGGTCTGCTGCTCCTGGAGGTGGCCAGCAAAACTGCACACCAGAATCCCTCTAATTGTCGATGCTGCCCTTTCCCTGGGGCTGTAAACACCTTAAAATATCTCTAAGTAATGCACCACAGAGTAGATAACCCTGGGAGGGCTCAAGGCACAGCTAAAGCTATGTGGTTAAAAGAAAAAGACCCGCAGTAAACCCCATTTCCTTCAGTTCAGGAGCACCAAGTCCTGCAACAGCTTGAAGCTGGGCAGAGGAGGCTGCTCCTGGCTTGGTATTACCCCTCTCCTTGCACCACCTCTCTTCAGGCACCAGCCTAGCTGCTCCAACTCACTATATCAGCAGAACATTCACCTTTCCTGGTGGATTTTGCTTTCTCCTAGATCAGGGAGTCGAAGTGGTTCATGGAGGAGCATCAGAGCAGGAGCAGCAGCAGGAAATGTGTCTTAGGGACCAGAGAGGGACCTTCCCCCGCCAAATAGAGCTGCATGGCAAACACTCACCTTCCTGCAGAGACCACAGGGCTCAGAAGGGCTTGTGGCTTGGAGGTACCACATTGTGAGGCTTCATCAGATGAAGAAAAACTATTTTGAGAGTCACTCATCCTCCTGACCCCCTGGCAGAGGATGCTGTGCAGGGACAGCAGGAGGGCAGGCAGTCCTGGGCCACAACACCATCCCCTTGGACTACATCTCCCCTTCCCCAGACCACAGCATCCTTCCTACACCACAGCATCCATCCCTTGAACCACTGCATCACCTCTGCTGAGCCACAGCAAGCATTCCTTCCTGGACCACAGTATCCCTCCCTTGGACCACGAAACACCCTCCTGGACTACAGCAGCCTGCCCTTGACCATAGCAATCCCCACACCCCCCCACACCCCCCCCCTCCCCCCAAGACCACTGCATTCCCTCTTGGACTGCAGCACCCACTCCCTGGCCCTCTGTATCTCCTTCTTGGAAAGCAGTTTACACCCCTTGATCACATCACCACCCCACTGGACCACAGCATCACTGCCCAGACTACAACATCCCCTTGCTGGACCACAGCATCCCCTCTTTGGACCACTCATCTTCTCTCTAGACCACTTCATTCTCCTCAGGACCACTACCTCCCTTCCCTGGATCACAGCTTCCCCTTCCTGGACCACTGCATCCTCCCCTTGTATCACATCATCCCCTCTCTGGACCACTTCATTCCCCTCAGGACCACTGCATCCTTTCCTTGAATAGCAGCTTGCCCTCCCTGGACCAGTGTATCCTCCTCTTGGATCACAGCATCCCCATTTAGACCACAACATCCCCCCTTGGACAACCACACCTCCCTCCAAACCACTGCATCCTCTCCCAGACCACTGCATCCCCTCCCTGGAGCACTGCATCCCCTCCCTGGACTACAACATCCCTACTTTGGAGAGGCTGATGCCACAGAAACTACTGAATATCAACAAACGGAGGAGAAGGCAGCTCTTCTCTGCCTTCCTGACCAGCACAGGGCTGCCGAGCAGCAACTGGGGAAGCTGGGAACATCCAACACTGCCCCAGCTGTTTGCTTGAGCAAACAGCAGCCCAAACCGAAGGACTTTTTTCCTTCTTGCTCAGCCAGCTGCCAGACCTTGCTCCGGCTTCAGGCAGGAAAAAACATTTCCTTGGGTAGGGCATTAACTACACGGCTGAAGCAAGGAGTGATTTTTCCTCCAGCTGTGCACACAGTGAGTAAAGCCCGAGCTAAAGCTCACACTTCAACACCAAGCCTGTGCCGAGGTGTTGCATGTTCTCAGGCACTCCCTGGAGCACGCAGCCAGAGCAGGGCAGGGAGGCTTCCAGCTGTAGCACCAGTAGCACCAGTATCCTGGGGACAGGGCTGGGGAATGCCTTCTCCACCCCAGCCTGCGTGTTCTTAAAGACCACAGATGTTCTTCTGCCTGCCACTGAAGGGGGAGTAGGAAACTAAGCCAGGTTTAAAGGACACTGCTTTACATCACAGCATGCCAGGTTGGAAGGGACCCCCATGGATCATAGAATGGTTTAGGTTGGAAGGGACCTCAAAGCTCAGCCAGTTCCAACTGCCTGCCATGGGCAAGGATACCTCCCACTAGAACAGGTCACTCAAGGCCTCATCTAACCTGGCCTTGAGCACCTCCAGGGAGGTTGTGGAGCACAGAAGCACCCAATGTGATCATATTTTGTGATTCTATGATCCACAGCCTCCCTGGGCAACCTGTGCCAGTGTCTCACCACCCTCACTGCAGAGAATCCTTTCCTAACATCCAATTTCAATCTCCCCTCTGCCACTTTGAACCCATTCCTCCTCATCCTGTCATTACCAGACCTTGTCTGTAGTCCCTCCCCAGCCCTCCTGGAGCCCTCTTCAGATCCTGGAAGGTCAATCCAAGGTCTTCTGGAAGCCTTCTCTTCTCCAGGCTGCAGAGCCCCAGTTCTCATAGCCTGTCCTCATCGTCTGGTCCAAACTTTCTAGGTGATAGTGGAGTTGAAATAAGCTGGCCCAGCAGCCTGTCAAGCTGAGCCTTAAACTGTCCAGTGCAGGGGAATCCTCTGCTTCCCTTGGGAGATGATTCCAGTGTCCAGCTGCTCTCACAGTGAAACATTTTTCCTCTGGAGTCTGCTCAGAACATCCCCAGGTGCAGAATTATATATTCATAGAATGGTTTACAGACTCACAGCACCATGCAGGCTGGCAAAGCTCCTCAGGAGCACCAAGTCCAACCTAGAACCTTAGTCTACAAAATGCACCTTAAACCGTAGCCCTAAGCACCACATCCAAACCACTCTTAAACACATAGATTTAGGTTGGAAGAGACCTTAAAGATCATCTAATTCCAACCCCCTGCCATGGACAGGGACACATTCCACTAAACCAGATTGCTGAAAGTATCATTCATCCTGGATACCCCCACCAGAGGACATCCCCGACCTCCCTGGGCAACCTCTTCCACTGTCTCACCACCCTCACTGTCAAGAATTCCTTCCAAATCTCCAATCTCAATCTGCTCTCCTCAAGCTTTACTCCATGCCCTCTCATCCTATCACAAGAAGCCCCTGTCAAAAGGCTCCCCCCAGTTTTCTTGCAGCCCCTGTTCAGGTGCCCATCACCCCTTGTCCTTTCAATGTCACCCCTTGTAAAGGACGAAGTTCTTTACAGTGAGGGTGGTGAGACACTGGCACAGGTTGCCCAGGGAGGTTGTGGCTGCTCCCTCCCTGGAGGTGTTCAAGGCCAGGCTGGATGAGGTCTTGAGCAACCTGTTCTAGTGGGAGGTGTCCCTGCCTATGGCAGGGGGTTGGAACTGGCTGAGCTTCAAGGCCTCTTCCAACCCAACCCATTCTATGAAGCGGTGAAACCCTAAAGAAAACCATTGGGGTTTTACTGTGTTAGATCCCAGCTTTGAAGAGAGTTAGAGGTTATAGAATCATAGACTAGAATCACAGAAGCATTTGGGTTGGAAGAGGCTTGCCCAGGGAGGTGGTGGAGGAGTTCAAGCAAAGCCTGGCTGGGGCACTTAGTGCCATGGGCTGGTTGATTGGCTAGGGCTGGGTGCTAGGTTGGGCTGGATGAGCTTGGAGGTCTCTTCCAACCTGTTTGATTCTGTGCTTTTATGATTGCACGAATTAGGAATAGTGGTGAGCAGCTCCCAGGGCTGAGCCTGACCTCAGAGGGCAAGAAACCTGCTGCTGCAAGAAGGGGGGAGAAAAAGCAGAGAGAAAAAAAAAAAGAGATGTATTTTTTTCCAGTGTTTGCCTGAGCAAACAGGAGCTATTTGCAAATGGTTTTGAGGTGGTAGCAGCCTTCCTCTGAGAGTGCCAGAAGCTCAAGAAAGCACAGGAGGTGTTTCCTTGCTCAGTGCAAACAGGGAGAAGCACCCCAGCAGCTTCTCCTCCTGTTGGCAAGCGATGCAGGATGGGATGAGGATGGAAGAGAGGAGATCCCTCTAACCTGACTGTGAAGAGGCAGGGAGAAGGAAAGGAGCAGTGGGTGGGTGTGCAGCCCTGCAGCCCCAGATTTCCACTAAGTGTTCAGCTCAAAGAGCCATGGAGACTTTCATGGGTGCTAGAGCCCATCTCCCTGGCCACTAACCACCATTCCCACAGAATGAGTGACCAGGCAACACAGGGACCACAGGCAGGAGGAGCTGCTTACCCATCTCTCTGGTTTCCTCCAGTCACAGCATGCCTGGGCAGAGTCATTCTGTAAGGGGAACTGCTCCAGGGTTTCTATTTGTGGGCTCTATTCATCCCCAGCTGGGTTTTGGTGGTGCCCTGCCATAAAAGTCACCTCCTTACTCCATCCTGGCAGCCAGGAAACCTCAGCCAGCTTGAGAAAGCCATAGGAAATGGGAAAGCCTCATGCTCCAGCTCTCCAAAATAAGGTGCAGCTAAATTAATATGGTGTGAGCAGCTGGAGAAGTGATGTCACAGCAGCTGTACAGCGAGCCCTGGGGGGGCGTGGGGATAAATGCATCCCTCTGTCCTGCCCTCATCCTGCTCGTCCCAGAAATACCTTGGCTGGGCTGAAAGAAACTCACAGAGAAAAGCTGTGGCCAGAGATTGGGGGATAGGAAGGGATTTAATGCCAAGTCCTCACTGCTTTTCCTTCAGAGCAGGAAAATCAATGGTGGGGGTTAGAAGGGACCTCCAGAGATCATTGAGTCCAACACCCCCCTGCAAAGCAGGATCCTCTAGGACAGGTTCCACAGGAACACATCCAGATGGAGGAGACTCCACAACCTCTCTGGGCAGCCTGCTCTGAGGCTCTGTCACCCTCAGTGCAATTTTTGTTCTCTCATGCTGAGATGGAAATTCCTGTGCTTGAGTTTAGGTCCATTTCCCCTTGTCCTGTCACTGCATCACTGAGCAGAGATTGGCTCCATCCTCCTGACAGCTACTTGCAGGTATTTGTAGTCATTGCTAAGGTCCCCTCTCAGCCTTCTCTTCTCCCCACTAAGCAGCCCCAGGTCTCTGTCTTTCCTTGTCAGAGAGATGCTCCAGTTCTTTCATCAGCCTCACAGCCTCCAATGAACTCTCTCCAGCAGTTCCCTGTCTCTTTACAACTCAGGAGCCCAGAACTGGACATAATATTCCAGATGTGGTCAAATCAGGGCTGAGCAGAGGAGATCTCTTGACCTGCTGCCCACACTTGTCTTGATGCCCCCTAGGACACCCTTGGCCTCCTTGCCCACCAGGGCACACTGCTGTCCCATGGATCACTTATTACCAACCAGGATTCCAAAGTCCTCTGTGGAGCTGCTCTCCAGCAGGTGAACTCCTAACCTGTCCTGGTGCATGCTGCTGTTGCACTCTGGGTGCAGGGCTCTGCACTGATCCTTGCTGAACTTCCTTAGGTTCATCTTTGCCCATCTCTCCAGCCTGCCCAAGCCAGCACAGCCTGGGTGCCAGCCACTCCTGCCAGTGTAGTACCATCAGCAAACCTGCTGAGGGTCCACTCTGTCTCTTCAGCTTGGTTGTTGATGAATATGTGGAACAAGACTGGAGGCAGCACTCACCCCTGGGGTATACCTGCTGCCATCTCCTCTTTACTTGCTTGTACTGACATGAAGCCCTCAAGCCACAACGAGGGGCTCTAAGAACCATCCTCATGATTCCTAGTGAGGCACTTTGGTGCACTGGTGGTCACAAGCACCTTCTGAGTTTCATTTTCATTGATTTTTCCTTCCAACCAGAGCCTGGGATGCAGCAAGTGCAGTGTGGGCAGCAGGGCAAGGAAAGTGATCCTCCCCTTCTTCTTTGCACTGCTGAGACCCCACCTGGAGTACTGCATCCAGTTCTGAAGCCCCTGGGACAAGAGGGATATGGAGGTGCTGGAAGGTGTCCAGAGAGGTGGCATGAGGATGCTCAGAGGGCTGGAGCTGCTCTGCTGTGAGGACAGACTGAAAGAGTTGGGACTGTGCAGTCTGGAGAGGAGAAGGCTCCAAGATGACCTTATTGTGGCCTTTCAATATCTTAAGGGGGCTACAAGAATGCTGGGGAGTGACTTTTGAGGCTGTCAGGGAGTGACAGGACTGGGGGGAATGGAACCAAGCTAGAAATGGGTAGATTCAGACTGGATGTTGGGAAGAAGTCGTTCAGCACAAGAGTGGTGAGAGCCTGGAATGGGTTGCCCAGGGAGGTGGTGGAAGCTTCATCCCTGGAAGTGTTTAAGGCCAGGCTGGATGAGGCTGTGACCAGCCTGACCTAGTGTGAGGTGTCCCTGCCCATGGTAGGGGAGTTGGAACTGGCTGATCCTTGTGGTCCCTTCCAACCCTGACTGATTCTATGACTCTGTGATTCAATATCAAATGGGCAGTGGCCAAAAGGATGGGGCCAGACATTTTTCAACAGTGCCTAGCAGCAGGACAAGGGGCAACAGGCACAAACTGGAACCCAGAAGTTTCCAGCTGACCATGAGGAGAAAATTCTTTGCTGTGAGGGTGTCAGAGCCCTGGAGCAGACTGCCCAGAGAGGTTGTGGAGTCTCCTCTGGAGAGATTCTCAACTCACTCAGAGGTGATTCTGGGCAACCTGCTCTGGGTGCTGTTCCTTAAGGAGGAGAGTTGGGCTGGATGATCTCCAGAGATCACTCCCAAGCCTCACCATGTTGGCTTTTCATGTGACAGCTAACAGCACAAGATGAAAACCACCACAGGACCAAATCCTGAAGGCACTGAATCTGTGAGCAGTCACTTGGCTGCTCTTTCTGTGCAGCACAGCTCACCACCATTTCCATCAGCAGTTCAAGCTCATCCCTGACCATGCCTGCATTTAATCCAGCAGGATTTAGACAAATTCCACTGCACTATTTAAATATTAATTAAGATTTCCAGCTTGGTGCAGCCTGCATATCCTCTCACACCGCTCTCCATGTCTGCAAATCTGTGAGATGGTTTGGAGCAGGTTTATGGCAGACAAATAGGGCCTGGCAGGTGCCAGGCTGGCTGTGCTGGCTGGCACCCTCCAGACCCCTCAAGAGCTGAGGAGCTTGGCAAACCCCTGACTGGTAGAATCAGACCAGAGAAGAGCAATAAGGTGAATTATCAGCTCCCTAGGTTAAAAGGTTGGTCCTGTTTTGGGTGATTCATAGGATGGTTTGAGCTGGAAGGGACCTTAAAGCTCATCCAACCCCCTGCCGTGGGCAGGGACACCTCCTGCTAGAGCAGATTGCTCAAGGCTTCGTCCAGCCTGGCCCTGAACACCTCCAGGGAGGGAGCAGCCACAGCCTCCCTGGGTAACCTGTGCCAGTGTCTCACCACCCTCACTGCAAACAACTTCTTCCTACTCTCCAGCCTAAATCTGCCCTCCTTTAGCTTCCACCCATTCCCTCTCAGCCCTTGTCAAAAGTCCCTTCACAGCTTTCTAGTAAGCCCCTTTCAGGTACTAGAAGGTCACCATCAGTAGTTCATGGAACAGCCCAAATATCTATGCCCACAAAGCCAAAGCTGGGGCACAGGGAGGGAAGTTGTGCACAAAATGCTGCAGCTTGAGGCATGCAAATGAAAAAAACCCAACTTCTGAGGAGGGAAGGAGCAGCAAGGAGGTGGACTCAGCAGCACCAAGCCACTGAGGCTTGGGGAAGGGAAGCAAGGATGCAGACTGAGCACCCTGCAGCCCCTGCCACGTCTGCCAGCCCTCAGGGTGGACGTGAGAGGCATTTGGAGGCAGCAGAGGGCTGAAAAGCTGGGTCAGACGGGGCACAGAGAGCCGACCCTGGCTGCTGCTCATTCCCAGACATGTCCTGTGTACCTTGGCCACTGCCCCAGCCCAAATTGGTGGCCAGACCTGGGCCATGTCCCCCGTTCTGTGATGACTTGCAAGGGGAAGGTCCAAAATGGTTGAGCCTGGGGAACACAATGGCAGCCTTGGAGGGTGTCCCCATCCCATGCACCCCAGATCAGCAGCTCCCCCATCCTCAAGATCCCCCAGAGGTGTGAATATTTGAAGGAGCAGACACAGGGGCATTGAGCAGGGCTGTGAAATGCAGCAGTGTCTCCCTCCAGGCTGCCAACATCCAGGAGCTGCTGGGACACCAGCCAGGGCAGGAATAAGGAACACCACTGTAGTTCCTCAGGCCGGGTAAACAAATACCTGCTCAGCTCAGCTCCTTGCCTGAGCCCTGCTGGCTGGCATCAGGGGGGATGCACAGAGCCCCAACCTGCACCTCTGCCTGCCAGCATCAGAGAATCATAGGATGGGTTAGGTTGGAAGGGACCTCAAAGCTCAGACAGTTCCAACCCCCCAACATAGGCAGGGACACCTCCCACTTGAACAGGTCACTCAAGGCCTCATCCAACCTGGCCTTCAACATCTCCAGGGAGGTTGTGGAGCAAAGATCCCATTCTGTGCTTCTGTGCTCCACAACCTCCCTGGGCAACCTGTGCCAGTGTCTCACCACCCTCACTGCAAACAACTTCTTCCTAACAGCCACTTTCAGTCTCCCTTCTGCCACTTCAAACCCATTCCTCCTCATCCTGTCATTACAAGACCTTGTCAATAGTCCCTCCCCAGCCCTCATGTAGCCCCCTTCAGATCCTGAAAGGCCACTCCAAGGTCTCCTGGAAGCCTTCTCCTCTCCAGGCTGCACAGCCCCAACTCTCTCAGCCTGTCCTCATAGCAGAGCTGCTGCAGCCCTCTCAGCATCTTGGTGGTGTCCTCTGCACTGGCTCCAACACTTCCATGTCCTTGTGCTGGAGGCTCCAGAACTGTACACAGTGCTCCAGGTTCCCTAACCTTCCTCCCTCACCCACCTGGGAGGAGAAGACCCAGGTCATCATAGACAGTCCAGGTATTCCAGAGAGAAACCAGAAGGATAACATCCAGGAAAATGTTAGCAATCTGCCTGTGAGTGCAGCTGGGGAAAGGGCAGCTCCATCCCTGCTTCACAAGGTCCAAGCAGGACCCAAGGAGGGAATGCACAAGATGCAAGGAGCAAGGGTCTCAGCATGCACACAAGCAGAAATGTCACCAACAAGCCAAAGCTCATACAATCATAGGATGCTTTGGGTTGGAAGGCACCTTAAAGGTCGTCCAGTTTAAACCCCTCTGCCATGGGTAGGGTTGGAGGGCAGAAGAGCTCTGCAGCAGGACCTTGACCGCCTGCACAGATGGGCAGAGTCCAAGGGGATGGAGTTCAATAGCTCCAAGTGCAGGGTGCTGCACTTTGGCTACACCAACCCCATGCAGAGATACAGGCTGGGGTCCGAGTGGCTGGAGAGCAGCCAGACAGAGAGGGATCTGGGGGTGCTGATTGATACCCACCTGAACATGAGCCAGCAGTGTGCCCAGGTGGCCAAGAGAGCCAGTGGCATCCTGGCCTGCATCAGGAATGGTGTGGCCAGCAGGAGCAGGGAGGTCATTCTGCCCCTGCACTCTGCACTGGTTAGACCACACCTTGAGTGCTGTGTTCAGTTCTGGGCCCCCCAGTTTAGGAGGAACATTGAGATGCTTGAGCGTGTCCAGAGAAGGGCAACGAGGCTGGGGAGAGGCCTTGAGCACAGCCCTACGAGGAGAGGCTGAGGGAGCTGGGATTGGTTAGCCTGGAGGTGAGGAGAAAGTTCTTCCCTGAGAGAGTCATTGGACACTGGAATGGGCTGCCCGGGGAGGTGGTGGAGTCGCCGTCCCTGGAGCTGTTCAAGGCAGGACTGGACGTGGCACTTGGTGCCATGGTCTGGCCTTGAGCTCTGTGCTAAAGGGTTGGACTTGATGATCTGTGAGGTCTCTTCCAACCCTGATGATACTGTGATACTGTGATACTGTGATCTCCCACCAGCCCAGGTTGCTCAAGGTGTCATCCAGTCTGGCCCTGAACATCTCGAGGGAGAGGCAGCCGCGGTTCCCTGGGCAGCCTGTTTCAGAGTCTCACCAGCCTCACACCCAAGAACTTCTTCCCAAGATTCAGCCTAACCCTGCTCTGCCTCAGCTTCAAACTGTTCCCCTTCATCCTGTCTCTAGATGCTCTGGTGAAAAGTCTCTCTCCACCCTTCAGGTGTTGAAAGGCAGCTCTAGGGTCCCCCCTGCATCTTTTCTTCTCTGTGCTGAACAACCCCAGCTCCCCCAACCTATTCTTCAGCCCTTGGATCATCTCTGTGGCCCTCTTCTGGACCCACCCCAAAAGCTCTGTGTCCTTCTTATGATGGAGACACCAGAACTTTGGCTCATCTTCCTGTGGAGCCTGAAACAGAGATCCATTTGGAACCTGAAATCTCACACAGCCACAGCACCATGCAGGTTGGCAAAGCCCCTCAGGAGCACCAAGTCCAACCTAGAACCCTACTCTACAAGATTCACCTTCAGCCATAGCCCTAAGCAGCACATCCAAACCACCCTTAAACACATCCAGGCTGGGTGACTCCAGCACCTCCCTGGGCAGCTCATTCCACTCCCTAACCACTCTCTCAGTGAAAACCTTTTTCCTAATGTCCAGTCTAAACCTCCTCAGCCTCAGCTTGAGGCCATTCCCCCTTCTTCTGTCTCCAACTACCTATGAGCAGAGCCCAGTGGCAGCCTCTCCACAATGCCCCTTCAGGTAGCTGCAGACAGCAATGAGGTCTCCCCTCAGCCTCCTCTTCCTCACACTACCCATCCCCAGCTCCCTCAATCTCTCCTCATCAGATTTGTTCTCCAGGCCCTTCCCCAGCTTCGATGTCCTCCTCTGGACCTGCTCCAGCACCTCCACATCTCTCTTGTATTGCAGTGCCCAAAACTGAACACAGCAGTCAAGCTGTGGCCTCACCAAAGCCGAGCCCAAGGGCACAATCACCTCCCTGCTCCTGCTGGACATGGCACGTTTAATCACAGCCAGGATGCTGTTTGCCTTCTTGGCTCCCTGGGCACACTGCTGGCTCACACTCAGCTCCCTGGGCACACTGCTGGCTCACATTCAGCCAGCAGCTCTCCAGCCACACTGCCCCAAGCCTGTAGCATTGCTTGAGGTTGTGACCCAAGTGCAGGACCTGGCATTTGGCCTTGTTGAAACTCCTCCCATTCATGTTGGCCCTTTGATCTAAGCCTATCCAAGTCCCTCTGCAGAGCCTCTCTGCCCTCATTAACATCAACACTGCCACCTCACTTGGTGTCATCAGCAGACGTCCTGCTGCCACTCTATGCTTGAATCAAGGTTGTCAATAAAGGTGTCAAAAAGAAGTGGTCCCTAACAAGGGGAGTTTGGACTCAGCATGCCCTGAGGAGCAGATGCCACAGGTAAAGCTGCAGAGTCCCAACACCAGACTTTTCTCTTAGCACAGGGACCAACATTGGTACAGAACCAATCCAAAGCAACACACTCTTGGATGTCTCAGCACCCTTCTTAATCAGGGCCTTTTTTTTTCACCTGACAAGTTTGCACCCTCATGCTCTGCACTGATTTACCTTAGACTGCCACGATTTATTCAGTCATTTCAGTACCTAGAGGGCCTTTTCTTTTGGCCTAATTGTGGGACTGTAAAAAAGCCACACAAGTAAGGAATGGTTTCCTCTTTTCCAATAATTATCAATGGATTTCTTTGCTGAGTTGTTACAGGTTCACAGATTGCTCTGGGTTGGAAGTGACCCTCTCAAAGGTCATCTTGTCCAGCACCCCAAGGTGTTCCCAAATACACTGATAGCAAAGATAAGACAAGTGTCCTCACCAGAATGAGTAGATCAAAGAATTGTGAGAGCTCTGAAGGCTGTGGGAGCCTGCAGGGTGTCCAGAGAGGTAGTGGAGTCCTCTCTGGAGGCTTTAAAAACCCACCTGGATGTGTTTCTGTGTGGTCTGCTCTAGGTGGTCATAGAATCATAGCACAGAATCAGAGAAGCATAGAATCACAGAAGCACAGAATCATAGAAGCACAGAGTCATAGAAGCATAGAATCATAGAAGCACAGAATCACAGAATCATTGAAGCACAGAATCATAGAAGCACAGAATCATAGAAGCATAGAAGCACAGAATCATTGAAGCACAGAATCATAGAAGCACAGAATCATAGAAGCACAGAATCATAGAAGCACAGAGTCATAGAAGCATAGAATCAAAGAAGCACAGAATCACAGAATCATTGAAGCACAGAATCATAGAAGCACAGAATCATAGAAGCATAGAAGCATAGAAGCACAGAGTCATAGAAGCATAGAATCATTGAAGCATAGAATCATAGAAGCATAGAAGCACAGAGTCATAGAAGCATAGAATCATAGAAGCACAGAATCAAAGAAGCACAGAGTCACAGAAGCACAGAATCATTGAAGCACAGAATCATAGAAGCACAGAATCATAGAAGCACAGAATCATAGAAGCATAGAAGCACAGAGTCATAGAAGCACAGAATCAGAGAATCACAGAAGCACAGAATCACAGAAGCACAGAATCATAGAAGCATAGAATCATAGAAGCATGGAAGCATAGAATCATAGAAGCACAGAATCAGAGAATCACAGAAGCACAGAATCATAGAATCATAGGTTGGAAGAGACCTCCAAGATCATCCAGCCCAACCTAGCACCCAGCCCTATCCAATCAACCAGACCATGGCACTAAGTGCCTCATCCAGGCTTTGCTTGAAGACCCCCAGGGACGGTGCCTCCACCACCTCCCTGGGCAGCCCATTCCAATGCCAATCACTCTCTCTGGGAAGAACTTCTTCCTAACATCCAGCCTAGACCTACCCTGGCACAACTTGAGACTGTGTCTCCTTGTTCTATTGCTGGTTGCCTGGGAGAAGAGGCCACCCCCCACCTGGCTACAATGTCCCTTCAGGTAGTTGTAGACAGTAATAAGATCACCTCTGAGCCTCCTCTTCTCCAGGCTAAACACCCCCAGCTCCCTCAACCTCTCCTCATAGGATTTGTGCTCCAGGCCCCTCACCAGCTTTGTTGCCCTTCTCTGGACACCTTCCAGCACCTCAACATCTTTCTTGAATTGAGGGGCCCAGAACTGGACACAGTACTCAAGGTGAAGCAGAGAATCATAGAATCACAGAAGCACAGAACCATAGAAGCACAGAAGCACAGAATCACAGAATCACAGAAGCATAGAAGCACAGAATCACAGAAGCACAGAATCATAGAAGCATAGAAGCACAGAATCATAGAAGCATAGAATCACAGAAGCATAGAAGCAAAGAACCATAGAAGCACAGAGTCATAGAAGCACAGAAGCACAGAACCATAGAAGCACAGAAGCACAGAAGCACAGAATCATAGAAGCACAGAAGCATAGAAGCACAGAATCATAGAAGCACAGAATCACAGAAGCACAGAATCATAGAAGCACAGAATCACAGAAGTATAGAATCACAGAGTTGTAGAATGGTTTAGGTTGGAAGAGACCTCAAAGTTCATCCAGTTCCACCTCACCACTATAGGCAGGGACAGCTCCAACTAGACATAGACCTCTCAAGGTTCTTTGGCAGGGAGTTTGGACTCGATGATCTCTGGCGCTCTCTTCCAACCCCTAACATCCTGTGGTTCTGTGCCACTGGGAGTGCCTGAGCATCCCAAATCCTGGGAGAAGCCAGGGAGGGGTTGGTTGACAGCCGGAGCTGACAGGAGAGGGCAGCAGAGCCCCACACTTGGGAGGGCTGCAGGCAGGGAAATGAGGACAGCTTCGCCAAACCCACCAGAAATGCAGGAAGAGGCACAGCTCCATCACCCATGGCAGCTGCCCCGGGGATAGGCAGACAATGGGCACATGCCCTGCGGTGCAGACCCACAGCCTCCTGACAGCTTTGGCAGCGGTATCAGTACTGCAGGAAAAGGCACAGCTCCATCACCCATGGCAGCATGCAGAGCATGAAGGGATATCTGAGGAGTGGGTGTCAAGTGATGGGGCCAAGCTCTTTTTGGTGGTCAGCAGCAATAAGACAAGGAGCAATGGATACAAACTGGAACAGAGAAGGGTTCACCTCAACACAAGGAGAAACTTCTTTCCAGTGAAGGTGGCAGAGCCCTGGAGCAGGCTGCCCAGAGGGGTTGTGGAGTCTCCTTCTCTGAAGCCTTTCCAAACCCACCTGGATTTATTCCTGTGCCAGCTACCCTGGGGGATCCTTTCTTGGCAAGGAGGTTGGACTAGATGATTTCTGGAGGTCCTTCCCAACCTCTAAAGTTGTGTGATTCTGTGATAGACAAACATGGGCACATGTCCTGGGCTGCAGACCCCCAACCTCCAGCCAGACTGCAGCTGCCCCTCCAAGCCAGAATCAGCCTCCATGAATGCCTGTGGCTGATCATTGCAGGGCCAGACACTTAGTCACAGGGAGACTGAGCCCTGATTCACTGTCCCCAGGAGGTGACACAAGGCCCAGAAAAGCCCCAAGCTGTCAAAAAAACCCCAACCCATCTGAAGTGATTGCAGCCTCCTGGCACTGAGGTTTGAAGAGGAATTGGGGAGCAAGCCACCAGCCTTTTTGCAAAGATGCCCATTTTGCAGACAGTGGCCAGTCAGAGTGCCACCAGACTTTGAGACAATGTAAGAGGGCAGCAAAGGTCATTTAACTGCTTTGGCAAAGCCTGGTTTAGCACAGACAGTGAGAGTGGTGAGACACTGAAACAAGTTGCCCAGGGAGGTGGTATATGCCCCCTCCCAGGAAGGGGCCAAGCTGCATGAAGCCTTGAGCAAGCTGGGCTAGCAGAAGGAGTCCCTGCTTATGGCAGGGTGGATTGAAAGATGATCTGTTCAATCTGGAGAGGAGAAGGCTCCCAGGTGACCTTATTGTGGCCTTTCAGTGTCTTAAGGGGGGTACAAGAAAGCTGGGGAGGGATTTGATAGGCTGTCAGGTAGGGATAGGGCTGGGAGGGAACAAGCTAGAATTGGGGAGATTCAGACTGGATGTTAGGAGGTTGTTCAGCATGAAGGTGGTGAGAGTCTGGAAGGGGTTGCCCAGAGAGGTGGTGGAAACTTCATGCCTGGAGGTGTTTAAGGCCAGGCTGAATGAGGCTGTGGGCAGCCTGATCTAGTGTGAGGTGTCCCTGGGTATGGCAGGGGGTTAGGAACTGGCTGATCCTTGTGGTCCCATCCAACCCTGACTGATTCTATGATCTTTAAGGTCCCTTCTAACCCAAAGCATTCTATGCATCTATGATTTTGCAGCAGCAGCTCCCTGACAGTGATGGGATAAGAAGCTTGAGCAGCAGTTGTTGCTTCTCTCCCCACACTTCATCAGCCATTTGCCCTCACTCAGCAACCTCTTCATTTGGAGATTTTTGGAGAGGAATCCCCTAATCATAGCACAGCAGCTAATAAGAGCAGCCAGAGGATGTCAGTATGAGCTCTGCACTTCGATAATGACCCAAAAAAGTACTTCTCTCTGCCCATGAATTAGCACCACAGCAACAAAAGTACCACCACGGTAAGGCGAAGCCAGCTCGCTTCTCCTTAGCTGCCATGGAAGAAGGGTGGACACAATCCCATCCTCAGTGTTCATCAGGCAGAGGGTGGAAAAGCAGCTTCAGGAGGCTCTCAGCTCTGCCAAGGCTGGGAGTGAAGCAGAGTCACAACTGGGGTGGCAGAGAGCAAAGATGGGTAACTGCACCAGTTTGCGGCAGCTCTGCTAGCAGCACGTCTGCATAGGCAAAGGCCAGAGCCCTCCTCCTGCTCAGAAACTGGTCCATGGTCTAAAGGAGACAGGAGAAGAGAGTTCTCCAAGGTTGCAGAGGAATTTTCTGCAGGCTAATGTTTGTAGAAAGGAGGTAAGAGCATTTTGCAGAGCTGGAGCAAACACAGACTGAGCCAGCACTGCAAACACCCCTCAGCAAGCTGAGGGCAGCTGATAGGTCTGGAGGATGGGATTCCATCCAGAGCACCTGGGCAGGCTGGAAATCTGGGCTTGAAGTTCAAGAAGACATAAACTGGGCCAAGGCAGGTTCAGGTTGGATGTTAGGAAGAAGTTCTTCACAGCAAGAGTGATTGGCATTGGAATGGGCTGCTCAGGAAGCTGGTGGAGTCCCCATCCCTGGAGGTGTTTAAGAGGAGGCTGCATGAGGCACTTAGTACCAGGGGTTAGTTAATTAGCAGGTGTTAGGTGCTAGGTTGGACTGGATGACCTCAGAGGTCTTTTCCAACCTGCTTAATTCTGTGATTCTGTGACAGAGTTCAAGGTCTTGCAGCTAGCTTGGGGCAATTCTTGATATCAATCCAGGCTGGGGGACAATGAGATTGAGAGCAGCCCTGCAGAAAAGGACTTAGGGTGCTGGAGGGTGAGAAGCTGGGCATGAGCTAGCAGTTGGACATCTGCAGTCCAGAAGGCAAATGGCAGCCTGGGCTATGTCAGAAGAAGTGTGGCCTCCAGATGGAGAGAGGGCATTGTGCCACTCTGCTCTGATGACACTTGACCTTGGTGATCTTGGTGATCCTGAGGGGCTTTTCCAACCTGGATGGTTCTGTGATTCTGTGGTTTAAGGGTGGTTTGGGTGTGGTGCTTAGGGCTATGGTTTAAAGTCAATCTTGTAGAGTGCGGTTCTAGGTTGGACTTGGTGCTCCTGAGGGTCTTTGCCAACCTGCATGGTTCTGTGATTCTGTGACCTGGAGTGCTGTGTGGAGCCGTGGGACCCCCCAACACATGGATCTGCTGGAGTGGGAAGCCAGAGAAGGGTCACAAAGATGCTCAGGGGGCTGGAGCACCTCTCCTATGGGGACAGGCTTAAAGGACTGGGGCTGCTCAGCCTGGAGAAGAGAAGGCTCTGGGGAAACCTGAATAATTACATTTCAATCCCTGAAGAGGACCTGCAGGAAGGCTGAGGAAGGGCAGATTAGAGGGGCTTGTAGTGATGAAAGGAAATGATTTGAAAGTGGAGCAGGGGAGATTTAGGTTGGACATCAGGAGAAAGTTCTGCACAATGAGAGTGGTGAAACAGTGGAACAGGCTGCCCGGGGATGTGCTTGAGGTCACCTTGCTGGAAGCATTTAAGATCAGCCTTGATGTGTCCCTGGGCATCCTTATGTAGCTGGATGTGCCCCAGCTGCCTGCATGGAGGTTGGACAAGATGAGCTTGGAGGGTCCCTTCCAACCCTATACAATCTGTGACCCTGTGAAACGGCTGCAGGGGAGGTGTGTGCTGGCCAGGGGTTGCTGGAAAGGATAACAGTGATGGGCAGCAGCACTGTGAGGGTCTCAGCACCCTCATCCCATAGCAGCACATTCCTCAGTGGGGACAGAAAGGAGATGTGGATGTGACCGGGGTTGGGGGGTGGGTGGGGGTCGCCTAAACTGCTCTGTCAGGGGAGGTGATGCGAGGTGTTTGCACTGGGATGTTTTGCTGGTGAGGCAGAGCTCAGAGCCTGCCAGGAATTCTTCTGATTCAGCTGAAATTCCTCAGGCTTTTTGATAACAGCAGTTATTCAGCAGGGAGGGCTGCCCTGGGTCCCATCCAGTTCTCCTCCCTCCCTTCCTCCTCCTCCTCCTCCTCCTCCCTCCAGTGAGGCACTCCACCCCATTTAGCAAATGAAGCTTTTTTTTCCCCAGGCATTGAACCCTGCCTTTGTTTTCTTTCCAGTTTGGCTGGGAAGGCAGAAATGCTGTCAGAAACTTCACATAAAAGCAGGGTGCTTTTTTTTAATTGAGACAAACCAACTCCCTGCTGCCTTTCCACTCCCCTTCAGGTCAAAGCCTTCTCCCATAGATGCAGGCATGATCCAGGGTTTGTTCTGGGAGGGAGAAAGGGGTTTGGAGACCCTCTGTGTGGGGTGGCAGGATGGGGGTTTGCTGTCACCTAGAAGGAGGGATGGGATTAAGGGAGAGAAGGGTTTGCAGCCCCCCAGAGAGCCCTGTGTGGGGTGGCAGGATGGGGTTTTGCTGTCACCTAGAAGGAGGGATGGGATTAAGGGAGGGAAGGGTTTGCAGCCCCCCAGAGAGCCTTGTGTGGGGTGGCAGGATGGGGGTTTGCTGTCACCTGGAAGGAGGGATGGGATTAAGGGAGAGAAGGGTTTGCAGCCCCCCAGAGAGCCCTGTGTGGGGTGGCAGGATGGGGGTTTGCTGTCACCTAGAAGGAGGGATGGGATTAAGGGAGAGAAGGGTTTGCAGCCCCCCAGAGAGCCCTGTGTGGGGTGGCAGGATGGGGGTTTGCTGTCACCTAGAAGGAGGGATGGGATTAAGGGAGAGAAGGGTTTGCAGCCCCCCAGAGAGCCCTGTGTGGGATGGGGGTTTGCTGTCACCTAGAAGGAGGGATGGGATTAAGGGAGAGAAGGGTTTGCAGCCTCCCCAGAGAGCCCTGTGTGGGGTGGCAGGACAGGGGTTTGCTGTCACCTAGAAAGAGGGATGGGATTAAGGGAGGGAAGGGTTTGCAGCTCCCCCAGAGAGCCCTGTGTGGGGTGGCAGGATGGGGGTTTGCTGTCACCTAGAAGGAGGGATGGGATTAAGGGAGGGAAGGGTTTGCAGCCCCCCAGAGAGCCTTGTGTGGGGTGGCAGGATGGGGGTTTGCTGTCACCTGGAAGGAGGGATGGGATTAAGGGAGAGAAGGGTTTGCAGCCCCCCAGAGAGCCCTGTGTGGGGTGGCAGGATGGGGGTTTGCTGTCACCTAGAAGGAGGGATGGGATTAAGGGAGAGAAGGGTTTGCAGCCCCCCAGAGAGCCCTGTGTGGGGTGGCAGGACAGGGGTTTGCTGTCACCTAGAAAGAGGGATGGGATTAAGGGAGGGAAGGGTTTGCAGCTCCCCCAGAGAGCCCTGTGTGGGGTGGCAGGATGGGGGTTTGCTGTCACCTAGAAGGAGGGATGGGATTAAGGGAGGGAAGGGTTTGCAGCCCCCCAGAGAGCCCTGTGTGGGTTGGCAGGATGGGGGTTTGCTGTCACCTAGAAGGAGGGATGGGATTAAGGGAGAGAAGGGTTTGCAGCCCCCCAGAGAGCCCTGTGTGGGGTGGCAGGATGGGGGTTTGCTGTCACCTAGAAGGAGGGATGGGATTAAGGGAGGGAAGGGTTTGCAGCCCCCCAGAGAGCCTTGTGTGGGGTGGCAGGATGGGGGTTTGCTGTCACCTAGAAGGAGGGATGGGATTAAGGGAGAGAAGGGTTTGCAGCCCCCCAGAGAGCCCTGTGTGGGATGGGGGTTTGCTGTCACCTAGAAGGAGGGATGGGATTAAGGGAGAGAAGGGTTTGCAGCCTCCCCAGAGAGCCCTGTGTGGGGTGGCAGGACAGGGGTTTGCTGTCACCTAGAAAGAGGGATGGGATTAAGGGAGGGAAGGGTTTGCAGCTCCCCCAGAGAGCCCTGTGTGGGGTGGCAGGATGGGGGTTTGCTGTCACCTAGAAGGAGGGATGGGATTAAGGGAGGGAAGGGTTTGCAGCCCCCCAGAGAGCCTTGTGTGGGGTGGCAGGATGGGGGTTTGCTGTCACCTGGAAGGAGGGATGGGATTAAGGGAGAGAAGGGTTTGCAGCCCCCCAGAGAGCCCTGTGTGGGGTGGCAGGATGGGGGTTTGCTGTCACCTAGAAGGAGGGATGGGATTAAGGGAGAGAAGGGTTTGCAGCCCCCCAGAGAGCCCTGTGTGGGGTGGCAGGACAGGGGTTTGCTGTCACCTAGAAAGAGGGATGGGATTAAGGGAGGGAAGGGTTTGCAGCTCCCCCAGAGAGCCCTGTGTGGGGTGGCAGGATGGGGGTTTGCTGTCACCTAGAAGGAGGGATGGGATTAAGGGAGGGAAGGGTTTGCAGCCCCCCAGAGAGCCCTGTGTGGGTTGGCAGGATGGGGGTTTGCTGTCACCTAGAAGGAGGGATGGGATTAAGGGAGAGAAGGGTTTGCAGCCCCCCAGAGAGCCCTGTGTGGGGTGGCAGGATGGGGGTTTGCTGTCACCTAGAAGGAGGGATGGGATTAAGGGAGGGAAGGGTTTGCAGCCCCCCAGAGAGCCTTGTGTGGGGTGGCAGGATGGGGGTTTGCTGTCACCTGGAAGGAGGGATGGCATTAAGGGAGAGAAGGGTTTGCAGCCCCCCAGAGAGCCCTGTGTGGGGTGGCAGGATGGGGGTTTGCTGTCACCTAGAAGGAGGGATGGGATTAAGGGAGAGAAGGGTTTGCAGCTCCCCCAGAGAGCCCTGTGTGGGGTGGCAGGATGGGGGTTTGCTGTCACCCAGAAGGAGGGATGGGATTAAGGGAGAGAAGGGTTTGCAGCTCCCCCAGAGAGCCCTGTGTGGGATGGGGGTTTGCTGTCACCTAGAAGGAGGGATGGGATTTAGGGAGGGAAGGGTTTGCAGCCCCCCAGAGAGCCCTGTGTGGGGTGGCAGGATGGGGGTTTGCTGTCACCTAGAAGGAGGGATGGGATTAAGGGAGGGAAGGGTTTGCAGCCCCCCAGAGAGCCTTGTGTGGGGTGGCAGGATGGGGGTTTGCTGTCACCTGGAAGGAGGGATGGGATTAAGGGAGAGAAGAGTTTGCAGCCCCCCAGAGAGCCCTGTGTGGGGTGGCAGGACAGGGGTTTGCTGTCACCTAGAAGGAGGGATGGGATTAAGGGAGGGAAGGGTTTGCAGCTCCCCCAGAGAGCCCTGTGTGGGGTGGCAGGACAGGGGTTTGCTGTCACCTAGAAGGAGGGATGGGATTAAGGGAGGGAAGGGTTTGCAGCTCCCCCAGAGAGCCCTGTGTGGGGTGGCAGGATGGGGGTTTGCTGTCACCTAGAAGGAGGGATGGGATTAAGGGAGAGAAGGGTTTGCAGCCCCCCAGAGAGCCCTGTGTGGGGTGGCAGGATGGGGGTTTGCTGTCACCTAGAAGGAGGGATGGGATTAAGGGAGAGAAGGGTTTGCAGCCCCCCAGAGAGCCCTGTGTGGGATGGGGGTTTGCTGTCACCTAGAAGGAGGGATGGGATTAAGGGAGAGAAGGGTTTGCAGCCTCCCCAGAGAGCCCTGTGTGGGGTGGCAGGACAGGGGTTTGCTGTCACTTAGAAAGAGGGATGGGATTAAGGGAGGGAAGGGTTTGCAGCTCCCCCAGAGAGCCCTGTGTGGGGTGGCAGGATGGGGGTTTGCTGTCACCCAGAAGGAGGGATGGGATTTTCTGTGCTCCCTCCCGCTCTGATGGTGATGGAGGGGCAGAGCAAAGATTATGTTTCGCTTCACTCTGCCACGCTAAAGAGATGTTAAAATGAGCTCAAACCCTCTGCCTGAATTAGCATCTCAGGATGAGATCACAGGGATCATGGAGGCTTATTTATTTCTTTGTGAGGCTGAGCAAACTCAGCACGAAGAGGAAAGAAATGGGATCCGCCGCTGAGGCAGGCGCAGGAAGGCTGAGGACATGGGCATGACAGTGCCAGGAAATACTGCTGCAGAGAGTTTATTAACTCACAGAGTGTGGCTGTGGAGGCCAACAGAAGAGATTTGGATTCCTGGCGGTACTTAGGTGCCAAGTAAGAGTTTATGACCCAGACTTGGAGGCCTTTAACAGGGCACATCGTTAGCCCGGGTGCTGCAGGCTCTCCATGAGCACTGCAGACCCTTCCTGGATTTGGCAGATCCTTCTCTGGTCCTTTTTTACCCCTGGGAAGAGCTTCACATTTTATTCTCATGCAGCTGGGATGCTGAGGTGTGACTGGATACTCGCTGGGTAAGGAATTGGCTGGGTGGTGGCACACAGAGAGTGGGGATCAAGGCCACAATGTCCACCTGCAGACCAGTGCCAAACGGTGCCCCTCAGGGGTCAGTGCTGGCCCAGTGCTGTTTGATATCTTTGCTAGTGACATGGACAGAGGAGTTGAGTGCAGCCTCAGCAAGTGTGCAGCTGGCACCAAGCTGTGTGGCACAGGACACTTGCTAGAGGGCAGGGATCCATCCAGAGGGAGCTGCATGGGGCTGTGCCCAGGCCAACCTCATGGCATTCAACAAGGCCAAGGGTAAGGTTCTGCACATCCCAAGCACAGCTCCAGGCTGGGTGGGGAATGGGTGAGAGCAGCCCTGCGGAACAGGCCCTGGGGGTCTGGGCTGATGCAAAGCTCAACAGGAGGCTGCAGTGGGAGTGCAGCCCAGACACAACCCTGTGCTGGGCTGCAGCAAGAGCAGTGTGGGCAGCAGGGCAAGGGAGGGGATTCTGCCCCTTGGCTCTGCTCTCCTCACACCCCACCTGCACTCCTGGGTGCACTTCTGGAGCCCCCAGCACAAGCAGCACATGGAAGTGTTGGAGCCAGTGCAGAGGAGGCCACCAAGATGCTGAGAGGGCTGCAGCAGCTGTGCTGTGAGGAGAGGCTGAGAGAGTTGGGGCTGTGCAGCCTGGAGAAGAGAAGGCTTCCAGGAGAGCTTGGAGTGGCCTTGCAGTGTCTGAAGGGGGCTGCAGGAGGGCTGGGGAGAGACTATGAGAAGGTCTTGTCGTGACACGAAGAAGAGGAATGGGTTTGAAGTGTCAGAGGTGAGATTGAAAGTGGCTGTTAGGCAGAAGTTGTTTGCAGTGAGGGTGGTGAGACACTGACACAGGTTGCCCAGGGAGGTTGTGGAGCACAGAATGACAGAATCTTTGATCACATTCTGTGACTCTGTGCTCCACAGCCTACCTGGAGGTGTTGAAGGCCAGGTTGGCTGAGGCCTTGAGTGACCTGTTCTTGTGGGAGGTGCCCATGTCGATGGCAGGGGGTTGGAAGTGGCTGAGCTTTGAGGTCCCTTCCAACCTACCCCATTCTATGGTTCTGTGATTCTATGACTGAAAGGACTGAGATGCTGTGTTGGATGCTCCAATGTCACATTATAGCCAGAAGCCATTGGCAGCATCCTTTCCTGTTCACACACCACCTGGCTTCACCAAATTCACAGATCCATGGAACCACAGAATGTTCAGAGCTGGAAGGGACCTCAAGGATCCAGTCCTCCTCCCCCTGGGGCACCCTCCACTAGACGAAGTTGCTCAGAGCCACATCCAGCCTGGCCTTTAAAACATCTGGGGTTCCACCACCTCTGTGGGCAACCTGTTGCAGTGTCTCATCCCCCTCACTGGAAAGAGATTCTTTCTAGAGAAAGAAGCATCGCTTTGAAGATAGGTCTCATGGTGGTACCAAGATGCTCTGAACCAGCCCCAGCTGGTGCTTGTGGGGAAGGCAGAATTCAGTTGTGCTCAGTAGGCCAAGAAGGCCAATGGCATCCTGGCTGGCATTAAAAATGCTGTGGCCAGCAGGAGCAGGGAGGTGATTGTGCCCTTGGGCTTGGCTTTGGTGAGGCCACAGCCTGACTGCTGTGTTCAGTTTTGGGCACTGCAATACAAGAGAGATGTGGAGGTGCTGGAGCAGGTCCAGAGGAGGACAACGAAGCTGGGGAAGGGCCTGGAGAACAAATCTGATGAGGAGTGACTGAGGGAGCTGGGGATGGTTGGTGTGAGGAAGAGGAGGCTGAGGGGAGACCTCATTGCTATCTACAGCTACCTGAAGGGGCATTGTGGAGAGGCTGCTGCTGGGCTCTGCCCACAGGGATATTGGAGACAGAACAATGGGGAATGGCCTCAAGCTGAGGCTGGAGAGGTTTAGATTGGACATTAGGAAGAAGTTTTTCACTGAGAGAGTGATCAGGGCCTGGAATGAGCTGCCCAGGGAGGTGCTGGAGCCACCCAGCCTGGCTGTGTTTAAGGGTGGTTTGGATGTGGTGCTTGGGGCTCTGGTTGAAGGTGAATCTTGTAGAGTAGGGTTCTAGGTTGGACTTGGTGCTCCTGAGGGGCTTTGCCAACCTGCATGTTGCTGTGAGTCTGTGACAGCAAATGGTGGACAAATGTCTCAGCACAAGCAGGTTTTTATCTCTCTGGGCTGCTGTCCTGGCGATTTGTGATCCTGAGCTGGTGGAGGAGGTTCCCATGTAATGCTAAAGGTAGTTTAGCAAGGAGAAGATAACAAGAAATAGATTGGGTATTAGGAACAATGTCTCTACTTGATGACCTGGACGAGGGGATTGAGTCCAGCATCAGTAAGTTTGCAGATGACACCAAGCTAGGAGCAGGTGTTGATCTGTTGGAGGGTAGGAGAGCCCTGCAGAGGGACCTGGCCAGGCTGGATGGGTGGGCAGAGTCCAATGGGATGAGACTGAACAAGGCCAAGTGCAGGGTTCTGCACTTTGGCCACAACAACCCCAAGCAGCACTACAGGCTGGGGACAGAGTGGCTGAGAGCAGCCAGGAGGAAAGGGACCTGGGGGTACTGATAGAGAGTAAGCTGAAGCTGAGGCAGCAGTGTGCCCAGGTGGCCAAGAGAGCCAATGGCATCCTGGCCTGCATCAGGAACAGTGTGGCCAGCAGGACAAGGGAGGTTATTCTGCCCCTGTACTCAGCACTGGTCAGGCCACACCTTGAGTGCTGTGTCCAGTTCTGGGCCCCTCAATTCAAGAAAGATGTTGAGGTGCTGGAAGGTGTCCAGAGAAGGGCAATGAAGCTGGTGAGGGGCCTGGAGCACAAATCCTATGAGGAGAGGCTGAGGGAGCTGGGGGTGTTTAGCCTGGAGAAGAGGAGGCTCAGGGGTGACCTTATTGCTGTCTACAACTACCTGAAGGGGCATTGTAGCCAGGTGGGGGGTGGCCTCTTCTCCCAGGCAACCAGCAATAGAACAAGGAGACACAGTCTCAAGTTGTGCCAGGGTAGGTCTAGGCTGGATCTTAGGAAGAAGTTCTTCACAGAGAGAGTGATTGGCATTGGAATGGGCTGCCCAGGGAGGTGGTGGAGGCACCGTCCCTGGGGGTCTTCAAGCAAAGCCTGGATGAGGCACTTAGTGCCATGGTCTGGTTGGTTGGCTAGGGCTGGGTGCTAGGTTGCACTGGATGATCTTGGAGGTCTCTTCCAACCTGGTTGATTCTATGATGGTCTGGCCTTGGAACAGGCTGCCCAGGGAGGTGGTGGTGGTGGTGGTGGTGTTTTCCCTGGAGGTGTCCAAGAAATGTATGGACATGGCACTTTGGGACCTGCTTTAATGGCCATGGTGGTGTCAGGTCAGTGGCTGCACTTGATGACTTAAGAGGCCTTTTCCAACCACAACAGATCAATCATTCTATGAAAAAGCAATCTGGAGCTGTAGGGAATAGTGAGGGCTTGTTACACCTCCACAAATCAGAAGAGACCAAACAGACATTGTTGGTTAGGAGAAATCTTCACCACCAGGCCATGTTGAGCTCAGAGGAGATGGTCTCAGCCTGCTAAAACCTGCCTGCTCCTGAGAAAGAGCTAAGGAAGGGATCATGCAGTGTATGGACCACACTGGGCAGCTTGTCCAGAGAGGTGGTAAATGCCCCAGAAATGGAAACATCCAGTTCAGGTAGCTTGAGGCTCTGAGAAACCAACTCTCGTTGCAGGAGTCCCTGCTGACTACAGTCATAGAATCATAGAATCAGTCAGGGTTGGAAGGGACCACAAGGATCATCTAGTTCCAACCCCCCTGCCATGGGCAGGGACACCCTACCCTGGATCAGTCCCTGGTGGAATACAGGAGTTTGAAAGTTCCCTTCCCACCTAAACCATTCTGTGACCTGATTTTAGTTTCTTATACATATTTAGTCCATTTTTCAACATTTTTGCACTTCTTTTTCCTACCTTTGTGCTTCACACAGCAGGCTGCTCCACAGCACAAAGCAGGCTACACTTGGATGGACACAGTGTGAGTGGAGAAGCCCTTGGATGGACCCAGTGTGAAGTGAGACACCCTTGGATGGACCCAGTGTGAAGGGAGAAACCCTTGGATGGACACAGTGTGAAGGGGGAAGCCCTTGGATGGACCCAGTGTGAAGGGAGACACCCTTGGATGGACACAGTGTGAGTGGAGACACCCTTGGATGGACACAGCGTGAGTGGAGAAGCCATTGGATGGACACAGTGTGAGTGGAGACACCCTTGGATGGACACAGTGTGAGTGGAGAATCCCTTGGATGGACACAGTGTGAGTGGAGACACCCTTGGATGGACACAGTGTGAGTGGAGACACCCTTAGATGGACACTGCATGAGTGGAGACACACTTGGATGGACACAGTGTGAGTGGAGACACCCTTGGATGGACACAGCATGAGTGGAGACACCCTTGGATGGACACAGCGTGAGTGGAGACACACTTGGATGGACACAGCGTGAGTGAAGACACCCTTGGGTGGACACAGTGTGAGTGGAGACATCCTTGGATGGAAACAGCGTGAGTGGAGACATCCTTGGATGGACACAGCATGAGTGGAGAAGCCCTTGGATGGACACAGTGTGAGTGGAGAATCCCTTGGATGGACACAGCATGAGTGGAGACACCCTTGGGTGGACATGGTGTGAATGGAGAATCCCTTGGATGGACACAGTGTGAGTGGAGACACACTTGGATGGACACAGTGTGAGTGGAGAATCCCTTGGATGGACACAGCATGAGTGGAGACACCCTTGGGTGGACATAGTGTGAATGGAGAATCCCTTGGATGGACACAGTGTGAGTGGAGACACACTTGGATGGACACAGTGTGAGTGGAGAATCCCTTGGATGGACACAGCATGAGTGGAGACACCCTTGGGTGGACATAGTGTGAATGGAGAATCCCTTGGATGGACACAGTGTGAGTGGAGACACACTTGGATGGACACAGTGTGAGTGGAGAATCCCTTGGGTAGACACAGTGTGAACAGGGAACCATACACCCTGAATCCCAGCATCCCTCCCCTCAACCTTCTCCTTGCTGCCCTTTCCTCTGCACTGGGAGATGCCAGAGGGCAAGAGAGGAACCTGTGGGCTGGGGTTTAGCCGACTGCAGCACTCAGCACAAATGCAGAGCAGAGCAGCTGCAGGGAGGCAGGACTTAGCTGTGATTTATTTTGCTTTAAGGGCCTAATAACTTGCAGCTGATTTGTAAATGAACTGGCTCCTGGCAGCAACCTGGAATGAGACAGCTGACACCCAAACCCTGCTCTGCAGAGCCTGGAATTTTACACTCAGTGTCTCAGAGAAGGGAAGGGAGCAGAAGGGAGGATCCCAGAATGGTAGGGGTTGGAAGTGTCTCAGTTCTAATTTAAATTCCCAGAGACTCAAATATATTTGATAGAAGCAAATAACAATTTTTAGAGTGCCCTTTCCTCTTCCCCCTTCTTTCCCAAAAGAAAGGGATTAGATGTAGAGAGAGGAAAGGTAAAGCACACCCAAATAAACAATCTCACTGTGATTTGGGAGTTAAAAGAAGAAAAGTGTAACAATAAATTAGAAGTATCTGAGGTAGGGAAGACACAAAGGTATAGGGAAGGGAAAACAAGATACAAAATGTGTAAATGCAACCAGATTTTGATGGCAGTGGGTTTGTCCACCTCGGGGGTGATGGCCACGTGGTAAAACAAAGAGAACCAGGAACAAGATGGTGATGCTGGTAAGCAGGGAGCAAGAGAATAGGTAATCCCCCCTGCTTGTACGGATCTTTAGACAGGAAGGGAGAGTGGGCTAAGCTAAGTGTTCAGACCCACTCCTAGGGAGGGGTCAAGACCACCTAGGGTCAGGTTCAGTATCACAGTATCACAGTATCACAGTATCACAGTATCACCAAGGTTGGAAGAGACCTCACAGATCATCAAGTCCAACCCTTTAGCACAGAGCTCAAGGCCAGACCATGGCACCAAGTGCCACGTCCAGTCCTGCCTTGAACAGCTCCAGGGACGGCGACTCCACCACCTCCCCGGGCAGCCCATTCCAGTGTCCAATGACTCTCTCAGGGAAGAACTTTCTCCTCACCTCCAGCCTAAATCTCCCCTGGCGCAGCCTGAGGCTGTGTCCTCTTGTTCTGTTGCTTCTTGCCTGGCAGCAGAGCCCAACCCCACCTGGCTACAGCCTCCCTTCAGGCAGCTGCAGACAGCAATGAGCTCTGCCCTGAGCCTCCTCTGCTGCAGGCTGCACCCCCCCAGCTCCCTCAGCCTCTCCTCACAGGGCTCTGCTCCAGGCCCCTCTCCAGCCTTGCTGCCCTTCTCTCAACACCTTCCAGTATCTCAACATCTCTCTTGAATTGAGGAGACCACAACTGCACACAGCACTCCAGCTGTGGCCTGAGCAGTGCTGAGCACAGGGGCACAAGAACCTCCCTTGTCCTGCTGCCCACACTGCTCCTGAGCCAGCCCAGGATGCCATTGGCTCTGCTGCCCACCTGGGCACTGCTGCTTCAGCTTCAGCTCCTCTCTGCCAGCACCCCCAGCTCCCTCTCTGCCTGCCTGCTCTCAGCCACTCTGGCCCCAGCCTGCAGTGCTGCTTGGGCTTGTTGTGGCCAAAGTGCAGAACCCTGCACTTGGCCTTGTTCAGTCTCATCCCATTGGCCTCTGCCCACCCATCCAGCCTGGCCAGGTCCCTCTGCAGGGCTCTCCTACCCTCCAACATCTTCACACCTGCTCCTAGCTTGGTGTCATCTGCAAACTCACTGATGCTGGACTCAATCCCCTGGTCCAGACTATCAATGGAGATATCAAACAGGCTTGGTTCCAGCACTGATCCCTGGGGGACACCACTGGTGCCATCGACCTTGTTGGCCACAAGGGCACATTGCTGGCTCATGCTCGTCCTGTTGCCTACCAGGACTCCCAGGTCCTTTTCCTCAGAGCTGCTCTCCAGCAGCTCAGCACCCAACCTGCACTGATTTATGGGGTTGTTCTTCCCCAACTGCAGGACTTGGCACTTGCTCTTATTTCATTTGATTACTCCTCACCCAGCTCCCTCCCCCAGGTGCCTCAGCTGCTCCTACCCCAGCCCTGTTCTCCAGACCCTTTATCAGCTTTATTGCCCTTCTCTGGATATTCTCCAGGACCTCATTATCCTTCTTGGACTAAGGACCCCAAAACTGAGCTCAACATTTGAGCTGTGGCCTCAGCAGTGCTGAGCGTGGGAGCACCACCACTCTCCTTCTCCTGCTGCAATTAGCTCTGGAATTTGGGCTTTTTTATTTTGGTTTTATTGAAAAGCAAGAAAATTAGGAAGCAAAACCAACTCCTGCTCCTAGAATGGGGTGCAGGCAGCAGGGTGCTGGGTACAGATAGGGTGGAGGTCCTGGCAGAGATTCCCTGACTGTGCCCCAAAGGGCTGGGCTGGGGCCTGGGGCCCTGTGCTGGCTGTAAGAGGACCACACCGAGCTGGGGCAGACTGCCTTCACCCCCATTGTTTCCCTGTAGGTTCCCAGTCCTGGAATTTCCTTTAGAGGTACAAAACAATATCAGGAAAATCAGGTCCTCTTTTTTTTTTTTTTTTTTTTTCCTCTTTCTTTCCTAAAAAGCTGATGGAGGCCTCACTCCCCTGCAGGGAATAACATCCTCTGCCATCCAGCCTCCCTGTCCCTGACAGGCCCCCCATCAGAGCATTGGTGGCCACAGTGACACTTTGTTCCCTCCCCCTCTCCCGTGCCAAAGTCAGGGGCATCCAGGGGTAAAGGTGTTTGGAGAGACTTTTCTTTCCAGGAGTGAAGTGGAGGCTTTTCCAGAGCAAAAGGCTTTCTTTCAGGAAAAGGAGACTTTCCCCCTACATTTCTGTCCTGAGTGGGGTGTAGTCAGCATTAGAAAGTGCCTGCTTTCCTCTCTGTGTCTTGCTCAAGCAGTTACTCAGACCCACAGATCACATTGGGTTGGAAGGGACTCTCAAAGCTCATCTTGTCCAACCACCCTGCAGGCAGCAGGGACACCTCCAACTACATCAGGTTGCCCAGGGACACATCGAGGCTGATCTTGAAGGCCTCCAGCAATGGGATATCAACCATGCCCCCGGGCAAACTGTTCCAGGGTTCTGCCACTCACTGTAAAGAGCTTCCTCCTGATGCCCAACCTAAATCTGCCCTGCTCCACTGCTCCTCATCCTATCACCCCAACCCCTTCTAAACAGCCCCTCCCCAGCCTTCCTGCAGGTCCCTTTCAGATATTACTGT
This sequence comes from Pogoniulus pusillus, assembly GCF_015220805.1. Taxonomy (NCBI): domain Eukaryota; kingdom Metazoa; phylum Chordata; class Aves; order Piciformes; family Lybiidae; genus Pogoniulus; species Pogoniulus pusillus. Next base: position 2,190,541 of record NC_087270.1, read on the forward strand.
AGTTCTAGGCTAGTGGGAGGTGTCCCTGCCTATGGTAGAGGGTTGGAACTGGCTGAGCTTTGAGGTCCCTTCCAACCTAAACCATTCTGGGATGTTTTCCAGACAGATGCTGGAGCACTGTGCCAAGTGGGGTTGGTCTCTTCTGCCAGGCAACCAGCAGCAGAACGAGGGGACACAGTTTCAAGTTGTGCCAGGGCAGGTTCAGGCTGGATGTTAGGAGGAAGTTATTAGCAGAGAGAGTGATTGGCATTGGAATGGGCTGCCCAGGGAGGTGGCAGAGTTGCTGTCCCTGGAGATGTTGAAGCAAAGCCTGGCTGGGGCACTTAGTGGCATGGCCTGGTTGATTGGACAGGGCTGGGTGCCAGGTTGGGCTGGATGAGCTTGGAGGTCTCTTCCAACCTGGTTGATTCTATGATGCTGTGATTCACTAAGAACATGCTGCTGTGGTTCTATGATTCACTCAGAACATGCTGCCTTGGGCAGGGAGCACCTCAGCACCCCCCTCCAGAATGTGCTTCCCAGGAAAAAACTTCTTTTTAAAGGTTGTGTGCTGGAGATAAACCTCCAGCATGTGTCCTTGGCCCCATTTCCTGAGATAACACAGTAAAAAACAGTCAGGATCATTTTCTCGTGGCCTCTACCCCTTGGCGATGCTCCCTGACCAGGCTGCAGACCCAAGGGCAAAGACCCAGCTCCAAAGCCAAAGCTTTAGTTAATATTCTGAGCTCTTCCCTGTGAAGCAGCAAATCAGGGCCTCACAGGTCCCCATAAAGCCAGGATGGGAGGGAAACAGCCAGGTGGTAGCAAAGGGGCAGCTGGAAGTCATGGAATCATCACCAGGGTGGGAGAGACCTCAAGGAAAAGCTCAAGGAGGAGCATCCTATCCGGTGGCTCAGCCTGAAGGGAAGGGTGGGGGACAGCCATTACTCACCCAGTGCCAAAACAGCAGGCTTCTGGGAATAAACACAGCAAAAAAATATCACTGTGACATCTTCAACCCTCCTGGGTCTGCCCTGGCCTTGCTCAGTGGACCCAAGAGCTGCTGTGGAGGCCACATGATGGGAAGTGTCCTGTCCCTGGGGGTACCACAGCTCAAGTGTCAAGGGTCTTCTGCTATTCACTGTGCCTGGAAATCAAGCATAACACTTCCCTCCCTGGTCTGCATGAGATGTGTTACAGCATCTTTTGAGTGGCTCAGATTTGGCTTTGCCACCACGTGGGTCCCCAGCTAGGAGTGAAAGAAAACGAACAGGATATGGTCAGCAAATAACTCAGCAAGGGCCAGGGGCTGGTCTCATGGAGAGGCAGGTGTCCCTGCACAGCCTTTGCTTACCTCGGAAGAGCTCTGGCTTTGCACAGCTATTGCCAGGAACGACACGGAGATGCAAAAGCTGTTGTTGGACTGGCTGTAGAGGGAGGAGGGGGAGGAGGAGAAGAAGGGGAAGGAGAAGGAGAAGAACGAGAAGGAGAAGGAGAAGGAGAAGGAGAAGTGGGAGAAGGAGAAGGAGAAGTGGGAGAAGGAGAAGGAGAAGGAGAAGGAGAAGGAGAAGGAGAGGGAGAAAGAGAAGGAAGGGAAAGAGAAGAAGGAGAAAGAGAGGCAGAGAGAGAGGGAGAGGGAGAAGAAGAGAAGGAGAGAGAAGAAGGAGGAGAAGCAGAGGGGGAGGGAGAAGAAGGACAGAGAGAGGGAGAAGGAGAAGGAGAAGGAGAAGGAGAAGGAGAAGGAGAAGGAGAAGGAGAAGGAGAAGGAGAAGGAGAAGGAGAAGGAGAAGGAGAAGGAGGAGAAAGAGAGAGAGAGGGAGAAGAAGAAGGAGAAGGAGAGGGAGAGGGAGAAGGAGAAGGAGAAGGAGAAGGAGAAGGAGAAGGAGAAGGAGAAGGAGAAGGAGAAGGAGAAGGAGAAGGAGAAGGAGAAGGAGAAGGAGAAGGAGAAGGAGAAGGAGGAGAAAGAGAGAGGGAGAAGAAGGAGAAGGAGAAGGAGAAGGAGAAGGAGAAGGAGAAGGAGAAGGAGAAGGAGAAGGAGAAGGAGAAGGAGAAGGAGAAGGAGAAGGAGAAGGAGAAGGAGAAGGAGAAGGAGAAGGAGAAGGAGAAGGAGAAGGAGAGGGAGAAGGAGAGGGAGAAGGAGAGGGAGAAGGCAGGAGAGACGCTGTACCACTCCAGGCACATCTCGGGATGGAGGATAAGGCTCCGCAAGGGCACAGGCTAGTCCTGGGTTAGGCGCAGCTCTCTGAGCACCCCCTCCAAAGGTGTGGCATCCCTGCTGAGGTCTGCTTTCCACAACAAAGGATATGTGAGCTCTGCCAGGAAATCCCAGCCCTGCAGAAACCGACCGCATCTCCACCGCCGCTATTGTCACTTGTGTGCACCGCCCGGTTTTGTTAAGAGACCTTTAGTAGCAGCAGCCACGGGCTGCAGGAGGGCGAAACAGCTCCGACACACTCAGTAACCTCCCCGGGTAGGCTGTCGCAGGGCTCCAGCACCCTCACAGTGAAGAAGTTCAGATGGTACCTCCAGTTTAGTGCCCATCGCACCTTGTCCTCTGGCTGAAGAGACTGATCCCATCTTGATCACCCCTCTTTAGACAGTGATCAGCACTGAGAAGGTCTCATCTCAGTTTTCTCTTCTCCAGGTTAAATAGCCTCAGGTCTTTCCATTTCTCCTCCTCGGAGATGCTCCAGGCCCTCAGCACCTTTGTAGCCTCCACCTCCAGTAGTTCCCTGTCCCTTTTGAACTGGGGAGCCCAGCACTGGACCAAATCCTCCAGATTTGGTTTCACTAGGGCAGAGTAGAGGGGGAGAAGAACCTCCTTCAGGCTGCTGGCCACACTCTTCCTCATGCACCCCAACAGACCACTTGTGTTCTTGGCCACGAGGGCACAGTCTGGCTTGTGTGCAACTTAATGTCCATATCCACTCCCAGGTCCCCCTCTACACCTCCTAATCTGTGCTGGTGCAGAGCAGATTTTTCCTCCTCAGGGACTGGACCCTGCACTTGTCCTTGATGTATTTCATGAGGTCCACCTCTGCCCAGCTCTCCAGCCTTGCCCAGGTCTGGCAGCACAGCTTGATGGGGAGTCAATCACTTCTCCCCATCAGCAAACCTGCTGAGGGTCCACTCTGTCCCTAGGTCATTGATGAAGATGCTGAACCAGACTGCACTTATCAGTTGGACTTGGTTATCCTCAGGGTCTTTTCCAACCTGAATGCTTCCATGATTCTGTGGACTCAGTTTTGACCCCTGGGGAGCATCAGGACCTACAGGCCTGCAACTAGATCCTGCACCACTAATCCCAACCTTCTGTGCTCTGGCTGCAGCCAGTTCTCAGCCCACCTCTTTGTCCACTCACCTAACCTCAGCTTCCCCAGGAGGATCATAGACCTACAGGATGTCAGGGGTTGGAAGGGACCCAAATTGATCATCGAGTTCAACCCCTCCTGCCAGAGCAGACTATACAATCTAGCTCAGGTCACACAGGAACACATCCAGACAGGCCTTGAAAGGCTCCAGAGAAGGAGACTCCACAGCCTCTCTGGGCAGCCTCTGCCAGTGCTCTGGCACCATTCCAGTCCCCTTGTGTTGAGCTGGAACCTCCTGTGCTGCAGCTTCCATCCATTGCTCCCTGTCCTATCCCAGGGAGCAGTGAGCAGAGCCTGTCCTCCCACTCCTGACCCCCAGCCCTCAGATAGTTATAGACATTGATTAAATCCCCTCTCAGTCTTCTCCAGACTAAGCAGCCTCAGGTTCCTCAGCCTCTCTTCATCTACAAGACCCTCTCCAGCAGATCCCCATCCCCCTTCAACTGGGGAGCCCAAAACTGAAGGCAGTATTCAAGATGAGTCTCAGCAGGGCAGAGGGACAGGAGAACCTCCCTTGATCTGCTGGATACACTCCTCTTAATGCCCCCCAGCATCCCATTGGCTTCTTGGCCACCAGGGCACATTGCTGTGTCATGGATGTTCTCCCCCAGCACTCCCAAGTCCCTCTCCACAGGGCTGCTCTCCAGCAGTCACCTCCCAGCCTGTACTGCTACAGTTTATTATTCCTCCTCATGTTCAGGACTCTCATTTGGTCGCTCCATGCCCAGCTCTGTCTGTCCAGGTCTCGCTGATGCTATGGCAGAGAGTGCCCCAAGGTGAAGCAAAGCAAGAGGAGGAAAGCATTACAGAAGAATTCACAGGCAGTACTCATGATGGTGTGGGATGGTTTGACTCTCTCTCTGGACCCTTCCAATGAAGTGGAGCACCACAGCATTGAGCTGTGGCAGCAGTGGGCTGAAGAGTGCCCAGTTGTTGGGTGGCTTTTTGGAGAGCTTCTGGGCAGGATGAGCTCTTGCTTCTCATTTAACTAATTGAAAGAGAGAATTTTCTGGGGAAAATGCAACCATAAGACCACAGAAAATGATGCTTTTCAAATTCTTGGGTGGGGGTGAAGCCTCTGCCCTGGATTCAAAGGACAGTGGGGGATGATCCTGCTATGGGCACTTTGAAGTTGGGGGAAAAACTTGGCTTTTTGGTGCTGCTTTTTTTGCCTGGAGCTGCCAGTTCTGACAGTTGTGAAGCATCTTCTCTGTGAGAGTCAGGGATTTGCAGGCAGAGCCCTCTCTTACTCTGCGCCAGAAGTGATCCATGGGACAGCAATGTGCCCTTGTGGCCAAGAATGCCAATGGTATCCTGGGGTGCATTTAGAAGAGGGTGGCCAGCAGGTCAAGGGAGGTTCTCCTCCCCCTCTACTCTGAACTGGTGAGACCACATTTGGAGCATTGTGCCCAGTTCTGGGCTCCCCAGTTCAAGAGGGACAGGAAAATATTGGAGAGTGTCCAATGGAGGCTATGAGGATGATGAAGGGACAGCAGCATCCATGTGCTGAGGAAAGGCTGAGAGACCTGGGGCTGTTCAGCCTGCAAAAGAGAAGACCGAGAGGAGATTTTATGAATATCTATGCTTATCTGCAGGGTTGGTGTCAAGAAGAAGGGGCTAGATTCTTTTCAGTGATATCCTGTGACAGGACAAGGGGAATGGATGCAAACTGGAACACAGGAAGTTCCACCTCAATGGGAGGAAAAGCTTCTTCACTGTGAGGGTGATGAAACCTTGGAGCAGGCTGCCCAGAGAGATTATGGAGTCTCCTTCTCTGGAGACTTTCAAGACCCTTCTGAATGCATTCCTGTGTGACCTGCCCTAGGTGACCCTGGTTTGGTAGGGGATTTGGACTTGGTGATCTTTAAAGGTTGTTTCTAATCCCTACCATTCTATGACTCTGAAATCAGAAGGCCAGAAGCTGTATTTGGACTTCATTGTTTTGTTGCAATTCAATTGAAATCAGGGCTTTTCAGACATCTTTTTTCCTTCTGACCAGGGAGATGCATGAAGTGAAGATGGATCACTGCTGCTCGCTAGCCTCACTGGCCATTATTGCTGCCTCCTGGGATGCTCTCACTGCATTGACCCTCAGGGCCACATGCTCAGGGAGATGACATAAGCTCTTCTGAACATCACCTCTAAGGACATCACTCTTATTTAATGAACTGACTCGACTGTTTGTTCCACAGCATTAAAATCAAAGCTGGAAAAGTGGGGCTGGGCATTTGGGTCTGATCTCCTGCTCCTCTGCACAACATTCCAGTGGAGGGTGGGTTAGGAACTGGTTGCAAAATAGAGTTCAGAGGGTGGTGATCAATGGTGCCAGGTCCAGCTGCAGAGCTGTGACTAGTGGTGTCCCCCAGGGATCAGTGTTGGGTCCAGTCCTGTTTAACATCTTCACCAATGACATTGATGAGGGCACAGACAGAGCCTGCTCAGCAAGTTTGCTGCTGACACCAAGCTGGGAGGCTCGGCTGATCCAGCTGAAGGCTTGAGGCCATCCAGAGAGACCTGCACAGACTGAGAGCTGGGCACAGAGGAACCAGATGAAGTTCAACAAGGACAAGTGCAGAGTCCTGCATCTGGGGAGGAATAATAAACTGCACCAGTACAGGCTGGGAGGTGACTGCTGGAGAGCAGCCCTGTGGAGAGGGACCTGGGGGTCCTGGTGGATAACAGCCATGGCACAGCAATGTGCCCTTGTGGCCAAGAAGGCAAATGGGATCCTGGGGCGTATTAGGAAGAGTGTGTCCAGCAAATCAAGGGAGGTTCTTCTGCCCCTCTACTCTGCCCTGCTGAGACCTCATCTTGAATACTGTGTTCAGTTTTGGGCTCCCCAGTTGAAGGGGGACAGGGATCTGCTGGAGAGGGTCCAGCGGAGGGCTACAAGGATGATGAGAGGATAGGAGGGCATGGCTGATGAGAGAGGCTGAGGGACCTGGGACTTTCTAGTCTGGAGAAGAGAAGACTTAGAGGGGACTTAATAAATGTTTATAAGTATCTGAGGGCTGGCTGGGAGAGGGGGGACAGGCTTTCTTCACTTGCTCCCTGTGAAAGGACAAGGAGCGATGGGTGTAAGTCGCAGCAAAAGAGATTCCACTTCAACACAAGGGGGAACTTCTTGACTGGAAGGGTCCCAGAGCACTGGCACAGGCTGCCCAGAGAGGTTGTGGAGTCTCCTTCTCTGGAGCCTTTCCAGGCCTGCCTGGATGTGTTCCTGTGTGATCTGTGTTAGCTATTATTGTCCTGCTCCGGCAGGGGGGTTAGACTTGATGATCTCTTTGGGTCCCTTCCAACTCCTAACAACCTATTATCCTATGAGAGGGGTTAGAAAGCACCTCTGGAGATCACCTATCCCAACCTTCCTGCCAGAGCAGGTTCACCTAAAGCAGGATGTACAGTATGGCATAGAATCATAGAATAGTTTAGGTTGGAAGGGACCTTAAAGATCATCGAGTTCCAACCCCCCCACCATAGGCAGTGACACCTCCCACTAGACCTTTAACCAACATCAACCCAGTGCTACCAGGGTAACACTAAACCACATCCCTCAGCAACACACCTACATAACTATGAGATCCTTCCCACGGATGGGGATTCCACCACTTCCCTGGGCAGCCTGTTCCAGGGCTTGACAACCCTTCTGGAGAAGAATTTGTTCCTAATGACCAGCTGAAAACTGCCCTGGTGCAACCTGAGGTCATTTCTTCTCTTTGGGAGAAGAGACCAACTTCCACCTCACTCCTGTCTCCCTTCAGGGAGTTGTAGAGAGCAAGGTGGGCTCCCCATAACCTCCTTTCCTCTAGGATCATAGAATCATGGAGTGGTTGAAGTTGGAAGAGACTTCAAAGATCATCTAGTTCCAACCCCCTGCCACAGCCTCCCACTAGAACTCAAGGCCTCATCCAACCTGACCTTGAACACTTCCAGGGAGAGAGCATCCACAACCTCCCTTGGCAACCCGCTCCAGTGTCTCACCACCCTCACTGTATAAAACTTCTTCCTAACACCTAGTTTAGATATCCCCTCTGCCAGTTTAAAGCCATTACTCCTCGTCCTGTCATTACAAGGTCTTGCATTCAGGTGGGTTTTGAATGTCTCCAGTGTTGGAGCCCCCCAACACCTCTCTGGGCAGCCTGTTCAGTGCTCTACCACCCTCAAAGGAAAAGAAATTCCTCCTCATGCTCAGATGGAAGCTTCTGGTCCAATGAACACTGATTTTCAGAACTTTGGGTTTCTCTATGACTAAAAGCAGAATGTGATGTATAGAAAGGCTGCAAAGCAAAGATGTTCAGGTTTTATATTCAGAGCTTGAAAGGCTAAGAAGGGAGAAAATGTGCAATTGGCAGCGTTGGTTCGATCTCAATCCAGCTCTTACCACGGGGATTAGCCTATTTTCAGCTGAGGAAGCAGCTCCTGGATGCTGGCAATATGGTCGTGGTGGGGGCCTTTAGCTCTGGAATTATTCAAAATCCCTATAATTCCATGACTCCATGGAAAATAGCAAAGCCTCCCCTGAAATATCCTGCAGAGGAGCAGGAAATCAGACCCAAACGTCCAGCCCCACTTTCCCAGCTTTGATTTTAATGCTGTGAAACAAAACAGCCAAGTTAGTGCAGTAAATAAGAGTGGTGTCCTTCGAGGTGATGCTCAGAAGAGCTTATGTCTCCTCCCCAAGCATGCATTCCTCTGAGGGTCAATGCAAGACAAGCCCCACATCCCAGCATACATTCAGCTCTGGTTCAGCCACTGAAGTGGACTGAGAACTGCAAAGCCCTTGGAGTGTTTTACCTCTGAAGACACCAGATTAGGAACCAGATGTAAAGTGGAAATAGTGAGATAGGCTGTGGGGACCCAAAGTGAGGCTCGACAGGGCTCTGGGCAACCTGATCTAGTTGAGGATATCCCTGCTTACTGCAGAGGGGATTGGTCTGGATGAGGTCCCTTCCAACCCAACCCAGAGCTTTGCACAACCCTTCCAACCCAACCCAACTCCAACCAAGAGCTTTGGAGGTCTCTTCCAATCTAAGCCACTCTATGATTCTATGACCAGGGGGGTTGGAGTGGATGATCTCTGAGGTCTCTTCCAACCTAAGCCACTCTATGATTCTATGACCAGGGGGGCTGGAGTGGATGATCTCTGAGGTCTCTTCCAACCTAAGCCACTCTATGATTCTATGACCAGGGGGGCTGGAGTGGATGACCTCTGAGGTCTCTTCCAACCTAAGCCACTCTATGATTCTATGACCAGGGGGGCTGGAGTGGATGATCTCTGAGGTCTCTTCCAACCTAAGCCACTCTATGATTCTATGACCAGAGGGGTTGGAGTGGATGATCTCTGAGGTCTCTTCCAACCTAAGCCACTCTGTGATTCTATGACCTGAGGGAAACAATATTCTCCTCACATGCCTGGTGATATGGTTTAAGGTGAACCTTGTAGAGCAGGGTTATTGGTTGGACTTGGTGATCCTGAGGGACTTTTCCAACCTGAATGTTTCTGTGACTCTGTGATTCATCTCCAAAAGAGTTGGCATCAACGCTGAGGTATGGAAATGGAGCTGATTCAACACGGACTCGTGTTGTTGCCCATGCACATGTTCCTGCTGGGTACATCTATAGGCAGCTCCTCCAGACTGTCATGCCCAGAGGGATGTTTGCCAAGCATGGAGCCCAGCATGGGCTGGGATCCCCCTTTGCATGGCAAAGGGAGGGCTGGTGCCATTTAAAGGATATTTTCCAGGCACTTTCAGATGGGAGTGTTTCACCACATGCCTGCTTTTACACCACTGTAAGGCAATATATATAGTATGGGCTTGGCTGGGTGGACACTTGGCATCCAACCCAAACATCCACATGCCAGGCTGCCCTGTGTTTCCAGTGCATTGATAAGGGAAGGTTTCAGGTTTCACCTGGCAAAGCCAGCTTTTATCCTTCCAGGCTGTGGGTGTTGAGATCAGGCAGTTTTTTCACCTATTTAAATACCACTTGATGCTCTCTCTGGTTTTATTTTAGACTTAACCATCTGGAGAGCTTCACTTGAGGGAAGGCAGGTTGATTTTGTTCCTTCAGCAAGTCAATTAAAATAACTTGTTGAAGAGTCTCTCATTTCAGATCTCTGGGCTCTGTGAGGTTTGGAAGGAAGGAAGGAAGGAAGGAGGGTAAAAGCTGGTTAGCTCAGCATGGAGGACTGAGAGTCATCACTGTTGCTCATCCTTCCAGCCACTTTGGCTTAGAGAAACTCATCTCTTACAAGCACTGGGGGCAGGATCCTCTTGGAAAACACAGAATCATAGAATGGTTTAGGTTGGAAGGGACCCCAGAGATCATCTAGTTCCATATCCCTTGGCATGGACTGGGACAACTTCCACTAGATCAGGTTGGACAAGGTCTCATCCAACCTGGGCTTGAACACCTTCAGGGAGGAGGCATCCACAACCTCCCTGGGCAACCTGTGGCAGTGTCTTGTCACCCTTACTGGAGAGAGATGGGGCCAGGGACGCATGCTAGAGGTTTATCTCCAGCACACAAGCTTTAAAGACAAGTTTTTCCTGGGAAGCACATTCTGGGAGGTGGGCGTTGAGGTGCTCCCTGCCCAAGGCAGAATGTTCTGAGTGCTCCAGCATCTGTCTGGAAAAACATCATAGAATCATAGAATGGTTTGAGTTGGAAGGCACCTTAGAAATCACCTAGTTCCAACTCAGACACAGGCACCTTCCACTGTCCCAGGTTGCTCAAGGTTTCATCCAGCCTGGCCTTGAACACCTTCAGGAAGGGAGCATCCACGACCTCCCTGGGCAACCTATGCCAGTGTCTCACCACCCTCACTGTGAAGAATTTCTTTCTAATCTCCACTCTAAATCTGCCATCCTCAAGCTTCAATCCATTCCTTCTTGTCCTATTACTACAAGCCCTTGTAAAAAGTCCCTTCCTAGCTTCCTTGCAGGTGCTTTTCAGGCAGTGGAATCATCCTAAGCTTCTGGAGTGGTACTTAGAATAATAGAGAATGATGGAATGACAGAATCACAGAATGATAGAATCATAGAATCATAGAGTAAGAGAAACATAGAACCATAGAATAATACAACCATAGAGTAATGGAATCATAGAACCATAGAATAATACAACCATAGAGTAATGGAACCATAGAGTGATAGAATCATAGAACCATAGAATAATACAACCATAGAGTAATGGAATCATAGAGTAATGGAATCATAGAACCATAGAATAATACAACCATAGAGTAATAGAATCATAGAACCATAGAATAATACAACCATAGAGTAATGGAATCATAGAGTAATAGAATCATAGAGCCATAGAATAATACAACCATAGGGTAATGGAATCATAGAGTAATAGAATCATAGAACCATGGAATAGTAGAATCATAGAGCAATAGAACCATAGAATAATGGAATCATAGAATCATAGAACCACAGAATAATAGAATCATGGAGTAATAAAATAATAGAATCATAGAACCATAGAGTAATAGAATCATAGAGTAATTAGAACCCTAGAATAATGGAATCATAGAGCAATAGAAACATAGAATCATAGAAACACAGAATCATAGAATTATAGAACCATAGAATCATAGAACCATGCAAAAATAGAATCATAGAGTAATAGAACCATAGAATAACAGAATCACAGAACCATAGAATAATAGAATCAGAGTAATAGAATTGTAACATAACAGAATCATAGAGTAGTGGAGTAGTAGAATCATGGAATAGAATCATAGACTCACAAAAGAATAGAATCATAGGATCATAGGATCACAGAATCATAGGATCATAAGATTACAGAATCATAGGATCATAGGATCACAGAATCATAGGATCATAAGATTACAGAATCATATGACTGTTATGGTTGGAAGAGTCCTTTAAGACCACCAAGTCCAACTCTCGACTCAGCACCACCATGGCCACTAAACCATATCACAAAGTGCCACCTGCCTTCTATCAAGGCACCTACAAGGAGCCTCTGGTGGCACCTGCCACCCCAAAACGTTCCCCTCGTGATTCATCCCTGGCTTTTCCCACCCCCAGCTTTTCCAAGGAAAGGAGTAGCACCAAGCAGCAGCCCTGTGGGCAAAAGCAGGGCTCGCTGCAAAGGAGTTTCTTCCTTTACAGTAAAAGAGCATTTAGAAGCTTCCTGCTCCTCCTGGGAGGTGGGGGGGGGTGTCGATGTAATTTGCAGGCAGTTTCATTGTTTTATTATACACTTTCCGGTCGCCGGCTGTAACAGGAACCCCTGGAGCACCCTGCCCCTCCTGGGCCTCCTTGCCCAGCCTGGTGGCCTCCAGGAACTTGTGTGTCATCACAGAGGGGACAAAGTGTCATTTTTCTCCCCTGGTAAAACAGCTCAGGAGATGGGCTGAGGAAAAGGGGTGTAGGGGGGTTCAGACTCCCTGCAGCTGTGGATACTGGCACCTCTCTTTTTTTTAGGGCTGTGAAGCTGAGGATGGAGAGGTTTAGAGGGGACACTAGGAGAAAGTTCTTCATGGAGAGAGTGGTCAGGGACTGGAATGAGCTGCCCAGGGAGGTGGTAGAGTCACCCAGCTGGATGTGACTAAAAGTGGTTTGGATGTGGTGCTTAGGGCTATGGTTGAAGGTGAATCTTGTAGAGTAGGGTTCTAGGTTGGACTTGGTGCTCCTGAGGGTCTTTGCCAACCTGCATGTTTCTGTGATTCTGTGAAGACTCTGATGGGGCTGGAGCACCTCTCTGGGGAGGAGAAATAGGGAGACCTGGGGCTGTTTAGGCTGCAGAAGAGCAAACTGGAAGGGGATCCTCTCAGTGCTGATCAATGTCCAAAAGAGAGTGTCGAGAGCATGGGGGCAGACTCTTTGCATTGGTGTCCAGCAACAGGATAAGGGGCAATGGGAGCAAGCTAAACCCCAGGGTGTTCCATCTGAGCATGAGGGAAAAAATTCTTCCCTGAGAGGGTGCTGAAGCCTTGGACAAGGCAGCTCAGAGAGGCTCCTTCTTTGGAGAGTTTCCAAACCCAGCTGTACATGATCCTGAGTAGCTTGCACTGGGTCACTTTGCTTTTTCAGGAGGGTTGGACTAGATGATCCCTGGAGGTCCCTACCAGTCTGAGATTCTGTGATTTTTCCATGACCATGATATTTAAGCTGGGCTATAATAGCCAAAACATCTTTGCCAGCTGCACAATTAACTACGGTCACGCATTGAAGCACCCAGAGGAAGAGTGCACCTGCTTTCCCAGGCACATGGAGCCCCTGCTCAGTAATTTAATAGACACATTAGTCTAGGTTTCCACCCATGTGGGCAGAGCCCCCTCCTCACACAAATGAGCTCATTCTTGCTTTCTCAAGTGCCATGATTTGGGAGCCAAGATGCAGAAAACTGAGATAAAGGTCCTCTGCTCCGTAACTCAATGGTCCACACTGGGAGGGTGGGGTTGGGGCTACACCATCAGAAAATCCCCAGCCCCTCAGAACTGGTGGAGATTTAAGCTGGGAAAGACCTTTAAGACCATTGAGTCTACCTATTCACCCAGCATTGCCAGTCCACCACTAAACCATGTCCCTCAGCACCACTAAACCATGTCCCTCAGCACCACTAGACCATGTCCCTCAGCACCACTAAACTATGTCCCTCAGCACCACTAGACCATGTCCCTCAGCACCACTAAACCATGTCCCTCAGCACCACTAAACCATGTCTCTCAGCACCACTAGACCATGTCCCTCAGCACCACTAAACCATGTCCCTCAGCACCACTAGACCATGTCCCTCAGCACCACTAAACCATGTCTCTCAGCACCACTAGACCATGTCCCTCAGCACCACTAAACCATGTCGCTCAGCACCACTAAACCATGTCCCTCAGCACCACTAAACCATGTCGCTCAGCACCACTAAACCATGTCGCTCAGCACCACTAAACCATGTCCCTCAGCACCACTAAACCATGTCGCTCAGCACCACTAAACCATGTCCCTCAGCACCACTAAACCATGTCCCTCAGCACCACTAGACCATGTCCCTCAGCACCACTAAACCATGTCGCTCAGCACCACTAAACCATGTCCCTCAGCACCACTAAACCATGTCGCTCAGCACCACTAAACCATGTCCCTCAGCACCACTAGACCATGTCGCTCAGCACCACTAAACCATGTCCCTCAGCACCACTAAACCATGTCGCTCAGCACCACTAAACCATGTCCCTCAGCACCACTAAACCATGTCCCTCAGCACCACTAAACCATGTCGCTCAGCACCACTAAACCATGTCCCTCAGCACCACTAAACCATGTCCCTCAGCACCACTAAACCATGTCCCTCAGCACCACTAGACCATGTCGCTCAGCACCACTAAACCATGTCCCTCAGCACCACTAAACCATGTCCCTCAGCACCACTAAACCATGTCCCTCAGCACCACTAAACCATGTCCCTCAGCACCACTAAACCATGTCCCTCAGCACCACTAGACCATGTCGCTCAGCACCACTAAACCATGTCCCTCAGCACCACTAGACCATGTCGCTCAGCACCACTAAACCATGTCGCTCAGCACCACTAAACCATGTCCCTCAGCACCACTAAACCATGTCCCTCAGCACCACTAGACCATGTCCCTCAGCACCACTAGACCATGTCCCTCAGCACCACTAAACCATGTCTCTCAGCACCACTAAACCATGTCCCTCAGCACCACTAAACCATGTCCCTCAGCACCACTAGACCATGTCCCTCAGCACCACTAAACCATGTCTCTCAGCACCACTAAACCATGTCCCTCAGCACCACTAGACCATGTCCCTCAGCACCACTAAACCATGTCTCTCAGCACCACTATACCATGTCCCTCAGCACCACTAAACCATGTCTCTCAGCACCAGATTTGGAGTGGCGTTAAAAACCCTTAAGGATGAGGATTGCACCACTGGCCTGGGTGGCCTCTTCCAGGGCTTGAATCACAGAACAGGCTGGGCAGTGACTGGCTGGAGAGTAGCCCTAAGGAGAGGGACTTGGGGGTGCTGCGAGACAGCAGTGTGCACTTGCAGCCCAGAAAGCCAAGCAGAGCCTGGGCTGCAGCAGCAGAAGTGTGGCCAGCAGGGCCAGGGAGATGATTGTCCCCCTCTACTCCACTCTGGTGACACCCCATCTGGAGTACTGCATCCAGTGCTGGAGTCCCCATTACAAGAAGGATGTGGAGATGCTTGTTCAGCATGTTCAGAGAAGGGCCAAGAGGATGCTGAGAGGGCTGGAGCAGCTCTGCTGTGAGCACAGAGTGAAAGAGTTGGGGCTATGCAGGCTGGAGCAGAGGAGGCTCCCAGGTGACCTTCTTGTGGCCTTCCAGGATCTGAAGGGGGCTACAAAAAAGCTGGAGAGGGACTTTTCAGGATATCAGGGAGTGCCAGGACTGGGGGGAATGGAGCAAAGCTGGAGGTGGGGAGAGTCAGGCTGGATATGAAGAGGAAGTTGTTCAGCATGAGAGTGGTGAGAGCCTGGAATGGGTTGCCCAGGGAGGTGGGTGAGGCCCCATGGCTGGAGGTGTTTCAGGCCAGGCTGGCTGAGGCTGTGTGCAGCCTGCTCTAGGGTAGGGTGTCCCTGGGCATGGCAGGGGAGTTGGAACTGGCTGCTCCTTGTGCTCCCTTCCAACCCTGACTGATTCTGTGATTCTAACCACAGAATGGTGGGGTTTGGAAGGAATCTCTGAAGATCACCAAGTCCAACTCCCCTGCCAGAGCAGAATCACCTAAAGCAGATGGTAAAGGAACACATCCAGGTGGGCCTTGGAAGTCTGCAGGAACAGAGACTCAAACAACTCCCTGGACATCATGCTCCAGTGTTCTGCCACACTCAAAGTAAAGAAGTTCTTCCTCATGATTAAATAGAACTTCCCATGTTCAAGTTTGTTCCCATTGCCTCTTGTGCTGTTGCTGGGCACCACTGAGAAGAGTCTGGCCCCATCTTCCTTACATCCACTCCTTAGATATTTGTAAGGATTCATTAGATCCCTCCTCAGCCTCCCCTTCTCTGACCCTTTTGGGGAAGTCTCTGCCTCAGACCTGTGGTGTCACTGAGCTGAGCTGCTGCTGGTGATTTCTTGGCACAGAGATGTCCTTGAGCCCTGTCATCAAGGAAAAAAAACCAAACAAACACAACAGCTGCTTAAAAAAGAAAACCCAACCCCAGCCCAGCCTCCAACAAGTGGTGCAATTTCTTCCTCTTTATACCCATGGCATCACAAAGTTCAGGGTAAACTCTGATTTGGGGTAGAGTTGTCAAGGTATAACTGCTTTCAGGGTCAGGCTTGGGGTGTTCCTCCCCCCACAGATTCACAGATGGCATTGGGTTACAAGGGACCCTCAGAGGTCATCTTGTCCAACCCACCTGCAGTCAGCAGGGGACGCCTCCAACTAAATGAGGCTGCCTGGGGATGCATCGAGTCTGATCTTGAAGGTGCCCAAGGATGGGGCCTCAATCACATCCCTGGGCAACCTGTTCCAGCGTTTCACCACTCTTACTGCAAGGAACTTCCTCCTGATTCCAACCACCTTATGTCCATCATCTCCCCATCTCCAGGGTTTGGAATACTCCTGCCCTGCCAACCAAGCAGGCATGTGGAGGTCCCTGCCTGCACACCCCCGCTGCCCCCCCTCGCCTTGCAGCGGCTGCAGAAAGGGGGGGGGGGGGGGGATGTTGGCAGGGAAGGGCGGCGCAGGGGATGCGCGGGAGGGATGCGGGAGCGAGCGCGGGGAAGAAGGGGTGGGGGCTGGTCGCCAGGGCAACACGGATCCATCTCCTGCCTTTGCCCGGGGACCCCCCGGAGGCACCTGCTGAGGTTAGGAGGGGGAAATGCGAAGGCGGAGTGTGTGCGGAGGAGGGTGGATTCTGCTGGGGGGGGGGGGGGGGTCCCGGTCCCTCCCCGCCGCCGAGCTCGGACTGCAGCATCCCGCCCGCCGCAGTGCCCGCAGTACCAGGGACCGGAGGACCGGGGCTCAGCACCGGAGGAGGATGGTTTGTCCCACCTCGGCGTGGGCACAGCCACCAGAATCCCGCACACCTCAGAGAGAAGGGGGAGGGGTACGGCTGCTGCTTTATTTTCCATCGGGAAAGCAGAGCGCGTCCATTGGAAACTTGGATTCTATTTCGCCTATTTCTTTTGTAACAGGAACTGGGATTTTTTACAGCAGAGATGGGGGTGAGAGATTGTCGCCTGTATCCCCACCCAGCCAGCCTGCTCTGTCTTTCGCTTTAAAAGGTCCGGATCCTTCTGGTCATCTGATTCAGGTCAAGCAGGACTTTGCGTTGCCAAGAGCCCGCGGATCCTGTTGGAGCAGCTCCCAGCACCGGCTGCTGCCTCCCTGGAAGGGACGAGAGATGCTCGTTTAATCCTCGGAGGACTGAGAGGTAAAAGATGCCCAGCTTGGTTTCTCCTTCTGTTTTACTTTTCCCTACAGGGGTTAATGAAACCGCTGAGGTCGTTGGCTAAGGCGGTTGGTGGCACTGATTCTTAGGCCATGCCATGGGTCTCCTGCTGTGCCTCCCTGGGTAGTTGACAGACTCCCCGCGCCCGCAGCCCCTAAGACCCCAAACACCAGGATGCTCTGGCCTGGATGCTGCTGCCCCAAGGAATAATGTGAAGGTGCCCGGGGAACGGAGAGGGATGGAGGGAGGGAGCAGAGGAGACCACGGGCAAAGCTGCCCAATGCATGTGGCCACGATCCAAGGGGGAAAGAAGGGGAAATGCGCTTTGCATTTGCTGCTGCTCTCATCTCCCCCTTCCTCTCTCTGCCTGTGCCCTGTTTCAGACTGGCCCCCATCCCCAGCAGTGTCCCCTCCATGGGCTGTCTCCCAGCATGAACGCCGACACTCAGCAGCTCCCGGCGGGGGCCCAGGTGGCCAGCGTGCCCCTCTGGACCGTAGCCAGTTGGGCCGCCTCTGAGGTGCCCCCCAACACTAGCACAGCTGCAGAGGAAGCTGGGCGGCAGCAGGGGCAAGCGGAGTGGGGCAGCAAGGTGGGCGAGATCGCTGGCATGGTGGTGATCCAGTGCATCTATGCCCTGGTGTGCCTGCTGGGGCTGCTGGGCAACTCCCTGGTGATCTTCGTCATCCTGCGCTACGCCAAGATGAAGACGGCCACAAACATCTACCTGCTCAACTTGGCCATCGCCGACGAACTCTTCATGCTCAGCATCCCCTTCGTGGCCACCTCGGCCGCCCTGCACCACTGGCCCTTCGGCCGGGCCCTGTGCCGCACCGTGCTGGGCGTCGATGGGCTCAACATGTTCACCAGCGTCTTCTGCCTGACCGTTCTCAGCCTGGACCGCTACATCGCGGTGGTGCACCCGCTGCGAGCGGCCACCTACCGCCGGCCTCGGGTGGCCAAGATGGTCAATGGGGGCGTGTGGCTCCTCTCCTTGCTGGTTGCTTCGCCCATCCCCATCTTCGCCGGCACAGCAGCCACCCGCGATGGCCAAGCGGTGGCCTGCAACCTCCTTTGGCCCAGCCCCGCCTGGTCAGCCGCTTTCGTGGTCTACACCACCTTGCTGGGCTTCTTGCTGCCGGTGCTGGCCATGGGGCTGTGCTACCTGCTGATCGTGGGCAAGATGCGGGCGGTGGCGCAGCGGGTGGGCTGGCAGCAGCGCCGGCGCTCCGAGGGCAAGCTGACCCGCCTGGTGCTGATGGTGGTTGCCATGTTCGTGATCTGCTGGATGCCCTTCTATGTGGTGCAGCTGATCAACCTGCTGCTGCCGGGACGCTTGGATGCCACCGTCAACAACGCCTCCCTCATCCTCAGCTACTCCAACAGCTGTGCCAACCCCATCCTCTACGGCTTCCTCTCGGAAAACTTCCGGCACTCCTTCCATGGTGTCCTGCGTCGCTGCCTGAATGCCAGCCTCTGCTGCTGCCACGCTGGGGAGGGGAACACCATGGATGAGGAGGAGGAGGAAGAGCCTCTCGATTACTGCGCTGCTCCCCGGGGGGATGACAAGGGCAAGGGCTGCATGTGCCCACCTCTGCCCTGCCAGCAGGAGCCTGTGCATCCCGAGCCCTGCTGCAAGCCTGGATCTCTCCTCACAAAGACCACCACCTTCTAGGGTGTCCTTGCCCTCACCAGACCCCAGATGGGTGTCTCCAGCAGGCATGGGCAAAGGGGACTTTGGCTGGCCAGGGGGCAAGCTGCTGGTCCTTGCTTGTGCTGTGCAGTTCAACAAAATAAAAAGCCATAAGACTGGCCTGTGACACAGCTGATTACATTGCTTGGTTCATTACTGTGGCAGCAAGGAACCTCCGCCAGGATCAGGGATTGTGAGGGGTTCAAAACATACCAGTGACCAGCCATGGGCCAAATCATAAACCACAACCTTGCCCCAAAATGCCCTGGAAGATGTTGCAAAGTCCAAAAGATGGGCTGTAGGACTTTCCCAAGCCTCTACACCCACAGCAGTGTGAGGCGGTAGGATCACACCAGACTTCCACACCAGCAACACAGGGTGCTGAGGGCATGGTACGAATAGGACCCTTCTGGGTTCCTCTTACGTTAAATGGAGCTTCTGAGATCACAGCCTGAAATTACACAAGCTTGGAAAGTGCCCAAGAGTCCCAAAACTCCTTTGGGGAAAAGGAGGGAGGGGAGAAAAGGAAGGGAGGAGGATATAATAGGGAAAGGGAAATATTTGAATCCTCTCAATAAATCTCCTCAGACTCCCAGGCAAAGGGATTTTAGGACACACATGTCCCAGACTGTATTTTCCACAAGAAAATACAGGAGAACTCAATCCTTCTTGCTGGGCCACAGGCGAACATCACCTCTGGATGGCACTTCAACCACACATCGATGGAAAGAGATACACCCAGCGTGGCCGTGCTGAGGCAGCACTTAAGTTAGCCACTTCCAGCTTAGCTGGGTTTTCTGCCACGTTCTTCTTGTTCTCCAGTATTTATAGCTCATTCCTTCTGTTCTAGTCACATCTGTGAAGACCAACAGGATGAAGGATTAACAGATTCAGTGATTGCCTTGGGTTGGAAGGGACCCCCAAAGCTCATCTTGTCCCTGCTGGCAGCAGGGATGCCTCTAACCAGATCAGGCTGCCCAGGGACACATTAAGCATGAGCTCGAAGGTCTCCAGCAGTGGGACCTCAACCACATCTCTGGGCAACCTGTTCCAGTATTTCACTACTCTCATTGTGAAGAACTTTCTTCTGATGTCCAACCTAAATCTCTGCTCCAGTTTCAAACTATTGTTCCTCATCCTATCACCACCAGCCCTTCTAAACAGTCCCTTCCCAGCCCTCCTGCAGGTTCTCTTTGGATACTGAAATGTAGCTCTAAAGTCTCCCCAGAGCCTTCTCCTCTCCAATCTGACCAGCTCCAATTCTTTTGGCCTCACTTCACTGGAGAGATGCTTCAACCCTCTGATCATCTTTGTGGGCCTCATCTGGACATGTTCCAGCAGGTTCAATTGCCTCTGTTCTGGGGGGTCCAATAACTGCACACAGTACTCCAGGTGAGGTCTCACCAGAGCAGAGTGGCAGAATCCCCTCTCTCCATCTGCTGGCCATGCTTCTTTTGATGCAGCCCAGGCTGCCGTTGGCCTTCTGGGCTGCAAATGCCCACTTCTGGCTCATGTCCAGCTTCTTGTTCACCAGCAGAATCACAGAATCAGTCAAGCTTGGAAGGGACCACAAAGGTCAGCCAGTTCCAACCCCCCTGCTGTGAGCAGGGACACCTCACACTAGAACAGGCTGCCCACAGCCTCATCCAGCCTGGCCTTAAACACCTCCGTGCATGAGGCTTCCACCACCTCCCTGGGCAACCCACTCCAGGCTCTCACCACCCTCATGCTGAACAACTTCTTCTTAACATTCAGGCTGAAATCTCCCCATTTCTAGCTTGGTTCCATTCCCCCCAGTCCTATCCCTACCTGATACCTCAAAAGTCACTCTCCAGCTTTCTTGTAGCCCCCTCAAGATACTGAAAGGCCATAAGAAGGTCAGCTGGGAGCCTTCTCCTCTCCAAACTGAACAGCCCCAGCTCCTTCAGTCTCTCCTCACAGCAGAGTAGCTCCAGCCCTCTGCTCATCCTTGTGGCACTGCTCTGGACACCTTCCAGCACATCCATATCTCTCTTGGCCCAGGAGCTCCAGAACTGGACACAGTGTTCCAGGTGGGGTCTCAGCAGTATGGAGCAGAGGAGCAGGATCCCCTAACCCTAACCCTGGCCCTGCTGCCCACACTGCTCTTGCTGCAGCCCAGGCTCTGGTTGCTCTCTGTGCTGCCAGAGCACACTGACAGCTCAGATTGAGCTTCTCATCCCCCAAGCACCCCCAACTCTTCTCCTCAGAGCTGCTCTCAAACCAGTCCTTGCCCAGCCTATATTGGTGCTTGGAATTGCCTTGACCCAGATGCAGGATCTTGCATTTGGTCTTACTGAACTTCACAAGGTTGGCTTGAGTAACCCCAAGTCCTTTTCTGCAGGGCTGCTCTCAATCTTATTGTCCCCCAGCCTGCACTGCCCAAAGGGTCTGTGGAGTCTCCTTCTCTGCAGACATTCCAAGCCCACCTGGATGCATTCCCGTGTGACCTGCCCTGGGTGACCCTGCTCTGGCAGGGCCATTGGACTGGCTGATCTCCAGAGGTCCTTTCCAGCCCTAACATTCTGTGACATCCAGGATTGGCGCAGTACCTTGCACTTTGCCTTACTGAACCCCATGAGATTCTCCTCAGCCCACCCCTGCAGCCTGCCCAGCTCCCTCTGGGTGACATCCTGTCCTTCACCCCATGCTCCCCTAAGCACCCACAGCTCCCACTTTTCCTGCTGTGTCTGAAGGGGTTTGTGGAGGTCTGTCTGCGAGACAAGCTGAGGCAAAGCGTTCATTTCAAAGAAGGGGGAGAAAGGAATAACTCAAAGGGGAATAAAGAAACAATTCATGAAGAGCTTTCAAACCCAGACTGTAAAAGTTTTATTGGTCTCTGCACAGGATCCCCTTGTGGCTGTGCATTGCTCAGGGTATATTTCCAATAAATAAATAACTATTTACAACCGTGCCAGGCGTATCAAACAGCGAGCTTGGACCCTTCCCATCAGGAAAGCTACTACACATAGCTTTATTTCTCCTCACCACAAGGTAGGGCTCTCAGGGAGGGAAAACAGGGAGTCACGTGGAAAAGACAAGGGGGAATGGGGACAGGTTACTCCTGGGTAGGTTCTGTTTGGGCTTCAGGAGAAAATGTTTTAGTTTGAGAACAATCAGGCATTGGAAAGATCTCCCAAGAGAAGTGGTGGATTCCCCTCCACTGCACAGCCCCTGCTTGACAGGGTGCAGAGCCTTCTCATCTCAACCCCGCTGTCACCTAGAAAGGTTGGACCAGATGACCCTCGGGGTCCCTTCCAACTTGGCATTTTGTGGTAATGGAGAAGGCATGGGGAGGGCACAACCCTCCCTGAGCTTTGCAGCCCCTCTGCCGGGTCCAGCCCTCCTGAACCAACGGCCCCAGGCTTGCAAAACGCCCTGCAGGGAAGCCAAGTGCTGCTGGAGGATGGTATTTCATGGACGTAAAGCTGTCTGCGCTCTCTTGCAGCAGGCACCCCCAGCCTGGGTGCCAAAACAGGACACCGCTCCCCACCCTCCAGTCTCAACACTATGCCACTCATGGCCTCACCAAACAACAGAGATGGAAAACACACCAAGAAAAGCCCTTTTGCCCCAGATTTCTCCCTCAGTCTGTGCTCGGGAAGCAAGCAGAGGGATGAATCTTGCCCTGCCCCTGAAAAAGTTCTGCCATGGACAAAACTAAAAGGAAAATCAGGGGAAAATCCCTATGGACCAGAAGAATTGATTAAGCACGTTTGATAACTAAAAAAAAACCCCCAAACAAAAAACAAAAGCAACAAACCAAACCCCAAAGATTTTAACCCAATAAGAGCAGAAAATACTTGAAGAAATCATGTGTGGGATGCAAGGCTCCCTGGCGCCACGAAGAAACTTTCCTAACATGGAAAAAATGACTCTGGCATTCTTAGTATCCCTGTTTAACCCCAAAACCAGTGGGAAATTGTCAATCTAGCCCTTGTGGTGACACTTAGCAGGGTCCCACCTCATGGTAGCGATTTAAGGTGGAAAAATGCTCAGCTTAGAGGCAAAAGGTGGTGGGGACACAATACGGAGATGGAGATTTCTGTCGGTGAGGTAAAAGAAGGCAGAGAAGCAAGGCAAAGTACTGACCACCAGAGTTTTGCTCCTTCTTCCACCACCCATTAGCTTAAAAAAAACCCTCTAAATCCAATCCAGATAAAGGCAGGAGCACCCCAGCTCCTCCACACCCTGGGAAAATCCTCATCTCCAGCCCAGCTTCCCAGGCAAGATGAGGAGGATTTGGGGTCAGTGGACCTTCCACAGTCCATAATGAACTCAGCCACGGTTCCCCTCCTGTAACACACAGAGAATTTGCCCTGATTGACAGCTTGAGTAAAGAAAAGTGGAAGGCAGCAGAAGCTGAGTGGAGCTTCATGCCTTCCACCTCCCCCACTCCTTGGTGCTGCAAGAGCCAGCTGGAAGGCAAGGAATGCTTTTGGAAGTGGGGGTGATGACAGCTCTTCCCAAATTTGCCATTAGAAAATGGGGGGTATAGGGGGTGTAAGGGGAGTAAATGTTACCCAGTTCCACCCACCTCCCTCTCCCTTCATCCCGCTCTCCCTACAGTTTCTGGCTGGGGGTGGCACACACCGAAGTGACCGGCTGAAGTCCCATCTCCTTCTCGTGGGGGCTGCTGCACTTGTAATCCATGGTGGCAGGGGACCTGCAGCGCTTCTTTGCCAGGTGGTAGCCCAGGGCTAGCAAGACCAGGGCCGCTGAGAGGGCACCCATTGCAATGCCCACCAGCACGCCAGGGTGAAGGTACTCTGCCTTCGGTGGGGTCCTGCTGGGGGCAGGCGTCTGGGATGCAGGTGTCTGGGAGGCAGGTCCTAAATCCCCCGAGTATTCTCCCTCCTCACTCTCTGTGATCTTGATGCAGGAATTCTTGTCACGAATCTGGTAGCCAGCATGGCAGGAGCACTCATAGCCACCAGGGTGGTTGGTGCAGTTGTGCTCACAGCTGTCGGACTGACACTCATCTATGTCCACGCAGATCCTCTCGTCATTGTCCATGTCCAGCAGAAAGCCCTCAGGGCACTCGCAGGAGTCAAAATCTATGTTACACTGAGCTGGGCACTGGCTGCTGTTGCAGTGGAGCAGGCAGCGGGTGGAGTCCTGCGGGTCAACGGCGTAGCCCGGGTAGCAGCTGCAGAGGAACCCATCGGGCAGCTCCTCGCACTGCTGCTCGCAGTGTGCCTCGTCGCAGTGGTTGATGCGCCGGCATCGCCCGTCCAGCATCTCGTAGCCACTGTCGCAGCGGCACTCAAAGCCGCCATTGGTGTTGACGCAGACCTGTTCACACAGCTTGGGCACGATGACACAGTCGTCGATGTCCTCGCAGCTGTAGCCGTCGGCGGCCAGCTGGTAGCCTGTGTCGCACATGCAGAGGAAGCTGCTGCCATCCACCACGCAGTGATGCTGGCACAACGTGCCCGCGCAGGGCGAGGCACACCTGCGCCCGTCAGGGCCCAGCACCTTGCCGTCGGGGCAGGAGCAGTGCGGCTGGTCACCCTCCTCGCTGCACGTCCCCTCGCAGCCCCCGTTGGCCAGGCGGCAGGGCCAAGCTCCTGGGGTGTCACGGCCCCAGTGCAGTCCCCCACTTATCTCTTCCTCATCGCAACGAAGCTCCAACCCCACGGCGGGGACGCTGGCAGTGCTGCGAGGTGGCAAGGCCTGGAAGTCTCCGCCGCGGGCGCCGAAGGGGGTGGTGTAGGTGACGAGCAGCCCCTCGGCGGGAGGTAGCTGGGGGCAGCTGCCGCCGTAGTTGTACTCGCAGAGGAAGCCATCGGCCGGCTCCTCGCAGCGCCGCTCTTCCCAGCGCAGGTCCCGGGACACGGTGACGCACTGCTCCCAGCAGCGCCGCCCCGACGGGGCCCAGTTGGTGTAATCGGTGCGGCCATCGCCGGTCACCCACGTGAAACCGCGAAGGCGCTGAGTGGGCTCGGTGCAAGGAAGGGGCAAACTCAAGCCCAGCCACAACGTCCCGCTCCGGTTCTGCAGCAGCAAGGCGATGGCGTCCTCGGCCACGGTGGACCGGACGGTCATCAGGTGCCCGCTTCCCCTTTCGCACACCTTGCTGGCCTCCGCGAAGGACTTCTTCGCCCAAAAGATGCCGAAGCAGTCGTGTTCCAAGCACTGGGCACCCGAGACGGCGACGGGCTCCAGCTCCCCGCCGAGCCCCAACCCCAGCCCGGCCAGCAGCAGCGACAGCGGCAGCGGGAGCCGCCGCATGGCAAGCGGCGGAGGGACCGAGCGGTGCTGCAAATCTCTGGCATCCCGTCTCTCTCTCCCGGGCCCCGATTTATAAACGCTCCGACCCTCCCCGCCGCAGGAAGGAAGCGCATGCGGGGACGGGCCACTGCCGCCGGTGCTGCGCGGAGAGATTGCGGCGGGGCGGGAGGAGTAAATCTCGGGCAAATCCTGCCCCTCCAGCCTGTCCGTCCCCCTCCTCTCCTTCTGTCGGCTCCTCCCCGTCGAGTTAGGGGCTGGATTTGGACGGGATCGGGGGGAAGCAAAGAACGCCGGAGCGGGGACGCTCCGCCTTCACCCGAGAATGCCCCGCCCGGCCAAGGGGATGCTCAGCTCGGCCCTTGGGGATGCTCCGCCTGGAACCGGGAAGAGAGCAAGAGCCAGGGAGCTGAGAGCTGCCCTACGACAGCTCTCCTGGCTTCCACGGCAACTTAGAGACGGGAAGAATGTGCAAAAAGCTTGGAGGTGTGGCGAGTCGAAGGGAAAGTCAAGAAGGAAAGCAGGCAAACAAGCCGTGTTAGGTGTCTTATGCCCTGCCACAGAATCACGGAACGTGAGAAAAATTTAAGCTGGAAAAGACCTTTAAAATCATCAGGTCCGATCGTTAACTCATTACTGACAGGTCAAAACTAGAGCGTGTCGCTCAGCACCGAGTCCACACAGCTTTTCAATTCCTCCAGGGATGACTCCACCATTTCCCTGGGCAACCTGTTCCAGGGCTTTCTAAGGGGAAGGAATTACTTCTTACGTCCAGACCAAATCTCCCCTGATGCCACTTGAGGCTGTTTCATCTAGTCCAATTGCTTGCTCCTTGGAAGAAGAGACTGACTCACACCCCACTTCAAACTCCTTCAGGGAGCTGTGGGGAGCAAGAAAGTCTTTCCTCAGCCTTCTTTTCTCCAGGCTAAGCATTCTCAGTTCCCTCAGCTGCTCCTCAGAGTATTTGTACACACTGGGGGCTCTAGGGTGGGTGCCTGCCCACACCTTGGCCTCTTCCCACCACTTGCTCTTCCCTAGGGGTGACAAAGGGTCCCCAAGAGATGGCAGCACAGTGCTGGCAGCAGGTGGCATGCATCTAGGCAACCACACTCCAAGGAAGAAATGTCTATCGCTTGGGCATCTTAGCTGCTCAGGACCTGCATTGAAGGCAGCTCCCAGTGTTCATCTGCACTGGAATGTAGAACTCAGGCTGGAAGCACCTCGAGTCAGGCTTTAAAGAGAAAACCTGGGAATTCCAGAGAGGAAAGAAATTCGGAGATCTTCCCAGGGACTTACTGATTTCTGCCCTAGTGGTGAGGGATCTGCCTGAACCCTTCTCTGTGCTCGAAGGTCGTGGCGTGAACAGTGCTGAGTGGCTCATGATGTGCATCCCACTGACATGGTTCCAGAGGATGCCAGATAAGATTCCTTGCAATTCCCTACAGAACAGTCACTGAAAGGAGGCAATCTGACTGAACTCTGAAGGTTTATTTTATCCTCTTCCAGCCCTGCTTGGGTTGTGTAGCTCAGGAGAGAGTGTGGAGAAAAGGATGGATAGAGAAGAGGGTGAAAGTAATTCTTAGCAATAGGAATCACAGGAATAGGAGTGGAAGGATCAGGAACAGGAGTGGAAGGAGAGATGGCAACAGAGACAATAATAGGAAACTGAATAGAAATAGGAGGCATTGGAGTCAGCACCCATGGGTGATGTTAAAGTGGCCATCAAATCTATCCTGCTTAATGAGGGGGGCCACCAGGCTCCCTGGCCTTTGATTCCCCTCCCACTCACCTGTTGCACACCATAGGAACTCATCAGTGACAATGGGAGGAGGATCCCTCCACCCACTTGGGCAAACTTGGGGCCTCTGTCTTTCCTGGGGCTGATTATAAAGGGGAATGGGCAAGGAGGGCAAAGTGGTCACATCTGGGGTGGGAGGAGACTCCAATGGCACCCAGGTGCTCTGGGTTTGGGGGACAAAAGGGGAAAATGAGATGTGGAGTGGGGAAAGGAGCAGATAGGTTGGGAAAGGGGAGGTGGTGCTAAAAGGAGGGAGATTAAGAAGAAAGGAGGAAGATGGGAGAAAAGGAAAGAGATAGAGAGGAAAGGAGGAACATGGCATCTGGGAAGGAATAATAAGCTGCAGCAGCACTGCAGTGTGCCCTGGTGGCCAAGAAGGCCAATGGGATCCTGGGGTGTATTAAGCACAGTGTGTCCAGCAGGTCAAGGGAGATTCTCCTGTCCCTCTACTTTCCCATGGTGAGGCCTCATCTTGAGTACTGCCTTCAGTTTTGTGCTCCCCAGTTGAAGAAGGACAGGGATCTGCTGGAGAGAGTCCAAAGGAGGGCTAGGAGGATGATGAGGGGACTGGAGCACTGCCTGATGAGGAGAGGCTGAGGGACCTGGGACTGTTTAGTCTGGAGAAGACTGAGAGGGGATTGAATCAATGTCTATAACTATCTGAGGGCTGGGGGTCAGGAGGAGGGGGACAGGCTCTGCTCACTGCTCCCTGGGATAGACCATGCAGCAATGGATGGAATCTGCAGCACAGGAAGTTCCAGCTCAACACAAGGGGGAACTTCTTGACTGGAAGGGTGCCAGAGAGAAGGGCAACAAAGCTGGTGAGGGGCCTGGAGCACAAATCCTATGAGGAGAGGTTGAGGGAGCTGGGCCTGTTTAGCCTGGAGAAGAGGAGGCTCAGGGGTGATCTTATTACTGTCTACAACTACCTGAAGGGGCATTGTAGCCAGGTGGGGGGTGGCCTCTTCTCCCAGGCAACCAGCAACAGAACAAGGGGACACAGTCTCAAGTTGTGCCAGGGTAGGTCTAGGCTGGATATTAGGAAGAAGTTCTTCACAGAGAGAGTGATTGGCATTGGAATGGGCTGCCCAGGAAGGTGGTGGAGGCACTGTGCCTGGGGGTCTTCAAGAAAAGCCTGGCTGAGGCACTTAGTGCCATGGTCTGGTTGATTGGCTAGGGCTGGGTGCTAGGTTGGACTGGATGAGCTTGGAGGTCTCTTCCAACCTGCTTGATTCTATGATTCAGAGCACTGGCACAGGCTGCTCAGAGAGGCTGTGGAGTCTCCTTCTCTGGAGCCTTTCAAGGCCTGCCTGGATGTGTTCCTGTGTGCACTGAGCTAGAATGTCTGGTCCTGCTGTGGCTGGGAGGTTGAACTCGATGATCTCCTTGGGTCCTTTCCAACTCCTGACATCTTCAAGCCTGTGATGGGTAGAAAGAGGAAGATGGAGAGGAAAGGAAGGAGACAGAATGAAAAGGAGGAAGATGAGGGAAAACAGGGGAGGGAGAGGGAAGGAGGGAGATGGGGGAGAAGGGAGATTAAAAAAAAAAAAAAGAAAACTAGACTGTAGTGTTTGCACTGAAACAGCCTTTCCATGGTCAAACCTGTGTCATTCCTGCTTGGAGCAACAAGAAGACATCTCCACCATCTCACTACGTTGGCTGAAGAGGAGCAAATCATGTCTAAGAGGAAAAAATGAGGAGATAAAGAGGGAAAACTCAAAATGAAAATCAAACACAAAATTTATATATATTTATATATATATCTATATAAAGTGTGAGGTCTTTCTGCAAGTCCTCCATGGGCCAGCAATGTGCCCTTGTGGCCAAGAGGGCCAATGGCATCCTGGGGTGCATCAAAAAGTGTCTCCAGCAGGTCTAGGGAGGTTCTTCTCTCTCTCTGCTCTGCCCTGCTGAGACCACACCTGCAATAGTGTGTTCAGTTTGGGGGTCTCCAATTCGAGAGGACAGGGACCTGCTGGAGACAGTCCAGTGGAGAGCCACGGGGATGACTGGATGTTTTGAGTATCTTCCCTGTGAAGAAAGACTGAGAGCCCTGGGGGTGTTTAGTCTGGAGACAAGAAGGCTGAAAGGGGGTCTGAAGGGTGTCTATCAATATCTGAGGGGTGGGTGTCAAGTGCCTGGGGCCAAGCTCTTTTTGGTAGTCAGCAGCAATAAGCCAAGGAGCAACAGCTACAAACTGGACATCAGAAGGTTTCAGCTCAAGATGAGGAGAAACTTCTTTCCAGTGAGGGTGCCAGAGCCCTGGAGCAGGCTGCCCTGAGAGGTTGTGGAGTCTCCTTCTCTGGAGACCTTCCAAACCCACCTGGATCCATTCCTGTGTGAACTACCCTGGGGGATCCTGCTTTTGGCAGCAGGGGGTTGGAGCTGATGATCTCTGGAGGTCTCTTCCAACCTCTAACATTCTGTGATGTTACTAAAGTATCACTAATAGCTGGGGCTGAGCAGAGACATTTCTTGTGCTTGAGTAAAAGGATCAGGAATAGAGATAGGAATAGGAACAGGGTTAAGAATAGAAATAGGAACAAGGATAGGGATGGGAATAGTGATAGCAATAGTGATAGCAGTAGTAATAGCAACAGTAAGGAAAGGGAATAGAAACAGGAGAAGTAGAAGTATGAGGCTCAGGAGTAGGAATAACCTCCACACCAGATGAGTTGTGCTTTTTGGATAGCTGATGGAAATGGGAGCAGAGGAGCTCCTGCCCTTCTCCTGGAGCTCCCTCCCCTGTCTCTTTCACCCTTTTGTCCTCTGAGAAGAGGAATATTACAGAGATGCCATTTTTCTGCACAGCCTGTGGAATGGAGAGTGTCAGATGGAGAGTTTTCAGGAGAAAAGCAGGAAAATAAGGGGAGAAGGTCAGGGCAACCGAGAGGAAAAGAAATGACAGAACCTAATGGGTGGGAAAGAAAACAAAAATCTCTCTTTAAAAAAGAATAAAATAATAAATTCGAGTAATTAGAAAAACAGACCCCAAAAAAATTCTTTTTCAAGGCTGCACGATGAGAAATGTTTTTAATATTTCCAGGAAAAACAAAATAACAAACCTTGGAACTCCCCAAACAACGATCCCTGAGATCATCACCCTGATGTCCTTGTCCCGTTGACAGCAGCTTTGCAGGGTTGGGAAAGATAACGAGGGCAGGAGCAAGGAGATGAATCATGTTCTGACAGCTCGTTGTAATTCCGATGATCCTTTCCCTCAGCTGCCGCCGAGCATGAGAGGCGTTGGCTGGGGTGGCCCTGCTGGGCTGAGTCACAGCCCCAGAAATGCCCTTCCTGCTGACATCCTCCTTTTCCTTTAGAAAGAGCTGATGAATCAAGGCGCAGCCATGGGGAGGCAGCGCGGCTGCCCGCTGAGCAGTGGGCTGGGGACCTATTGCTGGAGCCTGACTCATCCGACGTGACCCCAGCACCTTCCAGCTGCAGGAATGCTGAGGGTCGGGGGTGGGGTTCAAATAGTTCTTTTGACCTAGGGCTGTGGGACATGTGTCGTGGATTTGCTTGTCTGGTGGGCTTGGGAAGTGAGGGTCCTAACGTCAGGACATTGGAAACTGTTATACAATTTAATATGTATGTTAATATGCATATATTAACATGTAGATTAGTATGGAGGTTGATATATTGATGTATTAATAGCTTAATGGTTTAATATATTTCAGTATCTTAAGGGGGACTACAAGAAAGCTGGGGAGGGACTTTTGAGGCTGTCAGGGAGTGATAGGACTGAGGGGAATGGAACCAAGCTAGAAAAGGGGAGATTCAGCCTGGACGTTAGGAAGAAGTTGTTCAGCATGAGAGTGGTGAGAGCCTGGAAGGGGTTGCCCAGGGAGGTGGTGGAAGCCTCATGCCTGGAGGTGTTTAAGGCCAGGCTGGATGAGGCTGTGGTCAGGCTGATGTAGTGTAAGGTACCACAGTATCACAGTATCATCAGGGCTGGAAGAGACCTCACAGATCATCAAGTCCAACCCTTTACCACAGAGCTCAAGGCCAGACCATGGCACCAAGTGCCACGTCCAGTCCTGCCTTGAACAGCTCCAGGGACGGCGACTCCACCACCTCCCCGGGCAGCCCATTCCAGTGTCCAATGACTCTCTCAGGGAAGAACTTTCTCCTCACCTCCAGCCTAAATTTCCCCTGGCACAGCCTGAGGCTGTGTCCTCTTGTTCTGGTGCTGGCCACCTGAGAGAAGAGAGCAACCTCCTCCTGGCCACAACCTCCCCTCAGGTAGTTGCAGACAGCAATAAGGTCTCCCCTGAGCCTCCTCTTCTCCAGGCTAACCAATCCCAGCTCCCTCAGCCTCTCCTCATAGGGCTGTGCTCAAGGCCTCTCCCCAGCCTCGTTGCCCTTCTCTGGACATGCTCAAGCATCTCAATGTCCCTCCTAAACTGGGGGGCCCAGAACTGAACACAGCACTCAAGGTGTGGTCTGAGCAGTGCAGAGTACAGGGGCAGAATGACCTCCCTGCTCCTGCTGGCCACACCATTCCTGATGCAGGCCAGGATGCCACTGGCTCTCTTGGCCACCTGGGCACACTGCTGGCTCATGTTCAGGTGGGTATCAATCAGCACCCCCAGATCCCTCTCTGTCTGGCTGCTCTCCAGCCACTCCCACCCCAGCCTGTATCTCTGCATGGGGTTGTTGTGGCCAAAGTGCAGCACCCTGCACTTGGAGCTATTGAAGCCATCCCCTTGGACTCTGCCCATCTGTCCAGGTGGTCAAGGTCCTGCTGCAGAGCCCTTCTGCCCTCCAACCCAGCCACATCTGCCCCCAGCTTAGTGTCATCTGCACACTTGCTGATGACTGACTCCATGCCTTCATCCAGATCATCTATGAAGATGTTAAAGAGGATGGGGCCCAGCCAGGAACCAGTCAGGTGTTCCTGGCTATGGCAGTGGGGTTGGAACT
The DNA here is from genome assembly GCF_015220805.1 of Pogoniulus pusillus. Taxonomy (NCBI): domain Eukaryota; kingdom Metazoa; phylum Chordata; class Aves; order Piciformes; family Lybiidae; genus Pogoniulus; species Pogoniulus pusillus. The sequence goes on from NC_087270.1 coordinate 2,221,980, forward strand.
GGCTGATCCTTGTGGTCTCTTCCAACCCTGACTGAGTCTATGATTCTATACTTCCGTGATTCCGTGCTGTGATTCTCTGATTAAGATAAGGTGATGGAGGAGTTAATTTTGGACAGCATCTTGAAGTGTGAGGAGGAAAAGAATCATAGAATAGTAGGGGTTGGAAAGGAACCAGCAACAGAACAAGGGGACACAGTCTCAAAGTTGTGCCAGGGAAAGCATAGGCTGGATGTTAGGAAGAAGTTCTTCACAGAGAGAGTGATTGGCATTGGAATGGGCTGCCCAGGGCTGTGGTGGAGGCACCGTCCCTGGAGGTGTTCAAGAAAAGACTGTATGAGGCACTTAGTGCCATGGTCTGGTTGACTGGATAGGGCTGGGTGCTAGGTTGGACTGGATGAGCTTGGAGGTCTCTTCCAACCTGCTTGATTCTATGATTCTATGACTTCTGGTGATCATCCAGTCCAACCCCACTTCCATAGCAGGATCACCCAGGGTACAGGAATGCATCCAGGTGAGTTTGGAAAGTCTCCAGAGAAGGATACTCCACAACCTCTTTGGGCAGCCTGCTCCAGGGCTCAGGCACCCTCACAGTGAAGGAAGTTTTTCCTCCTGTTATGTGGAAGTTCCTATGTTCCAGCTTGCAACCATTGCCTCCTGTTCTATCACAGGACACCACTGAAAAGAGCCTGGCCCCTTTTTGACACCCACCCTGCAGATGTCTACAAAAATTACTAAGATCTCCTCTCAGTCTTCTCTTGTCCAGACTAAACAGCTCCAGGTGTCTCAGCCTTTCCTTATAAGGAGTTTATCAAGAGCAGGCAGCATGGATTCACCAAGGGGAAATCATGCTTGGCCAATCTGAAATCCCTCTAGGATGGCAGGACTAGCTGGGTGAGATGAGAGGGCTGCAGTGGATAGTATTTGCCTCAGCTTCAGCAAGGCTTTGGACACTGTCTCCCATAAAAGCTTAGGTGAGATGAGTGGACAGTGAGGTGGACTGAGAACTGGTTGAAGGACAGAGCTCAGGGTGCTTTGATCAGTGGTACAGAGGCTAGTTGGAGGCATGCAGTCTGTAGTTAAGGGGTTAGGGTTTAGGAACACTTCAATTCCAGTTGTTCAACATCTTGTTCATCTGGATGAAGGGGTGGAGAGGACCCTCAGTGAGTTTGCTGGTGCTGTCATAGAATCATAGAATCAGTCAGGGTTGGAAGGGACCACAAGGAGCAGCCAGTTCCAACCTCCCTGCCATGCCCAGGGACACCCTACCCTAGAGCAGGCTGCACACAGCCTCATCCAGCCTGGCCTTAAACACCTCCAGCCATGGGGCCTCAACCACCTCCCTGGGCAACCCATTCCAGCCTCTCACCACTCTCATGCTGAACAACTTCCTCCTCATGTCCAGCCTGACTCTCCCCACCTCCAGCTTTGCTCCATTCCCCCCAGTCCTGGCACTCCCTGATACCTTGAAAAGTCCCCCCCCACCCCAGCTTTTCTGTAGCCCACTTCAGATCCTGGAAGGCCACAAGAAGGTCACCTGGGAGCCTTCTCCTCTCCAGACTGCACAGCCCCAACTCTTACAGGCTCTCCCCATAGCAGAGCTGCTCCAGCCCTCTGCCCATCCTCGTGGCCTTTCTCTGGACACGCTCCAGCATCTCCACATCCTTCTTGTAATGGGGGCTCCATAACTGGAATCCAAGTGGGGTCTCACCAGAGTGGAGTAGAGGGGGACTAGGACTGGGAGGAGTGGCTGACACTGTCAGGTTGCAGTGCCACTCAACAAGACCTAAATGGGCTGAACAGTTATGAAGTTCAGGAAGGGCAGGTGTGGGGTCCATCTCTTAGGGAGGAATCTCCTCATGCACCAGTACAGCTTGGAGATTGACCTGTGGGAAGGTAGCCCTGTGGAGTGTGACCTGGAAGTGCTGGTAAGACAAGCTGCCCAAGCCAGCCACCTGCCAAGAACCCAAGTGCTCTTCTGAGGCTCAAGAAGAAGAATGTGGCCAGGTTGAGGTAAATTCTCTTCTCCCTCTACTCTGCTCTAGTGGGGCCACATCTGGGTTCTGCAGCTCAACAGAGACAGGGAACTACTGAAGAGAGCCCAACAGAGAGCCACAAAGATGCTGAGGGGACTGAAGGGTCTCTGTGAGGAGGAGAGGCTGAGACACCTGGGGCTGTTTAGGCTGGAGAAGAGTAGACTGAGAGGGGATCTTCTCAGTGCTGATCAGTACCTGAAGGGCAGGAGGCAAGAGAATGTGGGCAGATTCCTTTCAGTGGTGCTCAGTGACAGGAGAAGTGGAGGCACAAACTGGAACACGGGAGCTGTCTGCCTGCAGATGAGCCATGCTCCTGCAGGAATCCCTTGAAGAAGAAGTCAGTTTGTGGAGCAGAAAAAGGTCTCAAAGCCAGAAGACATCAGACAGACAAAGTCACCCCTAGAGTAAGAGGTAATGCCCAGGTAAGGGTGTGAAGGGGTGTTGCTGCAGGATGCTTAATTGGCTGCCTGTTAACTGAGAGCATTACTTAGGGTGGGGTTTGCCTGGAGGGCCTTCTGTTTGCCATGGTTTTGGAGAAAGGGAGGTCACCCCAGGTGATGAATGAATTTTCTTTCTTGTTTAAATGGGGAAAACCACTTTTCTTCCTGCCCTTTCCTCTCCATGGTCTGCTACAGCCATCATTTGTAGTCCTGGTACAGAAGATGCAAGTTCAGAGCAGTGGTGAGGCTGAGCCAGGTCCTGGTCTGATGCTTTTTGGTCTTTTCTTCCCTCTTTGGCTCACAGTTTGATGTTAATTCTTGGACTGCAACCAGGGAAAGCAGCCAGTGCCCTTTCCCACAGGGATTAAAGCCTCCCGAGGGTGGATGTTTGGGATATCTGCTGTGACAAGTTGTGATTTCTCCTCCTTCCAACCCCTTCACCTGCGACCTGCCTTTTCCACTCTGTCCTGTGTCCCTGGCCCAAGCCCTCAGAGCTGAATTTATTGCTGTGTTCTGTCATCTGATGGCTGATGTGTAAGGGGGATGGTGAGGCCTTTGTCAAGACCTTAGTATGGACAATTTTGGAAGTTTTGCTTATTTGGGGACATTAGACACTTAGCCTTCTCCATGACCTATCTGTTGAGCCATGCAACACCTCTAAGACATGTACCTGACCAGCAGGTTGAGGAACCTGAGGCTGTTTTTTCCCTTCTCGTGGGTCAGAGGAGGTTTAGGTTGGACATTTGGGAAGTTTTCTTTCCCAAGGGGTTCCCATGACCCAGCACAGGCTGCCCAGGGCACTGGTGGGATCACCATTCTGGCAGGGTTGTAAAGCCATGTGTCACAGAATCACAGAAACATCCAGGTTGGAAAAGCCTCTCAGAAGCACCAAGTCCAACCTCAAACCCTACTCTACAAGGTTCTCCTTAAACCATAGCCCCAAGCACCACATCCAAACCACCCTTAAACACAGCCAGACTGGGTGGCTCCAACACCTCCCTGGGCAGCTCATTCCAGTGTCTGAGATATGGTGCTGAGGGACATGGTTTAGTGGTGACTTCGTAGTGCTGGGTTAGTGGTTGGACTCGACAGAGGTTCTCCTGTGCCTTCACTTTGCCTACTGAGGCCACATTTGGTGCTCTGTGTCCAGTTCAGCCCCCTCCAGTTCAAAAGGGACATAGAACTGCTGGAGAGAGTCCAGCACAGAGCCACAAAGCTGCTGAAGGGAATGGAACAGCTCTGTTAGGAGGAGAGCCTGAAGGAGATGGGAAGAAGAGAAGCCTGAGAGGTGACCTCAGCAGTGGTTCTCAAGGTGTGCAGATGAGTGGCAGGAGGCTGGAGCCAGGCTCTGCTGGGTGATGCCCAGTGCCAGGCCAAGGGGCACTGGCTGGAAGCTGAGTTCCATAGGAAGTTTCATGGAAAGATGAGGAGGAATTTTTTCCCTGTGAGGATGCCAGAACCCTGGCACAGGCTGCCCAGGGGGGTTGTGGAGTCTCCCTCTCTGGAGATATTCCAAACCCACCTGCATGTGTTCCTGTGTTCTCTGCTCTAGGTGATCCTGCTCTGGCAGGGGGGCTGGACTGGATGAGCTTTGGAGGTCCCTCCCAGCCCCTGACATTCTGTGATTCTTCTGTAGGTCTCTTCTTTCCTTTTCTCCTCTCTATAACCATGAGAGAGGAACTTTCTGGACATCCATTTGAATATAGAGTTAATGAGCAGGGCAGTCTCTATCATTCATTGGTTTGCTAAAAGGGATAAAACCACCACAGGGGTGAACCTTGGAGAGTAGGGTTATTGCTTGGAATTGGTGATCCTGAAGGGCTCTTCCAACCTGAATGTTTCTGAGATCTTCCAACCTTAATGATTCCATGATCTTCTCTCTGCTGCAGGGTGGCTCTTTCCCTCTGTCACACTGCCATCAGTGCCACCCCAGTCTGCTTGGCATGACCTCAGCCTTAAAAGGGCTTGGGAGGGCCAAATGCCCAGAAATACTGAAAAAAACCCAAGAAAAACAGTGAAGAAGAGGAAGTGAGCAGCCCCAGAAAGCATTTGTTTTTGCTGCCTCTTGGTGAGACCTGGAGGACGGAATGTGGTATTTGGGTAGCTGATATTTGAACATTACTCATAGGCTTTTCACTCAGTTCTGATGGAGGCTGTTTCCTTGCAGCACCTTTCCCAGAAACCGGGTAAAATTATGCCCTGAGGGGTGTCCAAGCTACTGCCTTGCTTTGGTTTAATCAGGTTAGCCATGGGGCTCTCACAGGGGAGCTCCAGCCAATGCAACCGACCTCAGCAGCTCTAGGTTTAGTGGTAACAGTAGGCTGAAGTCTCTCAACATGCTCTGGCCAGGAGTGATGTCCCTGCTTAAATATAACCATCACCTCACCTTTGACAGCTCCTTGGCAGGGAAATCCTTGCTCAGTATCACACAGTATCACAGTATTATTAGGATTGGAAGAGACCTCACAGATCATCAAGTCCAACCCTTTAGCACAGAGCTCAAGGCCAGACCATGGCACCAAGTGCCACGTCCAGTCCTGCCTTGAACAGCTCCAGGGACGGCGACTCCACCACCTCCCCGGGCAGCCCATTCCAGTGCCCAATGACTCTCTCAGGGAAGAACTTTCTCCTCACCTCCAGCCTAAATCTCCCCTGGTGTAGCTTGAGGCTGTGTCCTCTTGTTCTGGTGCTGGCCACCTGAGAGAAGAGAGCAACCTCCTCCTGGCCACAACCTCCCCTCAGGTAGTTGTAGACAGCAATAAGGTCTGCCCTGAGCCTCCTCTTCTCCAGGCTAACCAATCCCAGCTCCCTCAGCCTCTCCTCGTAGGGCTGTGCTCAAGGCCTCTCCCCAGCCTTGTTGCCCTTCTCTGGACACGCTCAAGCATCTCAATGTCCCTCCTAAACTGGGGGGCCCAGAACTGAACACAGCACTCAAGGTGTGGTCTAAGCAGTGCAGAGTACAGGGGCAGAATGACCTCCCTGCTCCTGCTGGCCACACCGTTCCTGATGCAGGCCAGGATGCCACTGGCTCTCTTGGCCACCTAGGCACACTGCTGGCTCATGTTCAGGTGGGTATCAATCAGCACCCCCAGATCCCTCTCTGTCTGTCTGCTCTCAGCCTCTCTGACCCTGTGCTCCTTGCACAGACTCTGCTGTCTCATCCCCACGAGAGCTTCCCAGGTCAGGCAGGACGACTCTGTGAGTGTTTTTCATAGTGTGATATGTGGAGACATCCAGCACGAGATGTAGTATCCTGGGTATGTTTCAGGTCTTCCTGAGGTTATCTACTATTGAAGGCTTTAACCATCACAAAAAAAGCCATCTCAGAGATGGGTGACACATGAGAGCTCTTTTGCTGTTGAGGTTTTCCCCAGCCTTTTGGGACCTTTTCCTTTTGTTGGTGGTACAAGCTGAGGAGGCAGCTTCTGGACCTAAGACCTCACTTGTGGTCTTAGTGTCTCTCTTGCAGGCTCTTGTCCTTGCTCGTGAGCTTAAAATGTTGTTTGCAGGTTTAGTACTTTGATCCCAGGTTTAAGGACCTTTCTCAGAGGCTTAGGACCCTGCCTGTGGGGTTAGGATGTTAGTTGTAGGTTTAGAACCTTCATCATGGGCTTGGGATACTGCTTGTGGGGTTGGGACCCTTGCTCCCAGGCTTAAGGTCTCACTCATGAGCTTAGGACCTTTCTCATGGCCCTAAGGACCTTGTACATGAGCTTAGAATCCTGCTGGTGGCATTGGGACCCTGCTGGTGGCCTTAGGATCTTGCTTGTTGCCTTTTTATCTTTTTTTTTTTTGCGTGGATTTGGGACCCTGCTTGCACACTCAAGGCCTTGTGCTTGTGGCTTTGGAGCCTGCTCATGGGCTTAGAACTCAGACAAGATTATCCCATGCTACAAGTGGACATTGAGTAGCTGGAGCATGTCCAGAGAAGGTCAACAGACCTGGTGAAGAGTTTTTGGAAAGGGCTGGGGAGGAGCAGCTGAGGGGAAGTGGGATTGTTCAGCTTGGAGAAAAAGAGGCTGAGAGGAGCCCTCATTGCCCTCTACAACTCCCTGAAAGGAGGCTGGAGTGAGATGGAGGTTGGTCTCTTCTCCCTAGCATTGGGTGATACAAGAAGAAACAGCCTGAAATTGTGCCAGAGGAGGGTTAGTTTGGAGATGAGGAAACTTTACTCAAAGAGCAGTCAGGCATTGGAACAGGCTGCCCAGGGAGGTGGTGGAGTCCCCACCCCTGGAGGTGTACATGGCACTTTGGGATGTGACTTAAAGGCCATGGTGGTGTTAGGTAGATGATTGGACAGGATAGGCTTTTCACAGCCTGTAATCTATTTGTTCTCATTAAAATATTCCAATTAGCCTCAAACCAGCCCAAACTTAGAGGTCTTTGCCAACCCAAACCATTGTGCGGTTCTGTGTGGGATGAGCTCTGAGAGATGTTTTATTGGTGCCATCCACGGCTGTAGGAAGTGCAAAGGGTCCTGGCAGCAAATCAGTATTCACCACAAACCACCAAGGACAATGCTCTGGTTAGGTTTTATTGGTGTTCCATCAGCAAAGCAACATCCACTTGGGATAACCTTGTTCCTGCAGCTGAAGATAACCTTGTTCCTGTAGCTGAAGCACAAGACCATGGAGCTGTGCAGGTGATGAAGTGAAAGCTCAGTGCATCCACAAAGGATGAGGCATGCTTCAACTCTGGAGCACTAAAGGTTAACTCTTTCACTACATTAGAACCCAGCTTGATATGGACAAAGCACCCCAGACACATAAACCCACTTGTGCTGCACTGTGGACAGCAGCCCAGGGCTTGCTTATTGGGGCACCTCAATTTAAGAGATTAAAAAGTCAAAGTGCCTGCCCCACCATCAGAGAAACCCAACCACAGAAACCCCACCACAGAACCCCACCACAGAAACCCCACCACAAATTAAATCTACAACTCTACAATGCTCATTTCTCAGGATTTTATTATAAGAGATTCTTCCCCTTCCCCTTGCCCTTACATAAAAAGTTGGGTTTGGTCTTGGTTTAGTTTTTGGGGCTTTTTTTTTGTTGGCAAGTACTGAACCTTTGAGCCAAATCCATTATGGTTTGGGTTTTTTTTTTTTCCCCCCAAGAAGGGGGATTTCAGAAGCTCCAGTCTTCTGCTGAGGTGCTGAAGCCATCTTGTCAATCCCTGGTTCCCAAAAAAAGTAAGGAATTAATGACAAAAGAAAAGGTTTGATGTGAGTTAAAAAAGAAAATAACCACTTGAAAACCAAAGATGAGGGTCAAGTTGTGACTGTTCTGGAGGCAGTTGGTGTTTTGGTGCTCCTCACTTATAGGGATGGAATAAGGAGCAGAGGTAGGTGTCCTAAGCACCACAGTAAAACCCCTTTTGGGCCAGGGTGAACTGTCCTAAACTATCTGGTCCCATTCTTGTTTGCTTTAGCCAGGAGATTCACCAGATCATAACAAGGACACAGATCAAAGCAGGTTGCTTAGTTTCATGGCAGGAAGAATCATAGAATGGCTCAGGTTGGAAGGGAACTGAAGAGATCATCTCCTCCATCTTCTTGCCATGGGCAGGGACACCTCTCAACTAGACTCAGCTGCTCAAGGTCTCATCCAACCTGGCCTTGAATAACTCCCAGGGAGGAGGAATCCACAACCACTCTGGGCAGCCTGTTCCAGAGTCTCATCACCCTTGTACTGAAGTACTTCTGCCTAAGATCCAGTTCAAACCTTCTCTCACTCAGCTTCAAACCATTCACAGAATCATAGAATGAATCACAGAATGGTTTAAGTTGGAAGGGATCTCAAAGCTCAGCCAGTTCCAACCCCTCTGCCATAGGCAGGGACACCTCCCACTAGAACAGGTTGCTCAAGGCTTCATCCAACCTGGCCTTGAACACCTCCAGGGAGGGAGCAGCCACAACCATCCTTGGCAACCTGTGCCAGTGTCTCACCACCCTCATAACATCCAGTTTAAATCTCCCCTCTTCAGTTTAAACCCATTACCCTTTGTCCTGTCATTAGTCCCCCTCAGCTTCTAACCATCTCCCCTTGTCCTATTGCTAGATACCCTTATGAAAAGTCCCTCTGCAGCCCTCCTGTGAGATCCTTTCAGGTACTGGAAGGCAGCTCTAAGATCCCCTTTGGAGTCTTCTCCAGGCTGAAAAACCCCAGCTCCCTCAGCCTGTCCTCATAGCAGAGGTGGAAGATGATGAGGCCTTGAGCAGCCTGCTCTAGTGGAAAGTGTCCCTGCCCATGTCAGGGGTGTTGGAAGTAGGTGATACTTTAAGGTCCCTTCCAACTCAACCCATTCTATAAATCCCAGGTGTAGTTGCACCAGGGTGAAGGATACTGCATCAGGAAATATCCCACTGGAGAGAACCTGAATTAAAGGTAGGCACAAATTAGTGTCTTCCCTGGGCTGGACTCACTGCCAGAATCCACTGGGAATACCATATACATCCCAGAATACACAAAAGTCCTACCAGGAATCAGGGTTATAGGTTTTACTGAGGATGCCACCCAGGGGGACCTGGACAGGCTTGAGGAGTGGCCGTGTGTGAACCTCATGAGGTTCAATGAGGCCAAATGCAATGTCCTGCTCCTGGGCTGGGGTAATCCTCATTGTTAATACAGGCTGGGGAATTAAGGGGTTGAAAGCAGCCCTGTGGAGAAGGACTTGGGGCTACTGGAGGATGAGAAGTTGGCTATGAGGTGGCAATGTGTGCTCACAGCCGAGGCCAGCTGTATCCTGGGCTGCATGGCCAGCAGGTCCAGCTCCACTCTGCTTCAGTGCTGTGTCTAGCTCTGGAGCCTTCAGCAAGGGAGAGATAGGAGCCTGTTGGAGTGGGTCCAGAGGAGGGCCACAGAAATAATCCAAGAGCTGGCAGCCCTTTGCTGTGAGGATGGCCTGAGAGAATTGGGGTAGTTCTGCCTGGAGAAGAGAAGGCTCTGGGGAGACCTTATTCTGCCCTTTCAGTTCCTAAACAGGGGCACAGAAGAAAGCTGGGGAGAGACTTTCAGGCATGGTCTGTTGTGTTGAGGCAAAGTGGGACGGTTTTAAACTAAAAGCATTGGATATTAGCAAAAAAATCCTTTCCTGCAAGAGTGGTGAGGCATTGGGAGCAGACTGCCCAGGGAGGTGGCAGAGGTGTCCAAATGGGGACATGGCACTTTGAGATGTGGTTTAATGGCCATGGCAGTATTAGGTTCAAAGTCGGATTTGATGATCTTAGTGGTCTTTTTCAACCAAAACTATCCTATGATTTTAAAAGAGAGAGATTTGGACTAGAGAGAAGAAAGGGTTTTTTTACACCATGAGTGGTGAGACCCAGTGTTGCCCAGAGAGGTGGTGAGGCCCAGGTTGCCCAGTGAGCTGGTAGATGCCTCATCTCTGGTAACTTTCCAGGTCAGGTTGGATGTGGCTGTGAGTTACCCTATCTAGTTGCAGATGTCCCTGGATTAGATGACCTTTAAATGTCCCTTCCCAACAAAACCATTCCATGATCCTATGGATTTCTGGATTAAGTAGCACCTCTCAGATTTCTACCAGTTCAGAGCCCACACTGAGGCTTCCTTTCCCCCTTTTCCATAGCGGAATGTTGTCTGCACCACTTAATGGATACCTTCATTGAATAAGGAAGGCAGAAACACCTCTGTTAACATCTGGGCAATGCCTCAGCTTTCACTAAAGGGAAGCCAGTGGAGCCTGCACGGTGAGGCACATCTCCTTCCTTTCCCCATACAGACCAGAGCCAGCATCACCTGGCAGCGCAGCCATCCTCATTTTATGCATGTAGGTTGTCCTGCTGCTTTAATAAGGATTATTCCTTGCCTTAATTTATTCATGTATGCAAACTGCTTGGCTGGCTTGTCATAACACAGACAGAAGAGGAATTATTCTTGCAGGACTTCCAGGGATGCCACTGCTGCACTCGCTGCTTATCCCAGCCACTGTGCAGGCAAAAGGAGGCGCAGGGAGAAAATGGACAACATTTCTATCAGCCACAATTCTCCTCTGATCTTTGGGTTTAGTTTTTTGGTGGTTTGCCTTTTTTCTTTTCAATGTTACAACAGAGAAACAAACACAAAACAAGGAAAAACTTAGCAGGAAAAGGGTTTTCTTCCACACATGGCAGAACAGGATGCAGGTCGCTGCCTCCAGCAAACTCCTTTGTGCTCCAGTCCTGTTTCTGCAGCAATTAAACCTCAAGGACACAATAAAAGCAGCAGAGAATTCAGGAAACTGATGCACCCTCTCAATCACATGCCTGTGGTTTTTGTTTTTTGGAGCACTTTTAGACCCTGGGGAAACCAGGAAGCTTGGTGGGAAGCAGGTACAGCCCTTGTGCCCACCCCCCCCACCCCAGATTTTTTGGGGAGGATTCCTTCTGAGACAGCTTGAAGGGGCTCCCCTCTCAGGAGAAGCTAAGAAGCAGCAGTTCACTGATGTTAGGTACCTGGCAGAGGCTGGGGAATGACTTCACCCTGAGAGAGCATTTGCTTTGAAGGGGGTTGAAAACGTTTGCATGCAATAATCAGCAACTCTACAACATCCAGTGTATTCTACCCCTGCTGTGACATCGTTAACAAAAACACCCACCCCAAACCCACTCTCCTCTCCACTCTTTGGGGCTGCAGAGACCAGGCCAGGCCCTGGTGAAATCTGGTTCCATGAGAACAAGGCAAACCTGAGGGTTGAACTCAAGCTGGCAGGTGAGGTGGGGGTGGGGTCAGCGTTGTTTTTGGAGTGGGCTGCAGAGACCGGGCAGGGAGGTTGCTGCTTTGGTCTGCTGGCATTTCAAGTACAGGCAGGGCAGGCCTGGGGTAAGGTTCCTGGAGGTGTTGAAGCAAAGCCTGGCTGGGGCACTTAGTGCCATGGTCTGGTTGATCGGACAGGGCTGGGTGCTAGGTTGGACTGGATGAGCTTGGAGCTCTCTTCCAACCTTCTTGATTCTATTAAAATTGAATTAGCTGTTTGCCTTCAAGAAAGCCAAGCAAACCTGAGGATCTGATAGTTTTAAAGCCGGGTGAGATTCTGCAGAGCTGAAGGGCAGCCCTGGCAGGTAAATTCAGCCCCATCGCATCCTCCCAGCACCGTCCCTGTTAACCCTCCCTTCGACTCGCTGATAAAGCGCAGGGACCGAACTGGGATGTCTTTACGGGGAAGAGAAACTCCTGCCTCGTAAGGAACCCCCAGGCCAGGCTCTTGGCCATGCAAACCCGTGTCGACAGAGAGCATCCCCCCTCCCTTTTCCTTTTAATTGCCGAGCCAATGGCTCTCTGTGCCCCTCCTCGCTGCCCCGGGGGTGCCGTTACCTGCGCTCGCCGCCCGCCCCACGGTTCTCCGCCTGCTCGGGCACCCAGCAGTAGTTATCCGCCGCGTTTTTGGCCTTGGCCGCTCGCTTCTCCTGCTTGGCTGCCCTCCTCCTGCAAGCCACGAGGGCCAGGGCGAAGGCCAGCAGCAGCAGGATGGCTACCAGGCTGCCCAAGATGTAGTAGAGGAGCAGCCTGGGGCCATCGCTGCCGTGCTCCATGCCAGGCGCTGACCCTACAGCCGTGGGGGCTGGCGGCGGCGTCACCCCGATGGGGGTGCCCAAGGTCTGGAGGATGCTCGTGCTCCATGGGGCCCCCGTGGTCCGTGGGGTGACCATGGTCTGGAGGATGCTCGTGGTTCGCGGGACGCCTGTGGTCCGTGGGGTGCTGTTGGTAGCCCCTGTGGGCTTGCCTCCGTCGGTGGGTGCGGCACGGCAGACACGTCCGTCCTCCTCTGGGACGAAGCCGGGTGGGCAAAGGCACTCGAAGCTGCCAGGCAGGTTGCGGCAGTGCCCAGGGCAGGGATTCCGCAGGCATTCGTCCACGTCCAGGCAGGCATCGCCACTCTCGGGCTGGCGCTGGTAGCCGGGCAAGCAAGTGCAGTGGAAGGAGCCAGGGATGTTGAGGCAGAGCTGGGGGCAGATGCCAGGCTGCGCACACTCATCCTCATCGTGGCAGTGGCGGCCACCCGGTCCCGCTGGCCGGTAGCCAGGCCGGCAGAGGCAGACAAAGCTGCCGGCCGTGTTGTGGCACTCATGCTGGCAAGGCTCATCCAGGCACTCATCCACATCCAGGCAGCGTCGGCCGTCGGGTGCCAGGGTGTAGCCGGCCTCGCAGACGCAGTCGAAGCCACCAGGCCGGGTCAGGCAGGTGCCCTGGCAGGGGTTGGGGTGGCAGGCGTCCTCGGGCAAGCAGGAGGCCATGTCATCGGCCAAGAAGTAGCCGGCGTGGCAGGCGCACCGCGCCGGCTCCCCTGGCACCTCCACGCAGCGGTGCTGGCAGCCTCCGTTGCGGTGGGAACAGGCGACGGGGCAGAGGGGTCCAGAGGGGTACCAGGCGAAACCGCCTCCCTCCAAAGGCCCCTTGCAGAGGACGAAGACGGGCGTCGGGCCCCCCTCGCAGACCACCTCCGCCAGCGTGCCGAAGGGCGCCACCGCCAGCCGGGGGCTGCGAACCCCGAAGGGGGTGGTGTAGCTGACCCGAGCGGGTCCGGCCAGCGGCAGGGGCCCGCACATGCCCCGGAAGCTGAACTTGCAGAGGAAAGCGCCGAGCGGGGCCCGGCAGGGGCGGTCGGCCCAGCCCGCGGGGCCCGACGGCGCGGCCGTGCGCAGGCTGGCGCAGCGGGCGCTGACGCAGGTGAAGGCAGGCTCGGCCAGCCACGCCGAGTAGTCGCCGGGCTCCCCGCCGGCCGCCCAGCCGAAGCCCCGCAGAGGCTCCTGTGGCTGCACGCAGTGGCCCCGAGCCAGCGACAGCCCGATCCACGCCGGGCCCGGCCAGCCGCCCGCCGCCAGCAGCTGCCGCAGCTGCTCGGCCTCGCTGGGGCTGCGTACGGGAGCCAGGTTGCCACCGTTGAGGTGGCAGCGCTCCTGGGCGCCGTGCCAGCCCACTTCGGCCCGGTGAAAGGTGTAGCAGGCGTTGCCGGCGCACATCACCTTGGTGTCCTCCTCGCCAGATCCCGATGCCATCGCCATCACCACCCCCAGCAGCAGCAGCAGCAGCAGCAGCAGCAGCAGCAGCAGCAGCAGCCGGGCGAGGGCCATCGCGCCAGCTGGACGGACGGACAGAGGGGGACTCGTCGGCCGCAGACTCACATCCCCTGGTCCCGCCGAGCGCGTCCTTACGCGCATCCTGTGCTTCTGGGGCTCTTATTTATTACCGGAGGCCGCGGCTTCCTGTAGTGTGGCTGTTTTGTTGGTGGCAGTCACCTCATTGGCTTCCCCTTTCCTCCAGCACCGCCGGCTCCTCGCTCCCATCCCAAAGGCTTTGGCTGCACCGCGCCCGGGGACGCTTTTTGTCTGTCTTTTCGCCGGAGAAGATGGCAGAGCTCCTGCTTTGCCGTCTGTGGTTGTTGTGTTGTGAGGGCTTAATCTCGCTCACCCAGCACACGAGGGTTTTGCTAAATAAGAGCCTTAACGTTTTCAAGCGACTGCAAAAAGAGGGGTGTGAAAAAATGCCCCAAAATAACCAGAAAAACAAAAAAAAGCCGTGGGATCCCTTTGCTGTCGGCAAACGAAATAGTTGGCGTGGTGTCTCGTGTGCACGTCGCGGTTCCAGCACATTTTTCCCCTTCTTCGTGTGCTTTAAATAGACAGAGAAGCCCTGAAATAGGAGCTAGGTCGTGGGAAGACCTAGGCTGCCAGGGCGGAGCCGAGCTCAGTCCTAAACGTCGGCTGGAGCAAACTCTCTGTGCCAGCACTGCCATGGAGGGTTGGTCACTGTTGTAGGCTGGAGCTAACCCTCTGTGCCAGCACTGCCATGGAGGGTTGATCTCTGTTGTAGGCTGGAGCTAACCCTCTGTGCCAGCACTGCCATGGAGGGTTGATGTCTGTTGTAGTCTGGAGCTAACCCTCTGTGCCAGCAGTGCCATGGAGGGTTGATGTCTGTTGTAGGCTGGAGCTAACTCTCTGTGCCAGCAGTGCCATGGAGGGTTGATGTCTGTTGTAGTCTGGAGCTAACCCTCTGTGCCAGCAGTGCCATGGAGGGTTGATGTCTGTTGTAGGCTGGAGCTCCCCCTCTGTGCCAGCACTGCCATGGAGGGTTGGTCGCTGTTGTAGGCTGGAGCTAACCCTCTGTGCCAGCACTGCCATGGAGGGTTGGTCTCTGTTGTAGTCTGGAGCTAACCCTCTGTGCCAGCACTGGGGTTGAGCTGTGATGCTCTGTGTTAATAACTCACTCATCACTTGATCCCCAGCTGTAAGGGTGGGCTTGGCTGATGTTGATGACTCTACAGAAGGTCTTTGGAGGAAGGGCAAAGACATTAACAGGTCACACTAATGTCTAAATAAACACTCACCCTTCAAAAGCTCCTAAAAGGGCTTGAAGCAGCATATCTGCAACAGTGCTTTTGGGATCCAGAAGCTTTTTAGCAGTGTGATTGGAAATGTAAACATTTACATGAACTGTCTGCGGGGGCAGAGTTTGCTGTGGTTGTCCACAAGAGGAAGTTCTTCACGATCAGAGTGGGAAAACACTGGAACAGGTTGCCCAGGGATGTGGTTGAGGCCCTGTCCCTAGAGGCATTCAAGATCAGACTTGATGTGCCCCAGGGCAGTTTCATGTAGCTGGAGGTGTCCCTGCTGACTGCAGGGCAGTTGAACAAGATGACCTTTGAAGTTCCCTTCCAATCTGATGCAATCTGTGAATCCTTTTCCAGACCTTTCCATCTATTCCATCTCCCTGGCAGGAGTTGCCAAGCAAAGTGGTGACTTCTCTGCCCCAGCAGTGGGTATGGTCACCATTGGAGGTGCCACAGCCCTGCACAAACCCCAGCTGTGCCCATACGTGAAGCAGCGTTTTGCATGTTGACAGTGTTCTAGAGGATGAGGATTTAAGAGGTCTGCCTGCTCTTCAGCATTCACAGGATCTTCTGAGGGTCTGCCTGCCTTTATGCATCCCCAGGATCTTCTGATGGTCCACTTACCCTTCTGCATCCCCAGGATCTTCTAATGAGGGTTCACTCACCCTTGTGCATCCCCAGGGTCTTCTCCTAATGGTCCACTCACCCTTCTGCATCCCCAGGATCTTCTCCCGATGGTCCACTCACCCTTCTGCATCCCCAGGATCTTCTCCCGATGGTCCACTCACCCTTCTGCATCCCCAGGATGTTCTCCTGATGGTCCACTCACCCTTCTGCATCCCCAGGATCTTCTCTCAATGGTCCACTCACCCTTCCACATCCCCAGGATGTTCTCCCAATGGTCCACTCACCCTTCTGCATCCCCAGGATCTTCTCTCAATGGTCCACTCACTGTTCTGCATCCCCAGGATCTTCTCCCGATGGTCCACTCACCCTTCTGCATCCCCAGGATCTTCTCTCAATGGTCCACTCACCCTTCCACATCCCCAGGGTCTTCTGGAGCTTCTTTCTTGCAGCAGCTAGTTCAGAACTTATCCCCTTGTCCTGTGAGTCTCTCTTCTCTTCTGCCTAGCAGGCATCTGTCATGCTCATGAATTCGGTGGGCATGCCAGTGGGCATCCCAGTAAGCACCTATGTGTTGACTTATCTGCTGTATCCATCCTAAGTTATCTTAGTGACGTGGTGGTGAGTGACAGCAACACAACTGTGGACCTGAAATAAGAACCTCCCTTGGCAGCTTCCTTCCTTTGTCCCCTAAATACAAACATTTACCAATATTCCAGTAATGAAGCCCACACATTTCTGTTGTTCTGCCCCAGACCTGTCCAGGGACAGCATCCCTGGGAGAGACCTGGCTGCTAAGATGTCCTCTGCTCAGAAGCAGGGGTTGGGGTTTGGGCAGTGGGATTGGGTCTTGGGCCTTTAGGGTTACAGGCTCACAGGCTCACAGGATGTCAGGGGTTGGAAGGGACCCAAGGAGATCATCAAGCCCAACCCCCCTGCCACAGCAGGACCACACAGTGTAGCTCAGGCCACACAGGAACACATCCAGACAGGCCTGGAAAGGCTCCAGAGAAGGGGACTCCACAGCCTCTCTGGGCAGCCTGTGGCAGCTCTCTGGGACCCTTCCTGTCAAGAAGTTCCCTCCTGTGCTGCAGCTTCCATCCATTGCTGCTTGTCCTGTCCCAGGGAGCAGGTGAGCAGAGCCTGTCCCACTCTTCCTGCCCCCCAGCCCTCAGATAGTTACAGACATTGATTAAATCTCCTCTCGGTCTTCTCCAGACTAAGCAGTCCCAGGTCCCTCAGTCTCTCCTCATAAGCATCTGGGCCTTGGTGTATCTGAAATCTGCAAAGACTTTCACAGAAGCAGGTTGGAAAAGACCTCTAGGGTCATCAAGTCCAACCTGACACCTAATTAACTTCTAATTAACTAACTCATGGCACCAAGTCCCTCATCCAGCCTCTTTTTAAATACCTCCAGGGATGGTGACTCCACCACCTCCCTGGGCAGCCCATTCCAATGCCAATCACTCTTGCTATGAAGAACTTCTTCCTAACATCCAGCCTAAACCTGCCCTGGCACAGCTTGAGGCTGTGCTCTCTTGAGTGCTTGAGACTGTCTGGGTCCAAACTCTGTTCTGTCCCTGGGTGCCCAGGAGAAGAGCCCAACCCCACCTGGCTACAGCCTCCCTTCAGGTAGCTGCAGACAGCAATGAGCTCTGCCCTGAGCCTCCTCTGCTGCAGGCTGCACACCCCCAGCTCCCTCAGCCTCTCCTCACAGGGCTGTGCTCCAGGCCCCTCCCCAGCCTTGCTGCCCTGCTCTGGACACATTCAAGCAACATCTTGAAGCGCAGAAGGAGGGGGCAGGAGCTGGAGCCCGTCTACTAACCTCTTCAGTTTGGCAAGCTACTGGGTGGCACAGGTGTCACTGAAAGAAAGAGTGAAGCATCGTTTGGGTGCTGCCAATGTGCCACCCCTGTCTGAACTGAGAACAAGAGGGTCCAAAACTGAAGTGGTCAGTGGCCATCCCAAAACCACCTTAGGAGGAAAACCCCCATACTTGAATTGGTTTCATTCACAATCTCATGGAATCATTGAATGGCTTAGGTTGGTAGGGACCTTAGAGTGTCAGGTTCTGCACTTCGGCCACAACAACCCCAGACAGTGCTACAGTCTGGGGACAGTGGCTGGAGAGCAGCCAGGCAGAGAGAAACCTGAGGGTGCTGGTTGACAACAGCCAAACATGAGCCAGTAGTGTGATCAGGTGGCCAAGAAGGCCAGTGGCATCCTGGCCTGAATCAGGAGCAGTGTGGCCAGCAGGAGAAGGGGAGTCCTTCTGCCCTGTGCTTAGCACTGCTCAGGCCACATCTTGAGTGCTGTGTCCAGTTCTGGGCTCCTGAATTGAAGAGAGATGTTGAGGTGCTGGCAGGTGTCCAGAGAAGGGCAGCAAGGCTGGGGAGGGGCCTGGAGCAGAGCCCTGTGAGGAGAGGCTGAGGGAGCTGGGGGTGTGCAGCCTGCAGCAGAGGAGGCTCAGGGCAGAGCTCACTGGGAGGCTGTAGCCAGGTGGGGTTGGGCTCTTCTGCCAGGCACCCAGAAACAGAAAAAGAGGGCATAGCCTCAAGCTGTGCCAGGACAAGTTCAGGCTGGATGTTAGGAGGAAGTTGTTGCCAGAGAGAGTGATTGGCATTGGAATGGGCTGCCCAGGGAGGTGGTGGAGTTCCCATCCTTGGAGGTGTTTAAAAGGAGACTGCATGAGGCACTTAGTGCCATGGGTTAGTTAAGTAGGAGGGTTAGGTGCTAGGTTGGACTCGATGATTTCAGTGGTCTTTTCTGACCTGGTAAATTCTGTGATTCTGTGTGACCTACTCCAACCTATCTGCCATGGGCAGGGTTGCCTCTTAACTAGATTTGGTTGCTCCAGGCCTCATCCAGCCTTGATGAAATGGAAGAAATTGCCTAGAAGAAATGGGGAGAACTCAAGATAGAAACATTTCCTTTCTGCTAGCCCAGTGAACTACTGCTGGTGTTTGCTTTTTCCAGCTCACACAGGCTGAGTGCTCAACTAAATTTATTTCAGTGACCCACACAAGCATTTTTTTATTGTCCAACTAAGTTTCATGGACATGAGAAAAAAGGTCAGTGCTAACTATAGCTCTTCTGGATATTTCCAAGCTGGAGTTATGGGAAAAAAAACTAAATATTTAATGTCTGGGTGCCTATCTAAGAGTCACTCCAGCAGAGGAGTTAATGAGTTGCTGGTGATACTCTTCATTAGAAGGTCAGGGTGGAAGGCATAGTATAAATCATAGAATCATTGAATCAAAGACTCACAGAAGAATAGAAGCATAGAATCAGAATCAGAATCATAGAATCATGGAAGCATAGAATCAGAATCAGAATCACAGAAGCATAGAAGCATAGAATCATAGAAGCATAGAATCATAGAATCAGAAGCATAGAATCATAGAAGCATAGAATCAGAAGCATAGAAGCATAGAATCATAGAAGCATAGAATCATGGAATCAGAAGCATAGAAGCATAGAAGCATAGAATCGTGGAATCAGAAGCATAGAAGCATAGAAGCATAGAATCATAGAAGCATAGGAGCATAGAATCATGGAATCAGAAGCAAGAAGCATAGAATCATAGAAGCATAGAAGCATAGGAGCATAGAATCGTGGAATCAGAAGCATAGAAGCATAGAATCATAGAATCATAGAAGCATAGAATCATAGAAGCATAGAATCGTGGAATCAGAAGCATAGAATCATAGAAGCATAGAATCATAGAAGCATAGAATCGTGGAATCAGAAGCATAGAAGCATAGAAGCATAGAAGCATAATCATAGAATCCTAGAAGCGCAGAAACATAGAGTCAGAATTGTAGAATCCTAGAAGCATAGAATCCTAGAAGCATAGAACCACAGAAACATAGAAGCATAGAATCCTAGAAGCATAGAACCACAGAAACATAGAAGCATAGAATCCTAGAAGCGTAGAATCACAGAAGCATAGAACCATGGAATCCTAGAAGCACAGAATCCTAGAAGCATAGAAGCACAGAATCCTAGAAGCATAGAAGCACAGAATCATAGAAGCACAGAATCATAGAAGCATAGAAGCACAGAATCATAGAAGCACAGAATCACAGAAGCATAGAACCACAGAATCCTAGAAGCCTAGAATCACAGAAGCATAGAAGCACAGAATCAGAAGCACAGAATCATAGAACCACAGAATCCTAGAAGCCTAGAATCCTAGAAGCATAGAATCACAGAATCACAGAAGCATAGAAGCACAGAATCATAGAAGCATAGAAGCACAGAAGCATAGAAGCACAGAATCATAGAAGCATAGAATCACAGAAGCATAGAAGCACAGAATCATAGAAGCATAGAAGCACAGAAGCATAGAAGCACAGAATCATAGAAGCACAGAATCACAGAAGCATAGAAGCACAGAATCATAGAAGCATAGAATCACAGAAGCATAGAAGCACAGAATCATAGAAGCATAGAAGCACAGAATCATAGAAGCACAGAATCATAGAATCATAGAAGCACAGAATCATAGAAGCACAGAATCATAGAATCATAGAAGCACAGAATCATAGAAGCATAGAAGCACAGAATCATAGAAGCATAGAAGCACAGAATCATAGAAGCACAGAATCATAGAAGCACAGAATCATAGAATCATAGAAGCACAGAATCATAGAAGCACAGAATCATAGAATCATAGAAGCACAGAATCATAGAAGCACAGAATCATAGAATCATAGAAGCACAGAATCATAGAAGCATAGAAGCACAGAATCATAGAAGCATAGAAGCACAGAATCATAGAAGCACAGAATCATAGAAGCATAGAATCACAGAATCATAGAAGCACAGAATCATAGAAGCATAGAAGCACAGAATCATAGAAGCACAGAATCATAGAATCATAGAAGCACAGAATCATAGAAGCACAGAATCATAGAATCATAGAAGCACAGAATCATAGAAGCATAGAAGCACAGAATCATAGAAGCATAGAAGCACAGAATCATAGAAGCACAGAATCATAGAAGCATAGAATCACAGAAGCATAGAAGCACAGAATCATAGAAGCATAGAAGCACAGAATCATAGAAGCACAGAATCATAGAAGCACAGAATCATAGAATCATAGAAGCACAGAATCATAGAAGCACAGAATCATAGAATCATAGAAGCACAGAATCATAGAAGCACAGAATCATAGAATCATAGAAGCACAGAATCATAGAAGCATAGAAGCACAGAATCATAGAAGCACAGAATCACAGAAGCATAGAACCACAGAATCCTAGAAGCCTAGAATCCTAGAAGCACAGAATCACAGAAGCATAGAAGCACAGAATCCTAGAAGCACAGAATCATAGAAGCATAGAACCACAGAAACATAGAACCACAGAATCCTAGAAGCATAGAGTCACAGAAGCATAGAACCACAGAAACATAGAAGCATAGAATCCTAGAAGCATAGAATCAGAAACATAGAATCACAGAATTGGAATCATAGAATCACAGAATCATAGAGTCAGACAGGGCTGGAAGAGAACCCAACGATCATCCAGTTCTGCCATGGGCAGGGACACCTCACACTAGATAAGGCTGATCCAGCCTGGCCTTAAACACCTGCAGGGATGAGGCTTCTACCACCTCCCTGGGTAACCCATTCCAGGCTCTCATCACCCTCATGCTGAACAATGTCTTCCTCACATCCAGTCTGACTCTCTTCACCTCCAGCTTTGTTCCATTCCCACCAGTCCTATCACTACCTGACACCCTAAAAAGTCCATCCCCAGCTTTCTTGTAGGCCCTGTAAGAAGGCCACAATAAGGTCACCTGGGAGCCTTCTCCTCTCCAGACTGAACAGCCTCAACTCCCTCAGTCTCTCCTCACAGCAGAGCAGCTCCAGCCCTCTGCTCATCCTCATGGTCCAAGTCAGGGCTCATGCCCCAGGGAAGAGAACTGTCTTTTGCAGACTCTGGTGTCAGACCTGCAGCAACACATCTAAGACCCTTTTCCATTTAGATTTCCCCATGAAATATTTGAATGCTCCTCCTAGAGCTGTTTTGGGCTGGTGACAGTTCCACAGCCAGGAAGCTTTTTACTGAGATCTTCATCTGCAGATGTTCCCCTGATGATATTTTGGCTCACATTTTTTTTGGCCACAGCAGTTTTGGGTGATGTAACACATTGTATTTCTAGTGATTTATTTTTCCTTAATTAACTACATTGAGGGTTTTAGTTTTCTCTTTGCAGTTGCCATCTGAGCATTGGTCAGAGTCTAAGTTTCTAAGTAAGTTTCTCCTCCTCTCCCCTCCCATGGCTGAACACATCTATAAAGCCCAGTTTCAGATCATCAAAAGCACACTACCTTCTGGAGAGCAGAAATGCTGTGCAGTGGGACACAGAGAAAATGAAATCAAATCCAAACCACTCAATAAAAGAAACCTTGCTGAAGGAACTGGTTAAAAATGTTCCTCCAAGGCTAAAGAAGGAAACTTGCAGCTTGACATCAGCAAGGGCTGTTTGTGCAAACCTTCAAGGCTGGAACAAGGGACAATGGCAGTGGGGAAGAGGGGGGTGGGAGGGTGGGGACACCTGGGCCAGCTGGAGAAGAATAGGAGGAACTGAGCTTCCTCTGGAGACATCCTCAAGGACAGCACAGCCAGTTGGGGGTGTGCAGCAAACTGCCTGCTCCCTCGGGTGCCCGACAGAGAGCTGGGCAAGCTTTTTGCATGAGGGAGCCTGGGGAATTCAGGAAACATGGGCCTGGAGTGATTCCTGCCAGTGCCAGATTGGCACTGAGTGTTTGCAGTGTGGCCTGGAGTGATTCCTGCCAGTGCCAGATTGGCACTGAGTGTTTGCAGTGTGGCTTGGAGTGATTCCTGCCAGTGCCAGATTGGCACTGAGTGTTTGCAGTGTGGCTTGGAGTGATTCCTGCCAGTGCCAGATTGGCACTGAGTGTTTGCAGTGTGGTCTGGAGTGGTTCCTGCCAGTGCCAGATTGGCACTGAGTGTTTGCAGTGTGGCTTGGAGTGATTCCTGCCAGTGCCAGATTGGCACTGAGTGTTTGCAGTGTGGTCTGGAGTGGTTCCTGCCAGTGCCAGATTGGCACTGAGTGTTTGCAGTGTGGTCTGGAGTGATTCCTGCCAGTGCCAGATTGGCACTGAGTGTTTGCAGCATGGGCCTGGAGTGATTCCTGCCAGTGCCACACTGGCACTGAGTGTTTGCAGCGTGGGCCTGGAGTGATTCCTGCCAGTGCCAGATTGGCACTGAGTGTTTGCAGCATGGGCCTGGAGTGATTCCTGCCAGTGCCAGATTGGCACTGAGTGTTTGCAGTGTGGCCTGGAGTGATTCCTGCCAGTGCCAGATTGGCACTGAGTGTTTGCAGTGTGGCTTGGAGTGATTCCTGCCAGTGCCAGATTGGCACTGAGTGTTTGCAGTGTGGCTTGGAGTGATTCCTGCCAGTGCCAGATTGGCACTGAGTGTTTGCAGTGTGGTCTGGAGTGGTTCCTGCCAGTGCCAGATTGGCACTGAGTGTTTGCAGTGTGGCTTGGAGTGATTCCTGCCAGTGCCAGATTGGCACTGAGTGTTTGCAGTGTGGTCTGGAGTGGTTCCTGCCAGTGCCAGATTGGCACTGAGTGTTTGCAGTGTGGTCTGGAGTGATTCCTGCCAGTGCCAGATTGGCACTGAGTGTTTGCAGCATGGGCCTGGAGTGATTCCTGCCAGTGCCACACTGGCACTGAGTGTTTGCAGCGTGGGCCTGGAGTGATTCCTGCCAGTGCCAGATTGGCACTGAGTGTTTGCAGTGTGGTCTGAAGTGGTTCCTGCCTGTGCCACACTGGCACTGAGTGTTTGCAGCATGGGCCTGGAGTGATTCCTGCCAGTGCCACACTGGCACTGAGTGTTTGCAGCGTGGGCCTGGAGTGATTCCTGCCAGTGCCAGATTGGCACTGAGTGTTTGCAGTGTGGCTTGGAGTGATTCCTGCCAGTGCCAGATTGGCACTGAGTGTTTGCAGTGTGGCTTGGAGTGATTCCTGCCAGTGCCAGATTGGCACTGAGTGTTTGCAGTGTGGTCTGGAGTGGTTCCTGCCAGTGCCAGATTGGCACTGAGTGTTTGCAGTGTGGCTTGGAGTGATTCCTGCCAGTGCCAGATTGGCACTGAGTGTTTGCAGTGTGGTCTGGAGTGGTTCCTGCCAGTGCCAGATTGGCACTGAGTGTTTGCAGTGTGGTCTGGAGTGATTCCTGCCAGTGCCAGATTGGCACTGAGTGTTTGCAGCATGGGCCTGGAGTGATTCCTGCCAGTGCCACACTGGCACTGAGTGTTTGCAGCGTGGGCCTGGAGTGATTCCTGCCAGTGCCAGATTGGCACTGAGTGTTTGCAGTGTGGTCTGAAGTGGTTCCTGCCTGTGCCACACTGGCACTGAGTGTTTGCAGCATGGGCCTGGAGTGATTCCTGCCAGTGCCACACTGGCACTGAGTGTTTGCAGCGTGGGCCTGGAGTGATTCCTGCCAGTGCCAGATTGGCACTGAGTGTTTGCAGTGTGGTCTGGAGTGGTTCCTGCCAGTGCCACACTGGCACTGAGTGTTTGCAGTGTGGCCTGGAGTGATTCCTGCCAGTGCCAGATTGGCACTGAGTGTTTGCAGTGTGGTCTGGAGTGGTTCCTGCCAGTGCCACACTGGCACTGACTCTTTGCAGCGTGGGCCTGGAGTGGTTCCTGCCAGTGCCAGATTGGCACTGTGTTTGCAATGTGGTCTGGAGTGATTCCTGCCAGTGCCAGATTGGCACTGTGTTTGCAATGTGGTCTGGAGTGGTTCCTGCCAGTGCCAGATTGGCACTGAGTGTTTGCAGTGTGGCTTGGAGTGATTCCTGCCAGTGCCAGATTGGCACTGAGTGTTTGCAGCGTGGGCCTGGAGTGATTCCTGCCAGTGCCAGATTGGCACTGAGTGTTTGCAGTGTGGCTTGGAGTGATTCCTGCCAGTGCCAGATTGGCACTGAGTGTTTGCAGTGTGGTCTGGAGTGGTTCCTGCCAGTGCCAGATTGGCACTGAGTGTTTGCAGTGTGGTCTGGAGTGGTTCCTGCCAGTGCCAGATTGGCACTGAGTGTTTGCAGTGTGGTCTGGAGCGATTCCTGCCAGTGCCAGATTGGCACTGAGTGTTTGCAGTGTGGTCTGGAGTGGTTCCTGCCAGTGCCAGATTGGCAGTGAGAGTTTGCAGTGTGGTCTGGAGTGATTCCTGCCAGTGCCACACTGGCACTGAGTGTTTGCATGATCAAGCTTTAGTCCAGTTCTGGGGCCCCTGGGTCGAGAGGGCTATGGATGTGCTGGAAGTTGTCCAGAGAAGGGCCATGAGGATGAGCAGAGGGCTGGAGCTGCTCTGCTGTGAGGAGAGATTGAGGGAGTTTGGGTTGTGCAGTCTGGAGAGGAGAAGGCTCCCAGGTGACCCTGTGGCCTTTCAGTATCTTAAGAGTGCTATAGGAAAGCTGGGGAGGGACTTTTTAGGCTTTCAGGCAGTGATAGGCCTGAGGGGTATGGGACAAAGCTAGAAATGGGTAGGTTCAGGCTGGACGTGAGGAAGAAGTTGTTCAGCATGAGGGTTGTGAGAGCCTGGAGTGGGTTGCCCAGGGAGGTGGTGGAAGCCTCATCCCTGGAGGTGTTTAAGGCCAGGCTGGATGAGGCTGTGGCCAGCCTGATCTAGTGTGAGGTGTCCCTGGGCATGGCAGGGAGATTGGAACTGGCTGATCCTTGTGCTCCCTTCCAACCCTGACTGACTGTATGATTCTATGATGATTTATGGATATGAACTTTCTCCCCCTGCCCCATAGAATCTTACCATAATTCTGTTTGGAAGAGACCTTAAGATCATCCACACCACCTGCTTTTGAAGCAAAAAAATTTCAGTCCTATCAGAGCTGGCTGAAACATTTTCCAGCTTAAATGTCTATCCAGGATGGTGCTTCATGGCCAGTGTTGAGTCACAGGATCATAGACTGTCAGGAGCTGGAAGGGACCTCCAAAGCTCATCCAGCCCAACCCCCCTGCCAGAGCAGGATCACTCAGAGTAGACAATAGAGGAACACATTCAGGTGGGTCTTGAATATCTCCAGAGAGGAAAACTCCCCAACCCCCTGGGCAGCCTGTTCCAGTCTTCTGGCACCCTCACAGGGAAAAAAATCCTCCTCCTGTTTACATCAAACTTCCTATACCTCAAAGAAGCAGGAATTAGCAGCACTGTAAAGGAAACAAACCCCAAAGCACCAAGAAGAGGATTCTGCTTTATGCACAACCAAAGAATCACAGAACAGTTTGGGTTGGAAGGGACCTTTAAAAGTCATCTTGTCCAGTGCAGCTGCGCAGGCACATCTAGGGCAGGTTGCTCACAGCCCCATCCAGCTTGATCTGGGATGTTTCCAGGGATGGAACATCTACCACCTCTCTGGGCAGCCTGGCTCAGTGTCCCACTACCCTCAGGGTAAAAAATGTCTTCCTTCTGCTTAGTTCAATCTCCCCTCTCTTAGTTTAAAGCCAGGTGGTCAAGAAATGTGTGGCCGTGGCACTTCAGGCCATGGTTTGGTGGCCATGGTGGAGTTAGGTTGATGGTTGGACTCTATGACCTTAGAAGTCTTTTCCAGGCTAAACAATTCTGTGCTTCTGTGTAGTTTCCATCTGTTGTTACTCCCTTTACAGCAACAGTAGTTGTGTTTGCTGGGAGGCAGGTGAAGAATCACAGCATCCATAGAATTGTTTTGGTTGGAAAAGACTTCTCTAAGATCATCAAATCCAACCATCAACCTAACACCACCGTGGCCATTAAACCACGGCCCAAGGTGCCATGGCCACATAGATCTCACACACCTCCAGGGGTGGGGACTCCACCACCTCCCTGGGCAGCCTCTTCCAATGCCTGACTGCTCTTTGAGTAAAGACTTTTTCCTCATCTCCAGCCTAAACCTGCCCTGGCACAACTCCAGGCCATTTGCTCTCATCCTATGACCAGATACTAGGGAGAAGAGCCCAACCCCCACCTCACTCCAACCTCCTTTCAGGGAGCTGTAGAGAGCAATGAGGGCTCCCCTCAGCCTCCTCCACATTAAACACCCCCAGCTCCCTCAGCTGCTCCTCCTCAGCCCTGTTCTCCAGACCCTTCCCCAGTTTTGTTGTCCTCTGGACTTTCTCCAGCCCCTCAGTGTCCTTCTTGGAGTGAGGGATCCAAAACTGAACTTAATATTCAAGTTGTGGCCTCATCATTGCCCAGCACAGGGGCACAATCACTTCCCTGCTCTTGCTGGCCACACTCTTCCTGATCCAGGCCAGGATGCTCTTGGCCTTCTTGGCCACCTGAGCCCATTGCTGGCTCATGTTCAGCTGCCACCCAGCACCCCCAGGACCTTTCCTGCTGGGCAACTTTCCAGCCCCAAGCCTGTGGCATTGCATGGGGTTGCTGTGACCCAAGTGCAGGACCTGGAACTTGGCTCTGTTAAACCTCCCAGAGCTGACCAGCCCAGCCAGCCAGCCAGTTCCCTCTGCAGAGTCTTCCTGCCCTCAAGCAGATCACACTGCCCCCAGTGTAGTGTCATTTGCAAACTCCCCGAGGCTGCACTCAAATCTCTCATCCAGATCACTGATAAAGGTGTTAAAGACACCTGGCCCCAGTACTGAAGAGCACTGACTTGGAAGGGTCTCATCATCATGAAGCAGGTAATGAGATTGCTCATTCAGCAGCTCAAAGCAACTCTTTGTGACATCCTTGTTGGACGTGGGGAGGTTTTTCACCTTCCCTGCCACCTCTCCACCAGGCTGGAGGGTAAGCAAAGCCAAGGGTGCTGCCTAAGCCCAGCACACAGAGCTTTTGCTAAGCTGCTGGAGACCCTTTGAGTCATCATAAATGCCTGGAAGGAAGCAGAAAAGCAAGCAATGTTGAGTACAAGGGAGGTGAGGGGGAGACAAAACACCTTCTAAACCCAGAGCATAACAGGACAAATGGATAAAGGCTTTGCCAACAGTCACGAGCAGCACAGCCACAATAAACTGCTCTGGGGGGGACTTGTGCTGAGGTCTTTACATGGAGGAAGAAAAATGCACCCTGTGAATAAATGCTACAAAGCCAGCTTGGTCAGGAAAGCAAAGGAAAACATTGCACATTCTTTAGTGGCAGTTGCTGGGGATTATTTTGCTGAGAACTTCTTGTCATGCTCTCAGTTCTTCTAAATGGCTCCAACAAAGAGTGGAAAGGGGAGGGCTGTGTTTCCACCTCGCTTTGTGTTGTTGAAACAGCTGGGCAGGCTTGGCTGGGATAGAAGAGGTGCTGCAAAAAGGAAGAGGTGCTGCAAAAAGGAGGCTGAGCCACCAGCCAGGACCACAGATAGGAGTTAAGCAGGTTTATGCAGGAGCAGATGGCCCTCAGAGCCCCAGAGATGTGGCTACCCCTGGTGTCTAGGAGCATCAGCTTGAGGCAGCAGGTCCACAAAGCCATGTCTGCACCAGGCTGTGCAAAGCCCTGCAGAGTCCCTGCATGGCAGGGGATGGAAGGGACCTCTGGAGATCATGTAGTCAAATTGCCCTGCTAAAGGAGGGAGATCCAGAGCAGCTTGCCCAGCATCACAATGCCATAGGATCATAGAGTCAACCAGGTTGGAAGAAACCTATCCCCAGCTCATCCAGTCCAACCTATCACCCAGCCCTATCCAGTCAACTAGACCATGGCACTGGGTGCCTCACCCAAGCTTTTCTTGTTTGGAATCTCTCCAGAGTAGGAGCTCTCTGGGCAGCCTGCTTCAGGGCTCCAGCATACTCACTGGGAAGGATTTTTAACTCCTGTTCAGGTGGAACCTCCTGGGTTGCAGCTTGTGCCTGCTGCCTCTTGTCCTGTTGCTGGGCACCACTACAAGGAGTCTGGCTCCATCCTCTTGACACCCACCCATTGACCAGCATTGACAAAGTCCTGCCTCAGGCAGGACTCCAGGCTAACCAGCCCCAGGTCTCTCAGCCTTTCCTCCTCAGAGACAGGCTCCAATCCCTTCATCATCTTCAGGCTCTGTTGGACTCTCTCCAGTAGTTCCTTGTCTTGAACTGGGGAGCCCAGACCTGGACCCAGTACTCCAAATATGATCTCGCTAGGGTGGAGCAGAGAGTGAGGAAGTTCCTCCCTCGACCTGCTGGCTACACTCTTCTGAGTGCCCTCCAGGACACCATTGGCCTTCTTGGTGACAAGGCCACATTCTTAGCTCCTAGATAACTTCTTGTCCAGCAGCAGTCCCCTGTCGTGGGGTCAGCCCAGGATCTGGATGCTTCAAACAAGTGAGGACTTGTTAAAATCAGACATGAAAGGCAGTCTCATGAGGGGAGCACTTCCCATTCCCAGCAGCCTCCCCAGCAGTGGTGGTTTTGCTCCTGGAAAGCTGGGGCTGGCATCATATTGCACATCTCACTTTATTTGTCCTGCCTTTCACTCAGGCTTTCGCCACGCTGCCTGCTTGAGGTCCAGAATTGGGTGGGAGATAAAAGAGGGTGTTGGGGTGGGGGTGCTCCAAACAGGTACTTCAGCAGGGAAAGGGATTGGCAGGCAGCTGAGGATGCAGGACCAGACCCCACATCGTGCAAAGCTGCTGGAGGCTCTTAGAGTTTGCTTACACTCTGCTAATTTGTGAGTGGAGCAGACTGAGGAGCTGGGAGGGTGACAGAGCACTGGCACAGGCTGCCCAGGGGGGCTGTGGAGTCTCCCTCTCTGGAGATATCCAAGAGCTGCCTGGATGTGTTCCTGTGTGATCTGCTCTGGGTGACCCTGCTCTGGCAAGGGCGTTGAACTGGCTGAGCTTTGGAGTTCCCTTTCAGCCCCTGACATTCTGTGATTTGGTGGTCGTGGGCTTGTGGCTGTGACCAGGGCAAATGCAGCTCATGTGAGAGGTTGTGCTGCTCCTCTAGGAGAAACTGCATTGCCCTGGCATGTTTTTCACTTTCAGAAACACTTTTTCCTTCCCCCCCCCCCCCCCCCCCCCCCCAATTCTACCTAAAGGCTGGAAGCAATCTCCTCTGGTTTTCATCTCCTGCAAGGATCCCCGTGGGAAGTGGTCACCTCTTCCAGAGCAAAGGAACTCCTCTCTAAGATATTTACTTTGCAAAGTGACTGCAGTTTGGCAAG
Organism: Pogoniulus pusillus; assembly: GCF_015220805.1. NCBI lineage: Eukaryota > Metazoa > Chordata > Aves > Piciformes > Lybiidae > Pogoniulus > Pogoniulus pusillus. The sequence continues at coordinate 2,251,509 of NC_087270.1, forward strand.
CTGGCCCTATTTGGAATCAAACAGATCCACTCCCCCTTCCTCTGCTAAGTCTGAGGAAGCTGTGGCTCACAGCACCACAGAACTGTCAGGGTTGGAAGGAATCTCAAGGATCATCCAGCTCCAACCCCCCTGCCATGGGTAGGGACACCTCACACTTGATCAGGTTGCTCAGAGCCACATCCAACCTGGCCTTAAACACCTCCAGGGATGAGACTTCCACCACCTCCCTGGGCAACCTGTGCCAGGCTCTCACCACTCTCATGGGGAAGAACTTCCTCTTAACATCCAGTCTGAATCTCCCCATTTCTAGTTATACTCCATCCCCCCTAGTCCTATCACTACCTGACCTCCTAAAAAGTCCTTCCTGAGCCTTCTTGTAGCCCCCTTCAGATACTGAGAGGCCACAATAAGGTCTCCTCAGAGCCTTCTCCTCTCCAGACTGAACAGCCCCAACTCTCAGTCTGTCTTCACAGGACAGTTGGGGCTGTTCAGTGTGGAGAGGGGAAGGCTCTCTCTCTTAAGGGGAACTACTTCATGGTTATCATAGAATTGTTTTGCTGACATTTAAGGCCATCAAATGCAGTTGTGAACCCAGCACTGCCAGGTGACCACCAAACCACAACCCTCTGCACCACATCTCCATGGCTTTTGAATCCCTCCAGGGATGGGGATTCTAACAGTGCCCTGGGCAGCCTGTTCCAGGCAACCCTTTTGGTGAGGTAATGATGCTAATCATCTCCTGGTGTGTATGAAGGAGTCACAGAATCACAGAGTGTCAGGGGCTGGAAGGGACCTCCCAAGCTCAGCCAGCCCAGCCCCCCTGCCAGAGCAGCATCTCCTAGAGCAGATCACACAGGAACACATCCGGGCAGGTTTGGAATATCTCCAGAGAGGAAGACTCCACAGCCCCCCTGGGCAGCCTGTGCCAGGGTTCTGGCACCCTCACAGGAAAAAATTCCTCCTCATGTTTCCATGGAACTTCCTATGGCTCAGCTTCCAGCCAGTGCCCCTTGGCCTGGCACTGGGCATCACCCAGCAGAGCCTGGCTCCAGCCTCCTGCCACTCACCTGCACATGCTGATAACCATGGCTGAGGTCACCTCTCAGGCTCCTCTTCTCCAAGCCTTCATGGCTGAGCATCACGACAGAGACAAGAGAAAGCAGCATCCCCACCTAAGACAGCAGCCAGGTGTCCTTCCTCACACTGCTGTGTGTCCTGCCTTCTGGAAAACATCAGCCCCCTCCATGTCCAAGCATGGCTTGGACCACACAAGACTAATAAATAGTCTGATTTTATTGAGCTGTTCCTAGGGAATCTTTGGAGATTCAGTTAAAAAAAGGCAAAGCCCAAAGAAAACAACCAAAGTCTGATTGGTTTCTGAAGTGGTTTGGACTCCAGCTAGAAGCCTATTGGTGGGCTGGGCTGACACCAAGACCCTTACATCACACCCAATTACCTGCCTGCTGACCTGCATTTCTCAGTGGTTTTGTCTTCTCTTGGGCTCCTTTGGGGTTTTTTTTGGTTGTTGTTTTTTTTTTTCTCTTTAGGATCAATTTTGGGAGGAAAATTGAAACACATGTGGTGAGGAGGAGATGGAAGAGAGGGGCAGCACACATCCAAAGTCATAAACTGTCCCCTTAGGGGTCATTTTTTCTGGCCTTCCTTTATTACCCTGGGTATGAGTTTCCCAGGTAAATGATGTGTTGGTCCTTATTGGCTTTATGGTTCCAGAATGTTCTTCTTTAATGACTTCTTTTGCTCCATAAAATGGGAGCTTTGAAGGGCAGGTGGTCACCAGGGTTGTGTTTCTCATCGCTCTGCCCTTCCTTTCTGTGATCCCAAAAGTTAGGGTGGACCTGTGGTGGCTTTTCTGGGGAGCTGCATATCCCAGGCTTGCACCCTGAAAGCCTTAGAAAAGGCTTTGCTGCTGTTAATTTCCTTGGCCAAACCAAGTGGTCCTCAGCTGGACTGGGGTCTCTGCTGTGGCTGGTTTTGTACAGCCCCACAGCAAGGCAAAGATCTCTTGCTAGGGACTCATAGAATGAGTCAGGGTGGAAGGGAGCAGAAGGATCATGCAGCTCTCACCAGAGCAGGGGGGCAGAATCACCTCACTTGAGCTGCTGGCCACTCTTTTGATGCAGCCCAGGCTGCCATTTGCCTTCTGGGCTGCAAGTGCCCACTGCTGGCTCATGTCCAGCTTCTTACCCACCAGCAGAATCATAGAATCAGTCAGGGTTGGAAGGGACCACAAGGATCAGCCAGTTCCAACCCCCCTGTTGGGGGGGAGGATGAGGAAGAATGGGTTTAAAGTGGCAGAGGGGAGATTCAAACTGGATGTTAGGAAGAAGTTGTTTGCAGTGAAGGTGGTGTACACTGGCACAGGTTGCCCAGGGAGGTTGTGGCTGCTCCCTCCCTGAAGGTGTTCAAGGCCAGGTTGGATGAGGCCTTGAGCTACCTGTTCTAGTGGGAGGTGTCCCACAGAATCAGTCAGGGCTGGAAGGGACCACAAGGATCAGTCAGTTCCAACCTCCCTGCCATGGGCAGGGACACCCTAGCCTAGAGCAGGCTGCCCACAGCCTCATCCAGCCTGGCCTTGAACACCTGCAGGGATGAGGCTTCCATCACCTCCCTGGGCAACCCATTCCAGGCTCTCACCACTCTCATGCTGAACAACTTCTTCTTAACATCCAGGCTGAATCTCCCCATTTCCAGCTTGGTTCCATTCCCCCCAGTGCTGTCACTCCCTGACAGCCTCAAAAGTCCCTCCCCTGTTTTCTTGTAGGTGAGACCACATCTGGAGTACTGTGTCCAGTTTTGGGCTCCCCAGTTCAAGAGAGACAGGGATCTGCTGGAGAGAGTCCAGTGCAGAGCTATGAGGATGAGGAAGGGACTTGGACATCTCTCCTGTGAAGAAAAACTGAGTGCCCTGGGGCTGTTTAGTCTGGAGAAGGCTGAGAGAGGATCTTATTAATGTCTATAAATGTCTGAGGGGTGGGTGTCAAGACGAAGGTGCCAGGCTCTTTTCTGTGGTGCCCAGTAATAGGACAATGGGTAGTGGATACAGGCTGGGACAGAGAAGGTTGCACCTCAACGTGAGGAGAAACTTCTTTACTGTGAGAGTGACCAGGCCCTGGAGCAGGCTGCCCAGAGAGGTTGTGAGGTCTCCTTCTCTGGGGACTTTCAAAACTCCCTTGGATGTATTCCTGTGTGACCTGCCCTGGGTGATCCTGCTTTGGCAGGGAGGTTGGGCTGGATGATTGCAGGAAGTCAATAGAATCATAGACTCAAGCAGGTGGATGAGACCTCCAAGCTCATCCAGCCCAGCCTAGCACCCAACCCTGTCCAATCAACCAGACCATGGCACTAAGTGCCCCAGCCAGGCTTGGCTTCAACACCTCCAGGCACAGTGACTCCACCACCTCCCTGGGCAGCCCATTCCAATGCCAATCACTCTCTCTGCCAACAACTTCCTCCTAACATCCAGCCTGGACC